>NC_067240.1:6440000-7040000 GCF_019924925.1 Ctenopharyngodon idella | reverse complement strand
CCTTGGATGTTAAAGGTTCTTTATGGAACCACAGATGCCAATAAAGAACCTTTATTTTTAACCATATGGTGCTCCTTGCATTTTTTTTTCTTTTTTTTCTTTTTCAAATGAATGTACTATATTTTAGTTTGATAATGTTTTTTATTTAATATTTTATATTTTTAGGGGATTTTATTGTACTAAATTATATTTTAAGTTTTGTAGTTTTTAATGTTTGTAACCAAGCAGATCTCACCCCCATTGACTACTATAGTATTTTTTTTCCTTCTATGGTAGTCAATGGGGGGCGAGATCTGCTTGGTTACAAACATTCTTCCAAATATCTTCTTTTGTGTTCAGCAGAACAAAGAAATTCATAATTCTTACAGGTTTGGAACAACTTGAGGGGGAGTAAATGATTACAGAATTTTCATTTTTGTGTGAACTATCCCTTTAAGCTGGCATAAATCTTGAATGCTTTGGCACTTGTCAGATTATTGCTGAAGTGAATAAAAGTTAAAAAGTGGACAAAGTTATAGAAGTTTAAGTTTATTGATATGAAAAATGCACAAAAATACTATCAAAATCAAAGCCATAAATCTAAACTAGTTGTGTTCCAAACTTGAGGTTGATATCTCAAAAAATTAGCTTTTGGTAAGACTTTGTTTGGGTGCAGTACCAAACTTTTCCACTAGATTAAATTAGTTTCCTATTCATTTCCAATGCGGTCATTTTTGACCACAAGGAGTACAAGTGTGACTCTTTTTTTTCAGGACCATTTAATCTTTTAAATCATGTCCATGATTTTTTTGTTGTTGTTGTTGTTGTGTTCACATAGCAAGCGCCAAAACCTTTAACTTTCGCACCATTCCGATGAAGTAAAATATTCTAAAAAAACAAAACAACAAAACAAAACAAAAACAAAAAGAGCACCAAAGCACAAACTCATGTTAGCCGTTTTGCATTATTGCATCACATAGATTTAAGAGAGAAAATGAAGCTGTACAAAGACGAACAGATGTTGTGGAAAGCCAATATTGTTGGAGGCTTGCGCAGACCTCAGTTAACTCTTTTAATCTGGTTAGCTTATTTATTGGTAGTGCCAAGAGCTCAGAGCCACTCAAAGCATCCATATGGGAGAAAATGCATTTGTGTGTGTGTGTGTGTGGGAGCCAAATACAATTTAAGAATTCTAGAGATGGTTTCAACAAATTATTTTCAACCTAATAAATCTTTGTTACTGTAAGTGTTACAGTGATATGACTTTCCATTTTACTACAGTTCAAAAGTTTGGGGTCAGTTTTTATTTATTTATATTAAAGCATTAAAATACATTTTTATTCAGCAAGGATGCATTAAATTGATCAAAAGTTACAGTAAAGACATTTATAATGTTACAAAATAATTATTTTTTCAAAATAAATGCTGTTCGTTTGAACTTTCTATTCAAAATTATTACAATTTCCACAAAAATATGAAGCAGCACAACTGTTTTCAACATTGATACTAATAAGAAATGTTTGTTGAGCAGCAAATCGGCATATTAAAATGATTTCTGAAGGATCATGTGACACTGAAGACTGGAGTAATGATGCTGAAAATTCAGCTTTGATCACAGGAATAAATTACGCTTTAAAATATATTCAAATAGAAAACAGTTATTTTAAATTGTAATAATATTTCACAATATTACTGTATATTTTTGATTAAATAAATGCAGCCTTGATGAGCATAAGAGACTTCTTTCAAAAATATTAAAAAAAAATCTCAAAACTTTGAACTGTAGTAAATAATCGTACAATTCTGACTATGAAAGTCAGTTGTCAACTGAAAAATATTAATTCAAAATGAATTCTTCTTGTATATGACAAGGGAGGGGGTAGCAAAGTGGCTCTTACTTTAGGAAGTCTGTATTTTTCTCGTAGACAAACTCTCAGGGTCGCCCTCTCTGCTTTCTTGTGCAAGAAATCTGCATCTCGCTCCATTCTGTGGATCAGAAATGTTTTAACAACACGTTATCACATGCTAAGAAAAACACTGTGTATTAATCTATTTTTTAATTCTATGTAATACAGTGGACGCTAATCTTATGATTTTCATGTTAAAAAACATACCACCGTAAGCATGTATAATTCACTGGAAAACATGCTTTGCACAAACATTTTGTTTTAAAATCTGTGCGTGACAGAACACTGTAGCAGTAGAATGAAATGACCTCTGGGTACAGCTTAATTCAAGATAAAGAGCTTCAGGATGCTTATGGCATTGTTCAGGCAGTGCGACGACTATACTTGAAGCAAAGCTAGTTTACCAGCAACAACTAGATAATAAAATCCTTTGGGTGTTTGATCTGAAGCTACGCAAAGATGTTTAGATGTAATCTCACAGAAGACATGTATGTTTATTGTATGAATCCTCTGTTTCTAACCTGGTCATATTTCTACTTAAGTGAGCCTGCTGATGCTAGTTGTTATCTCATCTCACATGAACATGAATAATATCAAATCTTGGGATTAAACTGGCAATAGTTGCAATCATGCCTCATATGTTTTTTTGTACAATTTGATCCGTATGATTTGAAAAGCTCCTTATTGTCTCAATACAAAAGATAACAGCCTTTAAGATAAATATTACAGAACCACATACAGTGTATATAATGTAGTGTTACTATAGATCCGAGTTTCACAAAATTAGTAAAACATAAATAACTTTTTTTTTTTTTCCTTCGAAATGTATTTTGTTTGCATGTACTTTTTACGTATAAAATACAACCATAATTGGTACCAAAAAGCTAATGATTTTTATTACCGGAATGAGCGCCATCATTCCATGTATTAATCTGCTTATGTAATCACATTCCCTGTTTATGAGCACACTGTGAAAAAGAATTGTTGGTTTAACTTAAAAAAGTAAGTTACCTGGTTGCCTTAAAATTTTGAGTTCATTGAAATTAAAAATTTGAGTTAATACAATGAAGGCGATTGGTTTGATCAACAGAAACTCAAAATATTATGTTATTTGAACCACATTAATTATTGAAGTTGATTTGACAAAAGAAAAAATGTTGTGATAAATCGTGAAAATGTTTTTTACAGTGCTGACCGATAAACACTGAATTTCAGCACATCAAAAAGATTTTTTTAGATAACACAACAAAATCAGACTTCAACACTGCAACAATGAAACAGCCATAAATAAAATCAACTATGCCTTTTTAACAAAAAGCTAACAAAAAGCAAAATGGATAAATAAGTAAGGAAGTAAGGAAGGAATGAAGGGTTTTAAATATGCAGACATTTAACATTCTCCAATACTTTCATTACTCCCATGCTACCATGATTGTTTCTAAAAATAGCATTATCCAGCTCAACAAGGCTAGGATAACCCACACTAAGCTGTGCTCTTAGGGCTGATTAGCAGCTAGCATCTGACGCTTACTCTCTGATACCAACATGGCGCCCGTTCGTCTTTAATCGTTGACATTATCATCTTTTTTACACCCAGAGATAGTTAAGGTGCAGGTCTTAGCATGAATACATCACTATAGAGAATAACAGATTTATGTGCTTGCATCACAACTCATGTTGTTCCATGTTAAGCTGCACAATGGACATCAATGCAGCTTTTTATTTGAACAGGCTAACAGTGTTTTTGTAATGTATCATCACCTTTAAGGATGGAACATACAGAAGGATCTAAAACTGACATGCTAACAGCGTACGTGTCATTGGGATTAACAATGCATTAATTCCACTAAGAACCAAACAATCTCCAAAAAAGATGAAACCAAACTTAAAAACAATATACAAGATGCCATATGCAAGTTTTTCCATTTACTTTGTCAAGGTCATTAAAGCCTAAGGTCATTATGCAAGCACAAATTAGGGCCAGGAGGCCCAAACTTTACTTACTTTTCCTCCACTAGCTGTTTCTGGTACTCCTCATATTCTTCTCTAGTCATGCCGGCAGCCGCTGCAGGGTCCTTGGGGGTCTCCTCCTCAGCCTTTTCCTCACCTCCTCCAAGTCCCATTCCCTTCAGTGGGTTCCCCACCATACTTTTGATTAAAAACGCCATTATGTACCCTTTTGGAGTCTCTAACTTGATGCAAAGTTGTGATTCCTTGAACTCCTTTGGTTAAATTCCTTATTCTCCAGTAGAGATGTCCCTCAGATGGATTGTTGGTGGTCTAATTGGAGCTAGGCTAACCGACCTGCCTGTCTGTTATCAAGGGCACACTGTTGACTACAAATGGCGGACAGGGGGGGAAAAAAAAAAACGTTTATGGTGCAGCCATAATCTGGATTAAGATACGGCCGTCTACTCTGAGAGGCAGATGGCTGTGTGCTTTCTCTTTTCCACACAATAAAAGTGAAACAACCCAATGCATTTATCAATCATAAGCTCTAAATAGAGGGAAAAAATATCAGTAGTAGACAACGATCAGAGAGAAAACTAGAAAAAAAATTGTGTTTTGGAGATTAGGTTGGCCTCCGCCGTTGACGTCACATTTGTTGTATCCACCCACTGACTGCTAATCACATTACTTAATGAGGGACTGACCAATGCAGCTGGTTCCCAGATTTTCCATTTATACCCCTTCTGAGCCCAAAGAAGCACAGTTACAAGATTACAAACCTGTTTATCAGTTTCACAGGATGTAGAGATGAAGACGAGGAGCTGCGAATTTATACACCAAATTTACTTGCAAACAACCAGGAGCTGTTTCAGCGGTTCTTCAATACTTGTCTGTTGAGATGAATAAAAAAAAGATAATGGTTATTAAACATGAGATGAAATACTGACCTCCAGACAAAACAAAAAAACACTTACCATGGATATCTGGTGCTTTAATTGGTCTCCCAAAGTGACTAAACTGGTCTTCAGTGTTCTAGCTGGTCTTCCAGACTGGCCAAGATGGTCTTCAGGTGGTCTAGTTCTTCTCCCAGTCTGGCAAAGGTGGTGTTCAGTTCATTTAGCGGAGTGAGCTGATCTTCCAGACTGACTAGCTAACAAATGCCCAAAACCTTTGTAAATTCTTTAAACTTGACCAACCTGGTAGCAGGTAAGATTAACACACAACTTTAGACTGTTCAGCTGTTAGATTTTCCACTGTTTAAACAAAGAATAGCTCATTTCAGGCATTGAATTGGCCAAGTAGCATATTAGCATGTAGCATAACATTCACACATGGAGCAGCATAAACTGACAGTAATTACCGAAAGGTCTTGTTTAATTTTGTTATTTGTGGTTGATATGTACCTCAGGTCAATTAATGTCGCAGTTTGACTATTGTCCTACAAAACAACTGAATTTTGTGCTCTCGTTTTGTGATGTGAATATCTCTCTTTCAAAGCTCTGACACAATTGTCCTGTGGTAAAAACAGCTTAAGTTGGTGTACCTCAGACTGATTTAAGCAGTTTTTTTTACCTCAAAACAATCATATCTTGTTAGATTTTGTATGGTTTAAACAAGAAATAGTTCAGTTATCAGCTATTGAGTTTGCCAGTTAGCATATTAGCATGTAGCATATCACTCACACACGGAGCAGCAAATGTCCTTTTTGTACAATACACACTAAGCATCTTCCATTCTTTGAACTCCCATGACTTTTGTAAACAAACTCAACAATTATTGATGTTTTGTCCGACAAAATGACGTTTGAATTTTACACTCTCATTTTGTAAGGTGATTATCTCCCTTCAAAGCTCGGACACAATGATTGTCCTAGGGTAAATGTGGGATACAGACGAACTTGTGTTCGTACAAACTCCCATGACTCTTGTATATTAAAAAAAAAAAAAAAAAAAAGAAAAAAAAAAGGAAAAGGTCTCGTTTTACTCTATTATTTGCAGTTGATGGATTCAAAGCACCTCAGGTCAATTCATGTTGCAGTTTCACTATTGTCCCACAAAACAACTCTCGTTTTGTGAGGTGATTATCTCCTATTAAAGTTCTGACACAGTCACAACTGAAGCAGACATTGCCTGTCCAAGGTGAAGACACTTAAAGTAATAAGGACACCATTGTGTCCCCACAGTCCAATAACTTTCCATTATGGGTCTCTTGGAAACATAAATATGGTGTAAACAAATTATTCCTGAAGGGAAGGTCATTTAAGGAGTGAATTGTTGTGCACAAAATTCTTAAAATTTGAATTTGCATGAGGTGACAATATGGTTGCCTTGGGAAGACAGCTACTATTCATACAGGAAGTGCAATAAAAGGAGTCACAGGAACAAATGCAAATAGAAGCAAAACACCTTAAAGGGATAGTTCACCCAAAAATGAAAAGGGTAAGTAAATGATGACAGAATTATGTTGTTCCTGTATGAGTTTCTTTCTTCTGTTAAATGCAAAAGAAGATATTTTGAAGAATATGGGTAACCAAACAGTTGACAGTACCCATTGACTTCCATAGTAGGAGGAAAAAAATATTATGGAAGTCAGTGGCTACTGGTTACCAGCATTCTTCAAAATATCTTCTTTTGTGTTCAACAGAAGAAAGAAACGCATACAGGTTTGGAACAACATAAGGGTGAGTAAATGACAGAATTTTCATTTTTGGGTGAACTAACCCTTTAACCTGCCCATCACAACTAATAATAAATTAAACCAAAGTATCCTATGTGAACTTATTTAAATGTATTGGGGACCATTTGAATTTGTTCACAGTTGAGCCAGTGAGCTTGTGCTGGATTGATTGCACAGCAAGGTGGGATGGAGTGACAGATGTGCTAAACATACACGCCATCTCTCCATGTAATCCCCTGAAAAGAGAGAGGAGGGGGTGGGGTAGAGAGCGAGGGTACGCAATCAAGCTGAAGCACAGAGCAGTAATTGAGAGCGAAGAGGGACAGAGGGAGGGAATGGATGTTGGATTATCAGAACTAAGAAGCATTGGCATATCCCAGCGCAATACTCTAATGTCACAAATGGATGCTAGTGAAGAGGATGCTGACAGCCTGTAGCATCCAAACAGTGATTCCATAACTTCCTGTGCATAATGATTTATTAATATTGCATAGCATTTTAAAAAGCTATAAGGCAAACACTAGCTTTGTATATGACATGCCTAAAGCATGTAGGCTGTATTTAACATCAGTGATTATCTGCTGGCTGGTCAGGATGCTCAAAAAAATTATATAATATATCCCGAATTTCGGAAATGTTTGGACGTTTTTTAAATTTGAATAAAATGAAAACTAAAAGACTTTCAAATCACATGAGCCAATATTTCATTCACAATAGAACATAGATAACATAACAAATGTTTAAACTGAGAAATTTTACACTTTTATCCACTAAATGAGCTCATTTCAAATTTGATGCCTGCTACAGGTCTCAAAAAAGTTGGCACGGGGGCAACAAATGGCTGAAAAAGCAAGAAATTTTGAAAAGATTCAGCTGGGAGAACATCTAGCAACTAATTAAGTTAATTGATATCAGGTCTGTAACATGATTAGCTATAAAAGGGATGTCTTAGAGAGGCAGAGTCTCTCAGAAGTAAAGATGGGCAGAGGCTCTCCAATCTGTGTAAGAGTGTGTTAAAAGATTGTGGAATACTTTAAAAACAATGTTCCCCAACGTCAAATTGCAAAGGCTTTGCAAATCTCATCATCTACAGTGCATGACATCATCAAAAGATTCAGAGAAACTGGAGAAATCTCTGTGCGTAAGGGACAAGGCCGAAGACCTTTATTGGATGCTCGTGGACTTCGGGCCCTCAGACGACACTGCATCACTCATCGGCATGATTGTGTCAATGACATTACTAAATGGGCCCAGGAATACTTCCAGAAACCACTGTCGGTAAACACAATCCGCCGTGTCATCTGCAGATGCCAACTAAAGCTCTATCATGCAAAAAGGAAGCCATATGTGAACATGGTCCAGAAGCCCCGTCGTGTCCTGTGGGCCAAGGCTCATTTAAAATGGACTTTAATGGTTTTAAAGTGGAAAAGTGTTCTATGGTCAGATGAGTCCAAATTTGACATTCTTGCTGGAATCCTGTATCAGGCAAGAATGGGACCAAATTCCAACACCAAAACTCCAGAAATGATGACCAGATGTCTTCAAACTGTTTTGAAAAGAAGAGGAGATGCTACACCACGGTAAACATGCCCCCGTCCTAACTATTTTGAGACCTGTAGCAGGCATCAAATTTGAAATGAGCTCATTTTGTTCATAAAATTGTAAAATTTCTCAATTTAAACATTTGTTATGTTATCTATGTTCTATTGTGAATAAAATACTGGCTCATGTGATTTGAAAGTCTTTTAGTTTTCATTTTATTAAAATTAAAAAAAAAAACATCCCAACATTTCCGGAATTCGGGTTGTATATAAAAAAACAAAATAATATAAAAACAAAAAATAATAGAATATAAAATAAAATATAAAACACATAAAAAAAAACAAAAAAAAAAACGTTACAAGTAATGTAAATACAAGTAAGCTACATTTCTAACATTTCCCATAACAAAATGCTTTTTGTACTGTTTTTCAAAACATTCTGGATTGTAATCACTCCCTTTCCTTTTCCTCACTATTGACAGAAAGCCTTTAAACCAACATGCAATCAGTTGTTTGTGATGATTGGAGCTGAATAAAGGTGGAGAAAGTGTGTTAAAGCCCTCTGTCTCTGATCTAATCCCTAACGATGGCCCGGGTCATAGAAGCTTCTATAGAGCAGCACTATGGCTCACGGCTGGGTTCCTTACATAATCCCCTGCATGAGGCCGTCCCTGTCAGACAGAGTTACATCTGCATCCAGGAGCTCAAAGCTTCCATCTACACTGAGCAGTGAATTATTACAACATATTCTTGTAACAGGCAGAAATGGCCTACAAAAACTTTTAAGAACATATAATCTTTGGCAAGTTTATGACTAAATGTATGTTGACAAAATGAGACGACACAAAAGGTCATTTGATTTGTTTTATGTAAATTGTTTGAGAAGAAAAACATTTTTGTTTTATAAAGATTCAAATAACACATTCACAACCTTTGGGTTCTTGCTTTCGCCAATACAATAAAGCTTTAACACTTGTGGAGGGAAAAAAATGCCTTATTGTAAAAGGTAATACCAAAGGGAATGTGTTAAAATACTCAATCTTATTGAAATTACTTCAGTTACCACAGTTCAGAACGTTCCTGGGACAGCGACTGAGTTCTTGAAATGATTCCTGGACCAGAATTGAACAGTAAATATGTCAGACCTCTAAAGAATATATTACATCATATTCAGTAATCTACCATTGAAAATGCCACACACACTTGGAAAAGAGCAGTCATTCAAACCCTGTACAACTCTGATCAAATTAAAAATTAAGAATTAAAAAAAATCTCAAACAAAATACTTAAGTTTTCAAGTATAATAATTTACAGTTTGCAAACAAAACAAACAAACTGGAAATTAACAAAAATGGACAATTTACATGTTGTGCTGTGTTTATCAAGAGCTACGAATCATCAAAAAAACTTCTTAGCTGCTGCTTCCTGTTGACTCCTGGAAGTAGATAAGAGAAACAAAACAGAGAGAGAGAGAGAGACAGCAAGCATTAAATGCAAGTAAATACTGATTGTTTTCAGTTCTTTATGAATGTGTGTGTCAAGAGATCCATGACTTTCAATTTTGTCTACAACAAAATAAATCTGTTGCAATCCCTGAAAAATAGTCCTTATTTTTGTTCCTTCCATACAAAATGGCTGTCATCTTGCCTTTTTATTATGTGAACTAGAGAACATTTAATTCAAAAACACTGGGTGAGATTTCAGTGCTTTAACTACCAAACCATTGTATGAAGCACCCAGATATGAACAAATCTCTATTACACAACCATTTACACACCTCTTTGTAGCTTTGCATGGACACTGCAACATATACATTGACTCACTTGTACATAACGTAGCCGAAGAAGAGGAGGGACTGAATGACGATGAAGACCAGGAAATGTGTGGTAGAGAGGCAGGAGGGTAAGGGAGGAACTTCAGGACATTTCGCCTTTTCTGCAGGATTCTAAGTAATGTGACCATAAATAAATAAATAAATAAATAATTGGTTGTTTCCTCTTTTTTTGCCATTTTTATTGAATCTGAACAGATAATTTAAGAGGAGACAATGGAGGAGAAATGGAGGAGAGATTGGTAAATGACTGGAACATAACATAACATAACATAACATAACAGCATCATTGAGATGCCATTATAGTTTTATTAATATTATTTATCAATATTATTAGTTTATTTTTAATTTAAAAATTTTAGTAATTTTTTTGTATTTTTTTTTTTTTATTAAATATGTAGTTATTATTATTATTATTATTATTATTATTATTATTATTATTTCAGTTTTTTATTTCAGTAGTTGCAGTTATTTTAGTACAAGTTAACCCTCTGGTGCTCTTCGGTTATTTTTGACCAAAAATTTTTTTATATTTTGTTTTTTTTAGATTTTTTTTTTTACTTCTTGGGAATAGTACGAAACTTGGTAAAGGTTTTGGCACTTGCTATATAACCCAAACAAATAAATAAAATAAATAATAATGGACATGATTTGAAAAGGTTAAATGGTCCTGAAATAAAATAGTCACACTTGTGCTCCTTGTGGACCGTGGTCAAAAATGACAGCATTGGAAATGAATGGGAGACGAATTTCATCTAGTGGAAACTATTGGTACTGAGGCCAAACAAAATCTTACTAAAAGCTCATTTGTTGAGATATCAACCTCAAATTTGGAACACAACTTGTTTAGATTTATAGCATTGGTTTTCTTGCAGTTTTAGAGTAAAACATGTTTTTGAAAATACATATTTCATATAAAAATTGAAAATAGTATTTTTGTGCATTTTTCATAACAATAAATGTAAAATTCTGTAACTTTTTTTAAGTTAACTTTTTTATACTTTTTTCACTTCAGCAATAATTTGCCAAGTGTTGTCTTTGAAAAGAGATCAAAACTGCTCCAAAGCATTCAAAATTTATGACAGTTTAAGTTGGAAATTTCATTTTCAGGTCTATGCTAAGTGAATAAATGTATTATAACTACAGTGTAAATATAATTTAGTACCATAAAATCCCCTAGAAAAAACTAAATATTAAATAAAAAAAAACATTATCAAACTAAAATATAATAATATATTCATTTCACTGAAAAAAAATAAATAAAAAAAATGTTCGGTTATTTTTGACCGACACACAAAGAGCACCAGGTTAAACTAAATAAAATTGAGAAATGCTGCCTTGGCAAGTAGTTGAAAAAAAATTAAGTTTACATTGTTTTTTTTTTTTATTTTAGTTATTCAAGTAACACATTTTTTATGGTTTAGATGGTTTTAACCCCGACAAGTATACCAATAAATTGTACCATGTCATCAAAAATGACAACTAGATGGTCAAAAATATTTCCATTTATACATTCAGCAGACATTTTTTAGTCAAACGATGAACAGAAATATGAACTATGACTTTGAAAAAAAAAAAAAAAAAAAAAATCCAACTGTGCGGTATTTGCCAGCTAAGCCACGCATACGTCGTGCTATAAGACATATTATCCATATCAGAAATGCTGCTTTATTTTTAAACTCACCACATTTTTCTGAATTATGTGTTCGATGTTCCTCTTGACGACATGCAAATGCTCCTTGATGTCATTGAAGTGCTGGATTGTCTCGTATGATCCGAGTCCGCCTGCGTTACCCTGCTGTTGACCCACTGCCAACTGCTTCAGTGAGCCTGACAATGAGTTTCTACAAACCACAACATGAAAACAACATTAGTGCAATGCTTCATTTGCCCTCATGTTTTGAATAAACATTCATGAATCTGAGTCAGACATCATATGAAACACTATTAATTATTCAAGAAGAAAAAAAGTTGAACATTTTCAAAGATTATGCATGCCAGATGGTTCGACATTAGGGCTTTAAGAGGAAGTTTAACTCATTTTCTGCCCGTTTACATACAAGAAAACAGTATGTCATACAAGAGGATCGTATCAAACAATCAATTCCTCTGAGACACAGTGTCAAAAGACTTAATCTGAGTTTTAAATGCATAAAACAGCTTTAGGCTTCGAATATCTGATCTGATTCTTAAGACAAAGCTCATGTTTTCTGGATTTCATGACATTATTGACATGACTATTGTTGACATGACCATGCAAAAAGATGATTTGCATTTCCTGTCTTCATTCAAAGTATTAAAAAAAAAAAAAAAAAAAAAATCACAGCATGTCACGAACAAATCCTTGGAACTAACAGACTTAAATGATTATACTTATTGGTATATAAATGTCTCCAAAAAGACAAACAACATTCTGACATTTGAATGCATTTCAATGGATGATTAATTTGTCAGAGCGTACATGTAAAGAAACATTATATTGTCAATTTTTTCCATATGACATCACATTTCGATATCTTTTCCAAGCATGGAAAATACTATTTTAATAAATTCCCAGATATTTAAAAGTTTTACATGACCATAAGAAAAAGTATTCACCAACAAAATGGTTATTAAATAACCTTTGAAATAAAATAAAAAAACAAATAATTTGAACTTGGTATATATTTCCAAATTTAAAACTGTAGACATGCAAGAAAAGACAGTCAAACTGCATATCTCCTGAACTCCCTCATGTCTCAACGAGCAACAAATCAAACTGTCATATACACATACGGTTCAGCTCTGCCTGGTATAAAAGTTGAGCCTCTAGTGGTAACTTGAGAGCACTGCATGCAAAAAATGCTGGTGAAAAATCCCTGATTACACTGGCAAATGACTTCTGTGCCCAAGGTCTTCGGCCAAGAAAATCTTAATATTACAGTGAATTGTCCCAATCTAATCTTTTAAGCCTCCTCTTAACTCTCCCAAAAGGCCATTTATCCTTCAGCCTCATAGAAAAAATGAAATTACCATGCTGCACAAGCAGGAATGATTGCTAAATTAATCTTCCTAAAAAACATGGCCCCTTTCTTAAACATATTTCAGATGATTAAGAAATACCCATTCGGGTCATGCCACAGCCTTCCTCAGGGGGACACTTTCATTTGGTTATAAATGATCATTAAAGATGGAGTATTATACAAATCTTATCTATTTATATAAAGATATAAAAAAGATGATACATTGGATGATAAACAAACATTTTGTTTCTTATAATACTCTGGGGGGGAAAAAAAAAAAGGAATTAAACTGAATTTGAAATTTATTGTCAGAAGTTCTAATAATATATATATAATATATAAAATTTTTAATCAAAACAAGGTCAAACCTGAGGTCTGCACATAAAAAAAGAGCAGCATACGGTTTAACCTTTTAATCAGAAACACATCTTCAAGTTTAAGATAATTTCTCTGCTTAACTTGCATTTTTTTACTGATCACGTATTATCCTGTGCCTGAACCCCATTTCTTTGGATATCGTCTTCAAAATTCTAAGATGATTACTAGGATAAAAAATATGAGGGGATGGACAAAATGAAAACGTTTGGTAAGTCATAAGTGCAGACTCCTTGGGGAATTACAAAGACAAGAAAGCAATCAGAAGCAGACCATGTATTCACTGTTGTATGATGGATATATTTAAAGATTCGCATATAATCCATCAAAAAGAGGCCCATAAAGAGCCTAAACAAAATCAAATTTGTTTCTTAAGGGGGGGAAAAAATAATTAGACATAAATCTCCCTTGAGGCAAAAAAGTGAACATTTAGAATCTCCCAGTAATCTTTATCCACTTCAAATGACCTACATGTCGGAAGAAGCCATTTTTCCCCTCGGATAAGTAATTTCGTTGGGCTAAGATGAGTAAAATGAAATTATGATAAAAAAAAGAAAAGGTCAAGATCTTAATATGTGCATAATCTATAAAATGAATTCGATCAACTGAGCATTTGCTTGTTACGATCCAAATGCTGTTTAAATGCGCACCAATAGGATTAGCCTAAATGAACAATCGACACAGATTACTGATCTTTTCAATGTCTTTCAATGTCGACAATAGGACGACAACGTGTCCTCAATGCTGCCCTTTTGATGAAGACTGCTATATTATGTCTTTGCTAAGAGCAATATTTGCATATGCACTAAATAGTGAACAAATACCTTTTTAAATGTTGCATGCCTTGAAAAATGATAGATTCGATCAAACGCCATCTTGTTGACAGAAAAGATGTGTAAAAGGATAGAGTAACCTATTATTAATTAATAATAAAGTAACTATTTTGATGCTGTTGTAAAATTCTGTTTTAATAAAAGTACATGTAATTGGGTTATTAAGAGGTTAAAAACAATGTACTTCTGCAACAAAATCTTAATCTGAATGCATCCGTTACAAACAAATCTCTTGTTTAAATCCCAAACAACAAAACCATCGGTAAGTGTTGTTCTAAAAATCGGTTTAACAATCATTATAGTTTGGTCACATCTGAGTTAAAGAGTTGTAAAAACAGTCTTTTGTGGGCTAATCCTCTACTTGCACAGCTAAAGAGTTTTAAATGCTGTATTTTGGTGTCTAATCCTAAAGCCTTATTGTTTGATTTTGTCTTTGTGTTTTAATCCTTGTTCGTCTACACCTTGCTTAAAAAAAAACACCTGGAGAAAAACAAACAACTGTCCGCTAACAAAACAAAAAAAAACAAAGCTGACATTACAGAGACCAAAACAGAATAACAAACAAATGTATTTAATCTGGATTAAACCACGAACATCTTTAGATCTTTATGTTAAAACACAACAAACAGAAAGTTAACAGACAAAACCTAATCTGCTGCGTTGTTCAGTCTTTTGCAAAGGCATGTAATGCGCTAAGGCCTCCAAGTAGTTGTTTTACTCAGAGATTGTATGCGGCTTAACACTTTCTGGCTAGGAATTTTCTGGAGTATACTGTATTTTCCGCAGTTTTTTCAATCTGAAACGTGCTGTTACTTATATTCCGAAGCGATTTTTACAATGAAATTAACATCAAGCAAACAAAACAAATTTTGCATTTGTGCCGAATGAGAGAGGTACGTGAGCCCAAGTTTATTAATGTAGCCGGTGGTTTCAGTTTCACTTTAAATAAATTCTTTTAAGCTTGACATTTATAACAAATGTTGTTTAGAATGAATGCCACTATCATTTGTTTGTTTTATGCTTTTTTTCATTCCTGCTCTGTTCTAAATGCCATTAAATGTAAAGGATTTGTTGTGGAGTAAGTGGAACTAAAATACATGTTTATAATATTTATTAATGTTTTGTTTTATTTACTGGTATTTACATTATTTCTGAATGTAACACAATGTGACTTATACAATGATTGATGCAACTTATGTATTTTTTTCTCCCAGTGCAACTTATAGTCAAGTGTGACTTATTTTAGGAAAAATACAGTAATATTCCAGTTTTGTTTTGTGAAAGGAGAACAATATTTTCCTTACCTTACTTCATTAAGGTTTCTCAAAACCTCCTGTTGTGTATTAATAATGGTGTCCATTTCATGAGTGGGAGCCTTAAAAAAGGAAGTAAACTATTAGTTAGGCTCAAAGATAGGTTAGAACATAAATTTGATTTATTGCTATAACAATGTTCAGTTCAAGTAGCACTAAAATTGTATGGTTGATTTACAATTTAAAGTCATTACATCTCATGAAGGATTTTGATTGGATCTGAGATGACGTCATGGCACTCAATATAAAAATCTGGTCAATGTAAGAATGTCCAGTGCTGGTAAATATACACTGTTAAATGCCATATATCAAATGCATTTGTCATGTCCTACCTGTCCTGACTGTGCTTGTGAGGTGCGTTTGGAGATCTCCTCTGTGATGACTGACACATAACGCCGTTGTTCATCCAGAATCATGGCCAGCTGCCGGTTCAACTGCTTGATTTCCAGGTGGATTCGATTCTGCCCCTCAAACACCTGACGGATTTCCCGGTCGTTAACGCTTTCAAACAGGTCCTCAACTGCCAGAAGAGAAACATTGAACAGATGTTTTTCTACAAATACGGATTTTCATTTTTACAACTCAGCAAGTTAAAATTAATACATTTGTGAATAAACAAACAATAATAAAAAAAAAAAAAAGAGAATGGTTTAGCGAAAAATGTTGCACCTAAAATGCCTTAAACATGGTTAAAATAAAAATCTAGATAGAAAAAATTTACAGTAATAAAATAAAAGTATAATATTTTAAAAATAAATAAAAGTTTAGCAATCAAATCTAACTCATCCAATCAGATCTATATGGAAGCTTTTTTCATGGAACAAAAATAAGGTAATTGCAACTTTTTCTCTCACAATTCTGACTTTTTTTTCCTCGCAATTGCGGGTTTATATCTCGCAATTTGGACTTTAGTACTTGCAATGGAGTGTTTATACCTCAAAAATCTGTGGAAAAAAGTCTGAATTGCGAGATAAACTCGCAATTTTTACTTTTTCCTTGGAATTCGGACTTTTTTTCCCTCACAATTGCAATTGTGGAAAAAATAGTTGCAAGTTTATATTTTGCAATTCTGACTTTATCATAATTGAGAGTTTACAATAGCAAGTCAGAATTGAGAGATATAAACAAACAACTGCAAGAAAAAAAAAATTGTGAGGGGAAAAAAAAGTCACGATTACATTTTATATTTTTTTATTCCATCATGGAAACAAGCTTCCATAGATCTAAGATCAGAACAGGATAAAAGGTGTATTGGAAAAGGATGTGCGTTTTATTAATAACATTTTAACATTCTAGATTTCTTTGTTTTAATGTGAGTTTTTCTTAATGTTTCCAGGCCATTTCTATTGACTATAAACATCATGAAAACACAAAGCTGAATGTGAATCTGAGGTCAAAACTTCAGACAGAATGAGAGCAACTCACTGGGCTGCCCCTGGACATCAGGGTGCTCTTTCTGAAACTCCTCTTTCCTTTTGTCCAGCTCTTGTTGGAAATTCTCAAATTCCTCCTGGTACTTGTCCTTCTCTTCTTTGGGAATCTCTTTTTCTGGGGGAGGCTTTATAGAAAGACACAAAACACACATTCAAACACACTCACGCACATAGACACACTTACGCATACTCCAATTATAATGAACAAGAGGAATGGAGTAAGAGGTAGACACTTATGAAATAAGTATGGCCGATTCTTCGTACTTATTCATACTTAAATGTGTGTACGCGAATGTGTTCGGAGGAAAAATGCATACCAGATTCTGCCCAGGCTCGGTAAGTCTAAACAGCAAAAATGACAGCACGTCATGGTCATCTGTTGAAAGAAATTTAGCCATATTTTTTAAGCTGCAGTGTGTAATATCAGTGCCACTAGCAACAATAAACACGTTTTAAAGTTTCAAACGGCTTCTTCCACAGAACCTGCTATAGAAATATAAACCATTCATTAGATTACTTTCATATGACTTAATGGTTGAATGCTAACCATTTTTCTTTGTTGGTTCAATTTTGGAGGGTGACAAAAACAACATTAGACCTTCAGTCGGAAGAGAGAAAACTCTGGATTTAGATATGCTCAAATACCTGCAAGTCCTCCGGTGGCTGCAGAGATGCCAAAATAACCAGTCCCAGGAATGATCATGTTTTCAACTTTGGTGCAGAACTCATAATCGTCTTTATCAGGTGTGAAGCCGTTATTGATGAAAACCTGAAAACGTTGAGAATATTCAGACATTATTATAGCTTGGAAATTTCATATTTTTTATGTGATATTGAGATGGCTGTTAAATAGTGAATCAGTTTACCTAGAGGTCATATTAACTACTGTCAGTTGTACATGGATCTATTGTTTTGATGTACATTTACAATGCAAGACTCACTGAAAGACACATTTATCACAAAAGCCATTACCAAATTATCAGGCTCAAAAGGTCTAATTATAGTCAGTTCTTTAGTATTAATCTTTTTTGAAACTTTTTATGATGATATAAACTTGACCTACCGATAAAGTTTGCTTGTAGTAGACGATTTTGGCACGTACAGGGTAGGGTTTGTTTCTGAAGTCTCTAAGACATGTACCCAGAGCCTGTGTTGTACCATCACTGGAGGAAAAATATGATTTATCAAATACATACATATATAAACACAAAGACAACAACAACAACAACAACAACAACAACAACATTTCCTTTCCATGTCAACAAGTTTTGGCCAAGATTTCTCTTTAAATTTTCATAAAATATAAGGCGAGACACTCCAGGTGAATAGGGTAAAAAATTAACTAATAGATATCACCTTACTTCCCCAGTTGACTGATTACATAAAGAATTGCAAACATTTTTTCTATTACAAGTTTTCTAAAATGTTATGTTTAAATATGCAAATGAGGTGTTATCTAATTACATATGTGCTAATTTGCATACATTTCTAGAACAAAAATCTGAATGTTGGATGAAGTCAGATTCAAAATTCTTGTTTCATTTTTTTTATGACATATTAGAGTCAACAAAATAAATGTTCTTCATTTTTTTTAGAAATAAAATGTTGTATAAAATCAGGCAAATTATATATCAACAAACCCCTCTATAAAAACCTTCAGAATATAGATATGAATAAAACTGTAAAGTTTCATTTATGTAAATTCTGCTGAAGTGGAGATTTCTGACTCAGAGCAGGAGAAAAAAAACTCATTTTGAGAAAACAGCCTTTAAAGATATGTACTGCAATTGAAATCTACAGACGCAAATAGATAAAGTGCAATAAAAGATACACTTAAAAGTGTATTTTGGTTGTTTTCTTTCCACCAGTCTGAAAAAACACTTTATGAAAAGCCAAAAAGTGCAAAATCTCAAAATTGACAGGTGCATGAAAAAAAACTGTTTTTGTCAGTAGTGTCTCTCCCTGATAATATGAAGGACTATGGGTATTTTTGACACAGTATTGCACATATGCTGCTGACAACTCTCTCCCGCTGGCTCACAGATCTAATTTAATGCTTTCACTGTAACTGCACTCAGATTAAGACAGACAGAGGATTAGACTCTCTCTCTCTCATAAATAATCATATTTCCTAATCTCCTTTGAGTTGTAAAAATGAGAGCGCTGATGTCAGCAAGGAGGATATGTTTACTTACTTTTGATGGTCATAAACAAGTTTCCCATTGTTACCCACCACCAGGACAGCAGGGTTGTTTTTCTACAATAGCAAGGTCACAGAAGAGAGAGACATAATCCTTATTTAGTACAGAGGAGACACAAAACAAGTCTACTGAGGTGCTTTAGTGTTTGTTCCTGAGGCAAAATCTAAGCACATTAACATAATCCTTTGATAACATATATATTTACCTCTACCTTAAGATGTTTTGACTGAAAAATGCACATCGCTAAAAAACAAACGTTAATGGGGGCATTTTACTGACACATACTAGTGTTAAAAATAATCATACTTTTCAACAAACTAATATTAAATTCCAGAGTTGTCGAATGATTAGAAAAAAAACATTACAAAATATACTGATAGAAAAGCCCGAATATTAAGATTTTAAACATTTTATATTATTGAGGAAGAAGAGTAAAGCATTTAATAGGCAAAAAGTGGCTTTAGAAGTGTGTGTGTGTATATTATATTATATATATATATATATATACACACACACACACACATTTTTAATAACAATTGATACAGCTAATGGCAAAAATATTTCAATTATAATAATATTATGCATTTAAATAACTTCACAGACACATTTAAAAATAACATTTTCATAAAATGCAATTATTAAAATTATACTTATGTGCAATCACCTTCCCATCATTATCAAAAGAGTCAAAGAATATTCCCACGCCGTTCCACTGATCAGCAGCCCCGTACACAGGACCCTCCAGACCTTGACCGGCCGTGAACCATATGGCCTACAGGACACACACACACACACACACACACACACACACACACACACACACACACATCAGGCTCTCTTCAGTGAGCATGGGTAATTTGGTAAGTGGTGCTTGAGATCAGTGTGGTCTGCTCCACTGGACTGTGGGACAATTCAATGAAAGCACATGTTACTTGTACAACACTACACTATAATTACTCCCTCTACACTGCGAATGTTGAGCAAAGTTCCTGAATTTATCAAGGATGACCTGTGGATGCTTTTTCTGATAAAATGATTTATTCTGTGTTAAAAGAAGTCCCTGCGATAAGACGAAAAATCTGAACCTCATGACTGCTAACAAATTAAGGAAATCATATATTAAGTCAAGGCTGTAGCACCCAGGAATGCAGCAGCATGAAATTAGTTCATATGACCAGGGAGCAAAGGAAGTGAAAATGTGTGACATGAAAAAAAAAAAAAATAAATACATTTCAAGGACTGAGATGACAAAGTATCAAAAGCTCAAGATACTGACGATTTACAACATAGTGAAACCTACAATTTGTGAAAAGCATAGTAACATAAAACTAGATTTTACATCTTATGAAGAAAATTAGACTATTGTTTGTCCATGCAAACCTGCTGACACAATGCTAGGGTGTTCTGGGTGGTTGCCCGGGCGTGACTATGCAGGTGTTCTGAGTGGCTGTTGGAGCATTTCTATGCGGTTGCAGGGCCAAAGTAAAAAGATCCCACCACCAATTCTCTATGATCTTCTGATTTCTAGATATGACTTCACAGGAAGTACCCACACTGCTCTCCAGCTTTAGTGACAACATAAAGAAACTTCAAGTTTTCCCTGATCTCCCCTACCGGTGCATACAGCGTCCTTTGCACGTCAGTTATTAAGGTTTTATTTGTGTAAATGCCTTTGCGTGCACTATCGTAAGGTATATTGTTTATATTATCAAAAGCAGAAGTGTTAATAAAAAAAAGGTTTTATAGGTTTATATCTTGCAATTCAGACTTTTTATTTCAGAATTGTGAGAAAAAAAAAAATCAAAATGGCGAGACATAAATTTGCAATTGAGAGACAAAATTCAGAATTGCGACTTTTCTCAGTTACAACTATTTCTCGCAATTAGCAGGTTAAAAAAAGCAAGGACAGTCAACATACAATTTTATAAGTTTATATCTTGCAATTCAGACTTTTTTATCTCAGAATTGTGAGAAAAAAAATTCAGAATTACGACTATTTCTCAGCTTTGCGACTTCTCATAATTCTGAGAAAAAAAATTCAAAATTGCGACTATTTCTCACATTTGCAACTACTTCTCAGAATTGCAACTATTTCTTACAATTCTGAGAAGAAAAACTCAGAATTGCGAGACAAGACAGAATTGCCATTATTTCTCACAATTGAGACTAATTCTCACAACTGAGACTTTAGTTCTCACAATTAAGACTTTATTTCTTACAATTGTGAGAAATTGTGGGTTTGTAAGTCTGAATTGTGAGATATAAACTTGCAATTGCAAGAAAACAAGTCAGAATTGTGAGATAAAACATCACAATTACCTTTTTTTCTTTTTATTCCATGGCGAAAACAAGCTACCATAGAAAACAGTTATTTTAAATTGTAATATTTCACAAAATTACTGTTTTTACTGTATTTTTGATCAAATAAATGCAGCCATCGTGAACATACAATACTTTTTTCAAAAAAAAAAAAAAAAAAAATGTACAGCCCCCAAACTTTTTAATTGTAGTGTACATCCAAAGCAATTTTTAGTACACTACCTGCAGGACTCCACAAGGTTCACAGAGATCTGGAATTCAACCTGTGACACTAGCTCAAGGCTTTCATGTCCCTAAAAAGGGTCAACATGACCCTCCACAGTCATAATTTGTCTGTGCTTCTGTATGTTTACAAATGCCCACAGCCAAAAATGTAGAAATGAGGCTCACATACACAACATAATGATAATTATTTTTCCCTCTCTTACCAATCCATCTGCTCCCATTCGTCCCCGTCCGGACACACGGAATGCCACTTCAGCTTCCCAATGTTCAAAACTTACAGGGTTTTTTGTCCATACCGAACCCTTCTGGCTCCGCAGAGAGGGGGTGATTCGAATCTGATCCGCACTAGGAATGGCATCTGGTGAAAACATGGACATTTCAAAAGGAATGAACGGACAGAAAATTATTTAACACAAAATATTAAAAAAGTAACACTCTATTTTGATGATCCACTATTCTACTAACTATAAGTAACTTTGCAACTGCAGTCAACTAACTCTCATTAGAGTATTAGTAGACTGTTAGGTTAGGCCCTTGCAATCTGAGACAGCAAAAGATTTTTGTTACATAATTTCATTATTATCACACGCCCATGTGTAATATCTGGCACACTACCAAGTATATGAGTACAAACTTCCCTGACAGCATACTTTTCTGCTGACATTAATCTATTTAAACAGATCAAATTGACCAAAACCACAATATTCAATTTGAGGACCAAATAAACAGCACTGCTCGCTCCTGCCGGCTAATATGTGGCGGTGTATCTGAAAGATTTGGGAAGTGTTGTAACACAGAACTTTGCTCTTCCTACATGCCGAGGAAGATTTGTTTAACCCTTTAGGAAAACTAGTGCCATGTCAGCTGTTAAACAGCATACATATATTAATCATAGTTTTAACAATGTCACCACGATTACGCATAAAAAAAAATGATTATGTGACTAATCAAAAATCACACTTTTAGTAAAACATAGAGTATCTGATTTCATCATAGGACAAAATCATAGGACAAAAAACAACTAACAATGCACCAAACATATCAGAACAGAGGCATAGATTTGATTTTAAAATGCAGCCATATTTATTTAACTTTAAGATATGTTACAAATATCATAATTTGCATTATTACAAGAAACTCCTGCACAAGGAATGTAATCCATCATCATTCATTCAATAATGCAATATTTGCACTACTCAGGTTCAGTTCATATTAATGCAACCTCTCGCATAGACTTCACATACACAGGGCATTTAAACTACATGTCCGTACATAGACTAAACATGCTGACAGATGACAGACAGTGATACAGATGGATGAGAGAGATCATACAGACACCCATCTATAAACTTACTCCCAGTATGAATCCAGAATGGGATTCTTCCATCACTCTGTGTCAGATGTGGCCCTTTGAAACTGTATTTATACTCAAAGCGCCGGTGAGGCGAGTCCCCGGCAGCGTTGTCGGCGAAAACGTGCGGAAATATTAAAGATATTAGTAATAAATAGGCATAAGCTGCCAGGAACTTAGCTATGGGTACCGCCATGTTTGAGTCTGAATGCTGACGTAGCACAGAGAGGGGCGGGAAGACTGGAAATGCTGAAGGGCCAACAGGGCGCTCTCTCATTGGCTGAAGCGTTAGATTGACACACGGGGAATTATTAAGCGAACGGTTTTGAGCCTCGTTTTCAGGCACTGATGACTTGGTCCTTAACGTCATAGCATACAAAAAAAGTTACCATAGTAACTGAAATATTTGCCAAAAAATGTTAAGAGTTACTCTTGCCGCTGTAAGTTTTTAATGAATTAACATAACATTTAATAAAAGGTCTGAAAAAAGCTGTTAACAGATTTTAATGTGTGTGTGTGTGTGTGTGTGTGTGTGTGTGTAAAAATCCGTTATCATTTAATAAAAGTTCTGAAAAAAGCTCACTGCAACATAATATATATATATATATATATATATATATATATATATATATATATATATATATATCCTGTTATAATGTTATATAAACATAAATGTTTTACAATAAGTAGTACAGATACACTTATTGTAAAACATAAGATATATAATATTCTGTAATGTTATGCACACAAATATGTTATATATAAATATAAATGTACAAATATACACACACACACACACATATATATGTGTGTGTGTGTGTGTGTGTGTGTATATATATATATATATATATATGTATACACACATACATACACAGTATACATATACTACACCTTTAAAATGAAATATAAAAACACTGACTATATATATATATAGTCAGTGTTTTTATATTTCATTTTAAAGGTGTAGTATATGTATACTGTGTATGTATGTGTGTATACATATATATATATATATATATATATACATACACACACACACACACACACATATATATGTATGTATATATGTATTTATAAAAACTGCATATACATACATTTTTTTTACACGCAATATTTACGTATAAAAAAGTTCAGACGGGGTCAAGTTATGCTCAAGCTTGTGATGAACATTCTCGCTCCCGCTCACACACACCTTGACAGACAGAACAAATGTGTCTCAGCACAACCTCTTATCCTGCTAGTGAACCTGTAATTAAGGTCTTAATGAGTGCTATCTTTATGAGATTGTGAGCTTGGCATGACCTGTCACCGTGGGGGGACAGCAGGTAGATGGCACCCTGTCATTCTGACCAATGACCAACCCCCTGCTCTCAGGTCAGTGCTAATACAGCACTAGCCCCGTGTGGAAGGGATCAGAGCCGAATGGAGAGCAGGGGCTCCTGAGGTGTCTTTTTCATGGGGGAGTCCCAAACCCTCAGCAGGAGATGGGGGGGTTCTGTTATAATCCCCCGCCATTCACTTTCTATGCTAATGGCTCAGGCCTAATGAGGGGATGACCTCACTACAAGGTTAACATCAGCTGACCCTGACACAGCTAAAAGAAACAGAGCGGCCTGCAATGGATGACATGCAATGCCATTTGTGATTTGTTATATAAGGAAGTGCAAAATACATTTTTATGGTGATTAAAAGTGGATAGTTATTTGACATAATGTCACAGCAATGAAAATGTGACATGCTAAACTTCATCTAAGATGATTTTAAATTGCACCTCAAAAAGTTGTACTTTTGTTCATACTTAAAGGGCTAGTTCACCCAAAAATGAAAATAATGTAATTTATTACTCACCCTCATGCCGTTCCACACCTGTAAGACCTTCGTTCATCTTCGGAACGCAAATTAAGATATTTTTGTTGAAATCCGATGGCTCAGTGAGGCCTGCATAGCCAGCAATGACACTTCCTCTCTCAAGATCCATTAATGTACTTAGTGTTGAATCATTATTCGGATCGCATGTCAAACTGCCAAACTGCTGAAATCATGTGACTTTGGCACTCCGAACCGTTGATTCGACACAAAAGATTCAGAATGCTCCGAAGCTTCATGAAGCAGTGTTTTGAAATCGGCCATCACTATATAAGTCGTTATTTTGTTTTTTTGGTGCACAAAAAATATTCTCGTCGCTTTATAATATTAATATTGAACCACTGTACTCACATGAACTGATTTAAATATGTTTTTAGTACATTTATGGATCTTGAGAGAGGAAGTGTCATTCCTGGCTATGCAGGCTTCGCTGAGCCATCGGATTTCAACAAAAATATCTTAATTTGCGTTCCGAAGATTAACGAAGGTCTTACGGGTGTGGAACGGCATGAGGGTGAGTAATAAATGACATTATTTTCATTTTTGAATAACTAACCCTTTAAGGATTATTTGAGTAAGTGTTCAACTTCTTGTCCTGCACCATTTGTACAAACATGATGCAGATCCTCAAATCACATTGGGCTATTGATTTTATATGAGATCTGATGTACAATTTTAACAGGCAGACAATTAATTTAAAAAAGTCCCATGGACTTGCATTGAAAGAGGGAGATGGCAGAATATCATAGAAACACTGAATTCACTAGTAAATGTTTTTTTATTTTGTGTGTATGTCCTTGATTCGTTGTTAGTTCTGTTTGTTGTTGCACTGTGGGAAAATGAACTAAGGAAAACACATTTCACTACATTACATCACATGTATGTGACAAATATAGAACCTTGAAATCAGAACACCTTAGCAACCACATAGCAAATTCCTCCTCCTTAACATCTTTATTATTTCTTGCATATTTATTATATTATAAATGCAATTTTAACAACCCCAAAATTGACCGTTCGCAAAGACCCGCCCCCTTTAGTTACTGTTGCTACATCCGACAAGCCATGTCGCTCTCACGCCACACATCGTGTTCTCACGCAGTGAAAAATAGGCTATATTATGGAGCAAGGAGGACACTGACAACGCGTCGACAGACAAGACAGAGAAGGTTACTTTTGATATGAAACAAAGTCTCAAATTTCATATTTTGTCATTTTTAAAGAAATGTAAACAATAAATACCGTTTTGTGGCTCTTAATGTCGTGACAGATCGCTGTAGCACCTCAGTTTAAGCGGCTCGTGAACCCATCATCTCTTGGTACTAGTTTATTTATAGCATCAAATAAACATTAATGAAATAAGAAGGAATGTTTTTTCAACCGCAAGAAGACGTTAGTACACACCATTTTTCAAGTTCAAGTCCACCTACGTTAATCTAACTGCTCTGATTGCTTTGTCGGACAAAATGGCGGATTCGGCGTTATGATTGGTTAGATCGCCTGTCAATCAAACTCCCGGCAAAGGGACATAATAATATTTGAATGGAATAAATACATGAAAAAATGGACACATTAGGACTATTAAATGAACTTCAAAAACGCTAATAAAATGAATAAAAATAAAATCAATAATAACAACAATATATATACATTTCCCTTATATATTCATAGAAATTTTAACTTTTAAAGGCACTCTGCAGGACTGAAATGAACATAAAAAAATAAAAACACTGATAGATGATTAAAAATGGTGTAAAAATATGTATTATTATTATTAACAATGGTAAACAGTATCTAACAATATGCATTTTTCTTTATATATTCAAATAAATTTGAACTTAAATGGATTTTGCAAGACTATTAAATGAGCATCAAAAAAGCTAATAGTGATTAACAATAGGGTAAATATATTTAAGAATAATAATGGTAAACAGTATCTAAGAATATACATTTTCCCTTATAATTTTAACCTTTAAATGTTGTTCTAATTAAATTGATGTTGAAAAAAAAAGATCATGCTATGTCAACTCCCGTGAACAATTTGTTTTTGATGTCAAAATCCTGTTTTTTGACTCATCTGTTGCCTGAAAAACCATGTCATGTTGCATTTCCCAAACTAGACAGCCCTGAATGTCATGCCTTGTTACGCGAAGGCTGTTGGAACCCATCCGAGCTGAATTGCTCCCTGCTTGTGAGTAATCCATCAGCATCACTCCGGCTGATCTCTTCCTGTGGCCTATTCTCCGGCTCACGATACTCCCCTAATCATGACAAGTGTCTCTCTTGTTCGCATCATTAGTTTAGCCTGAGGAGAGAGTTTGTAATTGAGGTCCCTTCTCTTTTGTGTGAAGTTCATTAGGAAGTTAATTCTCACAGTTTGGAGGAAATGCACGATTTAAATAACAAAAGAAATGCAAATGGCTCATTTGGATTGGAGACAAAGACACCTGATGGGAGCTAATGGATTACGCATCCGGAGAATACCTCTACAAATTAGTCAGCACAAATATTTGGCCAGCTAATTATGCAGCCACAGAATTGTTATTTTTGGAAAGCAGATGTGGACAGGCCACAGTTTTAACATGTAAAACGAAGCGCCGTGGCAAGAAGGGTCACATAAACGGCTGATATAGAAGAAAAACTGAATTATGGCAGAGAGTGTCTCCTAACAGGGCTCATTGTGTGCACTCTTTGTGCAGTAGAAAAAGGTCTTTTCAGGTCATAAGGGACACAGAGCAGCTGAGCATGGCTTCTCACCTCTCAGCTGGGTTCCCTTTTCTGTATTCAGTGTGTTTTTCGCATTGAATTCACGAACTAATGCAAACACACAAAAAACAACAAGTATTTCCACAACAAAACCTAAGTAAATAACAGTGGCATGGAATAAAAGCAGCATGTAGCATGTTATTATCTTTCACCTGCAGGGAGTTTACATCACTATGGTGACCACTTCAGCCCTAGATGGCCTATTCATTACGGTATAGACCCGACATAAAGATTTGACCTCTTCTAGACGACAAGCTTATGGGGTCGATCAAGTAATGAATAGACTGATCATAAGGGACGTTGGTTGTTGACTTATTTGAGTGTGTTAACTTGTTTAATGAACATATGATAAAAGAAATAGTATTGTACAGTTTGTGAAAGCTCTGGATTATGTTTATATATATATATATATATATATAAATATATGGCTAATAAATTAAGATATTAATTTTTTTTTTTTCATTTATAATAAAAATAATCTGATGAATCATTTTATATATAGTTAAATAATATTAATACACACACAATTGTTATACACGTATAAACAATAATGATATATTTACAGTATAATATAATTTTATTATATTTTATATTAACTATACAAAACATATTTTATATTATTTTATATATATATATATATATATATATATTTATTTATAGTATACTTATAGTATATACAGATATATAACGAATACAAATAACAAACATAAAATTAAACATACATAAATATTTTTTTTTTTCATTTTTTATTTATGTATTATTATTATAAATATTATTATTATAAATATTGAATATATATATATATATATATATATATATATAACAAATACAAATAACAAACATAAAATTAAACAAAGATAAAATATTTTTATATGTATATATATGTGTGTGTGTGTGTGTGTGTGATAAAAATAATCCAATGAAACTATACCAACTATAATGTTATATATATATATATATATATATATATATATATATATATATATATATACACACACACACAATAGTTATACATGTATAACAAACAATGATATTTAATGTATATAATTTATTATAGTATATTTATATTTTATATTAACTACATAAATTTTTTATTATTTAATATATAATATTTATTATTTGTTAATATGTGTGTGTGTGTATATATATATAAATCATAAAATAATCAGATGAAATTTAAAATAAAAATAAGTAAGATTTAAAAAAAAAATTTTTTTAAATGTTTTTAAAAATAGTCAGTATATATATATATATATATATATATATATATATATATACACACACACACACAAATAAACAAACAAAATATATGAAAAAAAAATATTTTAAAATATGTGTCAATTAAATGAAGTGTTAGTACATACTTCTTCGATGTCTTGTGGCACCTATTTTACGTGCGAGTGTGTTCGAGAGTGTGTGTCTACATAAAGCAATAGTGCCCTTTGTGTGTGCATGTGTGTGGTGTTTTGAGCACTCAAACATTACCTTAAAGTGGCTCAACACAGTCCTCTGTGTGTGTGTGTGTGTGTGTGTGTGTATGTGTGGAGTGCTCTCTCATTATCTGTCCAAACTAAAGAGCATTCACCGGAGAGGCCGTGCCCTGCTCTTATTTACCGACACACGAAAACGAAAGGTTCCAAACAATATCGAATGGATTCCTTTATCCTCACAAGTGCTCGCCATCTCCTCCACCTTTGAATGTCCCCCCTTTTCAGATACCTGCACGGAAGAAGAAAAAAAAATAAAAAGAAGAGAAATTCACGACAAAAGGATATCCTCAACTTTCCTCAGCGGCCCCCTCGCAGAGATGGAGGGCCTAGTTTAAGACCTTTATTTGTGTAAAACCTCTCATTAACTCCGCTCATGCTGTCTCCCTCGGCCTGCTGTGGTTTAAGTAGTGCGCTTTGCAAAAAAGCTACCAATTAGTCACCCATCAGCTCCAATTAGAAGAGACAAAACCTGTATAAAGATAGCTCAACGAGAGCGGCCCAACACCGAGCTTTCAGCACAGGCTCCTTACCCGATGTACCCTCCTCACCTTGTTTCTCCTTCTCTAGTGTTGTCGAGATGGGAAGCCAGGCCTCCCAGGAGTCTCAGAAGGAGGGCTATTCAGCCCCATACCTGTTTACGGCTTCTAAAGCGTTCGGCTTGCACACAATCGGCCTTTGTCCTCCCGGTGCTTCCTTTAACTTAGGCCTCAACAAGAGCAAGCTTTCACTAGCACTCTCTTTCTTTCCGTGGAGTGAAGAGGGGGGGAAAAAAGAGAAAAACTGAGCTGAAGGAGTGGCTTTCGCCTCATTAAAATTGAATTTGCACTGTCCTGTAATTACATGGGAGGGCAACAATGTATTTCTTCCCCTCAATGAAGGTTTTTTGGGGCAGTTAATTTGGTGCTTGCATTTAATCTCTTAAAGGCATTAATTAGTGCGGAGTGAAACCCTAATTTCCTCCATCGTCGGAGCTGTTCGCCTGCAAGTTTTCCCTCCCGTTCTTCCAAAACGAGGCAGTGCGGGCAAGCGCCGTTAATAAAATTACCTCATTAATGACTTTTATTCCAGCACAGTGACTCATTCAGGATCTGCCATTAAGCATTAGCTTGATGCTGTTTGAACGGGGCCCGGGCAGGGGGCCCTGGGGAGGGGTCGCATTCACTTTCACTTGTGTTTTTGCCTTCATAGTGGGCAGTTCTAAATAATGAGGAAGGCAGCCAGTGAGATATAATTAGGAACAAGGGGGCACTTCAGCAAATATTTGAAATCTTTTAAGGCTGGCTCTTGTACACTGTCCATTAATTACTTCCAGATGGGATTTCGGAGAATATTTCTGGCTGAATAATGTCCTGTTCACCTCCTCCCCGCCCAGCCCCTCTTTCTCTAATCTTAAGATCTTGTTTGTTTCATGCAGCTTTTCTTTTTTGGTTAACAGTGCTGGTGTGTTAAATGTCACTGGCCCAAAATTAACTTTTTGGGCAAGAGAAAAACTTTCATTAATAACTTTATTAACACAACATTTCCAATTCTTAAAGGGACAGTCCACCCAAAAATTTAATTTCTGTCACCATTTATTCAACCTCATATCATTACACTGTAACAAAGAATTGTTGGTTTAACTTAAAGTAAGTTACCTGGTTGCCTTAAAATTTTGATTTCATTTTTTGAGTTAAAGGGTTAGTTCACCCAAAGATGAAAATTCTGTCATTAATTATTCACCCTCATGTCGTTCCACACCCGTAAGAATACAAATTAAGATATTTTTCATGAAATCCGAGAGGTATATGACTCACATTCGGACGTAAACACGAAAGCTCTGCTATGCGTTCACTGCGCCAACTGCATAACAGACTGACAGGGAAGAGGGAAAATTGTTGAATAAAGTTATTTTTGTTTTGTTTTTGCACACAAAGTATTCTTGTCACTTCATAACATTAAGGTTGAACCACTGTCACATCAACTGTTTTAACAATGTCTTTACCTTTCTGGACCTTGAAAGTGGTGGTTATATTGCTGTCTATGGACGGGTCCTCTCGGATTTCATCAAAAATATCTTAATTTGTGTTCTGAAGATGAATGAAGGTCTTACAGGTGTGGAACGACATGAAGGTGAGTAATTAATGACAGAATTTTCATTTTTGGGTGAACTAACCCTTTAATACTATGATGGCAATTGGTTTAATCAACAGAAACTCAAAATATTATGTTATCTGAACCACATTAATTATTTAAGTTGATTTGACAAAAGAAAAAATGTTGTGATAACAAATCATGAAAATATTTTTTTTTTACAGTGTACAATCTGTATGACTTATTTTGTTGAACTTAAAAAATGTACTTTGGAAAATGTCTCTCTCTTTTTTGTGTCTTAAGAAATTCAACAAAAAGTAGATAATTGAATGTTCATTTTTGGGTGAGCTATCCTTTAAATTGGGATTTTTAGTTTAAAATGGAGAAAGGTCCATTGCCATGTTTCAGTGATATTATTAGATGGTAATTTGATATAAGGGAGACGGGGGTTAGTTGTCACAGAGGAAGTTTTCACAAGTTTGGGGTCGGTAAGTCTCTTATGTTCATCAAAGCTGCATTTATTTGATAAAAATTACAGTAAAAATAGTAATATTGTGAAAGATTATTACAATTTTAAATAGTTGTTTTCAATTTGAATATATTTTAAAATGTAATTTATTTCGGTGATGGTAAAGCTGAATTTTCAGCATCATTACTTCAGTCTTCAGTGTCACATGATCCTTCAGAAATCATTCTAATATGCTGATTTGCTGCTCAAGAAACATTTCTTATTATTATCAATGTTGAAAACAGTTGTGCTGCTTAATATTTTTGTGGAAATTGTGATACATTTCCCCCCCCAGGATTCTTTCTACAGTCTTTACTGTCACTTTTGATCAATTTAATGCATCCTTACTGAATAAAATTATTAATTTCGTAAAAGAAAAAGAAAAGAAAAAAAACTTACTGAACCCAAATTTTTGAATGGTAGTGTATTTATAGTACAAAGTGAGCTAGACACCATCTTATTCAGGCTGGGAGACCGGTTAGACCAGCAAACCTCCTTAGTCTGGTTCAGCATTTCTGGGATATTTACTTCAGTGGAAACAGATCTAAACAGGGATGAACTTTAATTACAGCCAGGGGAACTGGGGCGCAAAACCTTTTAAAAGAGGGACATGGAAAGGGTGTCAGGCTTTTGAGAGAAGATAATTGGGACCAGATCTGAACATGGATTGATTTTTGGGGATTGTGCCACCTAGAAAGCATGTCAAGGCAATCCTGAATGAGCTTCGTTGTGCCAAATAACAATCATGAACAGGTTGTGATGGAAAGGGGGAGTTCATGTCAGCTACATCTCCATCCAAAGTAACCACCAGCTGTAAAATATAAAATTAGGAGCAGTTTTTAAGCAATTGCTTTTTGTCTGTGGCTTATTTTATGTATGATCCAAGCCTAAAGCAAATCAAGGAAAATAGTTCAGCCTGACTGAATGTGTTTAGAAAGGTGGCACGACAGGCAATAAACACTAATTTAAGCTGTCTCTATTGTCTATTTACAATACATACATTTCAGGACACTTATTAGATTTAATTGAGTGAAGTACTTGCAAAAGGCATTTTGTTATTAGGCCTACCACACGCTCCGCCTGATTATCTCATCAGGACGCGGGAAAAGAAGACACAACGAATAATGGTATTCAGTGACCTGTGCAGTCTTACAATTAAGTGATAATTTTACTTAGTGTCACAACAAATCAGTATGATAACTTTTCACCAATGTTCTTTTAAAAGTTTGTCATACTCATTTGCTGTACCACACGACGAAAGTCTGGAGTTTGTGTGTTGTTGCTGCCGCCATCTTGTGGACAACATCCACCTCACAGCATTCAGCGCTGCAGCACTGGAATACAACACTGCTGCCATCTAGTGGTAAAAATAAAATAAAATACTTCCACAATGAGAACACCTTAATGATTATATGAGAGTGATTATCTGTCTTTAAGATTAAATTTATGATTTAAATGTCAAAACAAAGAAATCAAGCTGTCTATTTACTTTTGTATCATTGTGTCTCACATATGTGTAATTGCTAAGTATTAAAGGTTTATATACATCAAGGAAATAAAAGTGCCTCATGTTACATCCATATATTAAATCATAAATTATGAAAACTGTAAATATACTGTAAGACAAAACTGCATAGAAAATATTGATGTGAATTTCTCACTACTTTTTTTTTTTTTTTTTTTTTTTTTTTGCAATTAAACTGTGTAATGTGGATCTATTTTTCATTCACAAATTGCAAAGGAGATCAAGTACCATAAAAACATAACACTTCTAATTCTTCTTCTTTAATAAAAGGTAATGTAAACTTAAACCAGCCATCTCCAAACTTTCATAATAATCTTTTCTCCTGGTCAAACCAAAATATTGTCTTTCCCTTCACATAGTACTCACAGCCTAAGTTGTTCTTTTCTCATTGGAAATGATGTTTTGATGAAGTCTGTATAACTGGCCTACAGGGTGAACTGGCCGCAGTTGTTGGCCGGTTACTTCAGACAGCTTCCCTACACGGGCCATTACTGAGCGGCTCTCACAGGGATCAGTACAATTTAACCATGAAATGAGGAGAGGAAAAAAAGTGTTAGAATCAGACGGGTGCCTGACTGTGGGAATGTGGGTATGAGGTCAGTCAAGCGTGTTTGAAACTGATTTACAAGCTTCAAATGGCAAAATTGACCACTGAATTAGCAGTTACATCAAATATAGGACAAGATTTTACATTGAGACAGGTTTTTGAAATAGCATCCAACCAAAATGTACAGAATACAACAGAGCACAATGAATACTGTATCCCACAATGCAATGCGGTTGACTTGACCTTCTGGTGTGATAGATGACCTAACAGCATCGTTTTCAACATCGATAATAACAATAAATGTTTTTTAAACAGCAAATCAAAAAAAATCAACACAAATGATTTCTAATGGCTGCTGAAAATTCAGCTTTGCCATCACAGGAATAAATTTTATTTTAAAATATATTAAAAGTTATTTTAAATTGTAATATTTCACAATTTTTGATTAAATAAATGCAGCATTGGTGAGCATAACAGACTTTTTTGTGACACCAAATTCTGAATGGTAATGTGTATTGTTATATTTAATTAATTATAATGTTTAATTATAATTTATAATATCATTTAATTTTGTATAAAATGTCTCAACTTAGAAGTCCAATTAAACAAGAAATCAAAAAAAGATATTAGATATTACCTCTGATTTATTTGTCACACTGGAAACAGAAGGTCAGGGTGACAGGCACCAACAACTCACTGGCATTCCACAGGGATTGGTATTCGGACCACTTTTATTTGACCTTGTGTTCCAGTTTTACAAGGCACTCAGGGTGTTTACAGACAGCCTGTCCCAGAGTTCCTTAGTCATGTCAACACCTATGGAAAATAGAACCTACAGAAGATGCAGAAGCAGCTATCCATGATCTTGTTTTCCTCAGAGATAAATGAGCGTACAAGAAGGTCAAATGACAATGGCGTTCCATAGCTGTGATCCGCTTCATGAACTGTGAGGGGAAATACAAAGAGAGAGTTGAGAAAACGGCAAAGTGTTTTATAGTTGAGCATAACAGAGAAAAACAGAGCTATTGGCCCCACTGCAAAATCTCAAAATGAAAACTCACACTGATTGGCTTCCATTATTGCGAAATCATGGGTGTGAACTGAGCGTCTGTTTTCATAATGCTGATTTGTTGGCCTGGATTTGAAGTGTGACGAAAAAGAGTAAACTCAAAGAAACATCTAAATTGGACTCTGCATGTATGTAGACAGAGTTCTGAATGTAGAAAGTTTGTTTTCATTGGCCATTTTCATAGAAGCTAAATAAATTTCCACAACGTGTGTGGTACTGATATTATCATGATAACAAGGGTTAATGGCGCGTGCATAAACACACAAATTTGGTCAAGTAAATGATATAAAAAGTAAAATATTGCAGTAGTTATATGTATTATATACACTACCATTCAAAATGGACTCAGTAAGATTTAAGTTTTTGAAAGAACCAAGGCTGGATTTATTTGATGAAAAATACAGTAAAAACAGTGATATTGTAAAATATTATTACAATTTAAAATAACTGTTTTCATTTTTAAAATGTAATTTATTCCTGTGATGGCAAAGCTCAGTTGTCAGCATCATACTCCAGTCTTTAGTGTCACATGATCCTTCAGAAATCATTCTAATATGCTGATTATTACTATTGTTATTAATATCATCATCATCATCAATGTTGAAAACAGTTGTGCTGTTTAATATTTTTGTGGAAACAGTGATATATTTTTTCAGGATTCTTTAGTAAATAGAAAAAAAAGCATTTATTTCTTTACTGCACTTTTGACCAATTGGATGTGTCCTTGCTGAATGAAAGTATTAATTTCTTTCAAATAATACTGGCCCAAAACTTACTGGCCCCAAACTTTTGAACAGTTGTGTATTGCATGTTCTATAGTTTTGCAATGCTTAATATTGGAAACAATTCTATGAATAAACATCTTACCTTTTCAGAACTTAAAACTCAGTGTGATTAAAAAAACAAAACAAACAAACATTTATTTTAAGAATTTTAAGAGATTCTTCTTAAGTGTGATCTTAAAACAATCTTAAGAAAAACATATTTTTGGAACTACAACATTTTCTTAACTTTTTTTTTTTTTTTTTTAAGCGGTTAACAGAAATGTTATTCTTAATGTTTAGTGAATCCGACCCCGAAAAAAGAGAACCACGGTATATGTCACCTATTAGTTATTTGGTAGACAAATGACACAATCAAAATGCCCAAATTACAAAAATGTACATCCTTTATGTTATAAAAATAGAAATTTCATACAATGAAATACATTCAGTCTTTTTTTCAGCGAGTATACAGTTAAATAGCAGTCATTCTGTGATATTTACACAATTCATTCTCTCTTTAATCAGTTATTTCTTTCAGTTCTGGCTCTGTTCGAGCCGAGGACAGTCTCAAATTGGCCAACCAGGATTGTTTAAGGTCCGGGGCAATTTCCTCTTTCTGGTGCTCTTCGGGGGGCTCTGGGGTTTGTAGTCTTCTCCGGAGCCGAAGTCTAGGCTTTCCTGAGAGTCCCTCCAATTGTCTGGGGCAGATGGGAAGTCCTCTCCTGAGGAGTGCAACGGTCTGCTGAACACTTTGTTCTGCAACTCTGCGATGTCATTACGAATGTCAGCCATCATGAGTAACAGGAAGTCAAAGGATCCTGGTGGGCCCTGAAAATGCAAACACACTCATCATCACATGAAATACCTTGTCGCTGGAGTTGTCCCAAAACATCAGGATTAATTGAAATGGGCATTTTCAACAAACTGTCTGTCTTTCTGTATGTCTAATTTTGTGAATTGTTCCTCCCTTCCTGTGGAGCTTGGACACTTCACGGATAGACAGGTGGACGAACAGACAGACAGACAGATGGATAGACAGATAGAGACAGACAGACAGATGGACAGACGGACGGACAGACAGATAAATAGAGACGGACAGACAGACAGACAGACACGGACAGACGGAGAAACAGACAGATGGATTGACGGACAGACAGACGGACAGAAAGAGAGAGACAGACAGACAGATGGACAGACAGATAGACGGACAGATGGACGGACAGACAGACATATAAATAGAGACAGACAGACAGACGGACAGACAGATAGACGGACAGACGGACGAACAGACAGACAGACAGATGGATAGACAGATAGAGACAGACAGACAGATGGACAGACGGACGGACAGACAGACAGATAAATAGAGACGGACAGACAGACAGATAGACGGACAGACAGACAGACAGACAGACAGACAGACAGACAGACGGAGAAACAGACAGATGGATTGACGGACAGACAGACGGACAGAAAGAGAGAGACAGACAGACAGACGGACAGATTGATGGACAGACAGATAGAGACAGACAGACGGACGGACGGACGGACAGACAGACATATAAATAGAGACAGACAGACAGACAGATGGATAGACAGACGGACAGACAGATAGAGACAGATGGACAGACAGACGGACAGACAGACAGATGGACAGACAGACGGACGGACAGACAGAGAGACAGACAGATGGACAGACAGATAAATAGAGACGGACAGACAGACAGACAGACGGACAGACAGACAGACAGACAGACAGACAGACAGAGACGGACAGACGGAGAAACAGACAGATGGATTGACGGACAGACAGACGGACGGACAGAAAGAGAGACAGACAGACAGACAGACAGACAGACAGACAGACAGACACACGGACAGACACACGGACAGACAGAGACGGACAGACGGAGAACAGACAGATGGATTGACGGACAGACAGATGGATTGACGGACAGACAGATGGACGGACCATATAAATAGAGACAGTACAGAAAGAGACAGACAGACAGACAGACGGACGGACGGACCGGACGGACAGACAGACAGACAGACAGAACGGACGGACGGACAGACAGACGGACGGATGGATTGACGGACAGACAGACGGACGACGGACAGAAAGAGAGAGACAGACAGACAGACGGACAGACAGACGGACAGACAGACGGACCAGGACAGATGGACAGACAGACGGATGGACGGACGGACAGATAGACGGACATATAAATAGAGACAGACAGACAGAAACAGACAGACGGACGGACAGACAGACAGACAGACGGACGGACAGACAGACGGACGGACGGACAGACAGACGGACGGACGGAGAAACAGACAGATGGATTGACGGACAGACAGACGGACGGACAGACAGACAGATGGACGGATAATTTTTTTTTTACTATTACTATGAATGCTATTACTGAGGGCATGGCACAGTTTGCAAGGGGTAGAGGGTTTTTTTTGTCTGTTTTCAAGAAAAATAAGTCTTCTAGACCTGATTTTGTGATAATCATACTAGGATGTCTGCTTTAGTACTTCGAGAGTGAGAGACAGACAGACAGATAGACATGTGAAAACTGATTAAAGGTAAGAGCGAGAGAGGCTACCACAGACAAATATATTTCAGACATAAGAACCATGAGAGAAAGTGCCATGATAAGAAGTTCTTACTGGAGGTCCGGAAGGGCCAGGAACCCCTCTCTCTCCCTAGAGAAACCAAAAAAATATTTGGGTTAGCAGGATTACAGTAAAGAAGCCATGAGAAGTCCAACGGGACAGTTATTGCCCGCTATCTCTCAGTAACACGATCACACGTGAGAAAACAAGCCATCGCTAGTCAAAATCAAAATCTCTACTCCATCGTTCAGCATCTCAAAAGTCAGCAAATGAATCACTACACAATGCAATTTAGCTGGTATATGAAACCAAAAGACAGCAATGGGTTTATTCAACATCAGAGTGTATATAAATGTTATCTTAGCACTATTTCTGCGCACCATTTGGAGCTGGTCTATAGCTCATTTGGGGTGAGGTATGGCAGTAGGTACCACAGAGACAGACGTTGTGAGATATTGACCCCTCTGTGGGGATTACGTAGGGTCAGGGTTCACGTAGAGGTAGTAAGCGGCCCAGATGTTTTTGATTTGTGAATACAAAACCAGAAAAACACACTAAACACACACACTATACGTGGATCAACCTTGAACCTCTCCACACACACACACATGTTGGAAAACAAACAAAAAGGAAAAGCGTGCTTATATAGCAGTTCACCTAAGGCCTGAAACATACTCTATATATACACTACCGGTCAAAAGTTTGGAATAATTATGATTTTTTTTTAAAAATGTTTTTGAAAGAAGTCTCTTATGCTCAACAAGGCTTCATTTTGTTTGATTAAAAATATAGTAAAACTATAATATTGTGAATTATTATTATTATTATTATTATTATTATATGTTTATATGATATAATATATGCTGATTTGCTGCTCAAGAAATTTTTTTTTTTTTTTTTTTTTTTTACAGTTGTGCTGCTTAATATTTTGTGGAAACCTTAATAGATTTTTTGGTTTGCTTATATGAATAGATTTAGATGAACATTTATTTAAAATAAAAATCTTTTGTAATATTATAAATGTCTTTACTGTCACTTTTGAATGGTAGTGTATTACAGTTTCCACAAAAATATTAAGCAACACTGAAACATTTAAATCGTAATAATATTAAACAATATTACTGTTCATAGTGCGAAAGGGATGTACAAAACCAGTGTTACTTTAAAGTCTGCAACAGTGAAGAATTTACTTCTAAAATCAGTTTTCTCTTGTACATCAATTACAGTCATGGTGGGACAATCAATCTTGTTTAGGTTACTTAAACTGTCGACATATTTATAGCTAGGTACCTGAATAATAGTATCCGGTTCAATGGCACAGAAATTTGAAGGCAAATGACATTTTACCACCAAATTTGCTTGCAATGTTTTGACCAAGCATTTGCTCATGTATTTGTGTAACCATAGAGAATTAAACTCTTTCTGATTGAATTTTGAGTTATTTTCAGTGGTTTTTAATGCAAAGTTTGTCTATAAACCAGTCTCCAAGCCTAGCATTGACGGCTTTAAGTGACCTACTTCAATTATACTGTAACATGAACAACCTTGTAATTTAGTTCCATAATAAGCACTATTATGCTTATTTTTAATATTGTTTGTAGACCATGAGCTAGCAGATCACGGTCTCAACAGCGGTTAGACTTGAGAGTAAACGGCAGTACTGTACTATTCTTGATTTAGATGTGCTGGCACCTTTAATACATCTATAGTTCACAAACTTTGACAGTTATATAATAGTATACAATGAAATGATAAAAATATGATATCAAAGCTTTTATATACCATGATTATCTGTGGTGTATTGTGAAATCCCTCAGTGTAATTATACTCAATATTTTGACTAATCATATTTGCCATTTCAAGACCGTAATAATCATGTTTTGACATTCTGAAATATCTGTAATTCGTCACGCAATCTATGATGTCATATTTTTGGACTTTGTTCATTGACCCAATGCCATCCAAGAGTTTATTTCATTAGTGATTGGTCACCATTGATCTTAAACATCTTTATCCTGTTTTTCCAAATATTTGCATTCCGCAGATGGAAAATAGCCCTTGGCCATGACTTTGAAAAGTGGTGGACAGAGATAAAGATAGATAGAAAACATACCGTACCTTCATGCCATCTCTGCCTGGAGCCCCGGGAGGACCCTACACACAAAACATTTTGATTAAACACACAACCACATATATTTATAAAAAATTATATATATGTGTAAAAGCATAGCAGATCTAGTCTGCCAAGACGAAAAACATTAACATTGCCATATTCAATAACATGCTAAAACTATTCCAGGAGATGTCATGATTGAAATATCTAGTTCAGTCATGAAACTCTAGAGGGTGCAGGCTGATAGGTCCTTTACATGCAATCGGCAAGCAGTCACATCATTACCGCATGGCACAAGCTGATTGGCCTCTGCTGATCCAGTAGCCAATGAGATTGCCCGCTCAACATTTAAATAGTCTGGTTCATTGTTTGCTGTAAGCTAGACATGCAGCACGCTATCAGAGTTCCTTTGAAACCCTACACCTTCCCCAGCTCCACCTGCCTAGATCTAGTCTATTTATGCAGCAGCAACAGCATATCTTACATGCTCACAGCCGCGTGTCTGTGTATCTATTAGCAAGTCCATAATTGCTCTGCAGCAGCAATCAACAGATCTTTTATCATAGTTTGTCAAATTTGCCCCTATTTGGGTGTGAGCAAAAACACGCCGTTTTTGTGTGTCCCTTTAAATGCAAATGAGCTGCTGCTCCCAGCCCCCTTTCCAGAAGAGGGCGGAGCTTTAACAGCTCACGCTTTGGTTGCTCAACAACAACAAAGATGGAGAATCTCACGCAGCCAAAATGACTATTGTCAGTAACGGTGTTCAGCCTTACTCAAATCGGAGTCGGACACTGATGGAGAGACTCAGGAAGAAGTTACAACTTTTTGAATGTATCTGGAAGTTTCTGAATGGTTAGTGGATAAATGTATGTAGTTGCTGTGGAATTGATTCAAACCCATCGACTAGCATGTGCCGTCATGTTAATCTTTTGTGCAAATCCAGCGTTGAATTGACCCTCATTTGTGAAGCAGTCCAGTGTAAAATGACAGCATGGTAACAACACTCTACTACAACAACTCTTCCTCTTCTCTAAAGCAGCCCAACATGGCCTCGCCCCCTTTTTGTTGCATGTTCTCGGGGGCAGTGTTTATGTAAATTTTGGGGTTTGTGATATCACCAACCCGGGAAGAAGCTTGTTGTAGTCCCTTACCATCCGTTTGTTGTAGTCCTTAAAAAGCAATTTCTGTAAAGGAAAATATCTCCCTTTGCATTGAACTTTGAGCGTTGTAACTTTGCAGATGTTGTTTATGCTAAAACAGCAACATTACACACTAACTAAAGTTAAAAAAGTGAAATCATAATCAAGGACCCTTTTAAAAGTTCATCAGTCTTCATAAAAAAGTTAAAGTCATCATAAAATAGCTTTTTATCTGAACAAACCCTTATGACAGTTAAAAGGCCAAAGTAAGGAGTCTCTGCAATCCAAGAAAGACATATTTAGATTCACCAAATTATAGATTTGATGGTCCTGTTCCATTCAACTCTCAAATATTTTCACACATCAAATAATGCTTGTCAAGATCTCTAGGGCAGATCTGAGCCACATTTGTACCAGAATGGAAAACATGATTCATTGATCTAAAAATACTGCATTGAATTCTGGGGTGATACGTGGGTGATTAGAGAGAGCTGTTTCTGGGCCAGCGGCAACGTCAACAGTTCTTTAGTAAAGACATAGAATACGTGCGTTCACGGATGGAGCAGTTGTGACAGACAGGGGAGTCCCGTGACTACACATGTAGGGTCTTGGACTTGTATTTATGCACATGTAACACACAACATTCAGACACAACTGGCGGCAGCTCCTTAGACAGCGTTTTCCAAGTACACTGTTCACAATTGCATTACTTCTCATTTATCAAATTAAAAAAAAGAAACTTTGAACAATCTCAAACTAAATTCATGTTATGAGCTACGACTCCTGAGCATTGAAAGGCTCATGTTTCTACATCCAGGATTCATAAATAATTACACAACTTCAGCAGTATTTTTCTTCATTGACAACTCATGCTTTAGTGATGTGGTCCAATGCATTAAAAGCAAAAGGTTGACTTTATCGGACGGGTTAACAGTCGGCCTCGAGAAGCACACGGGCCAAAGAAAGCAACTCATGTGCAGTAACGCAGTCAGCCTTTTCTCTGTTATTGCCATTATCATTTGTCAACATCCAGTGGTAGGATGTATGTTGTGTTTTGGCATATTGAAAAATGTACTAAGAAACTACGAAAGGCTTGGCACACAACCAGCTTTTTTGGTCAGAAATATATCAACCAACTATCAAAAAGGATGGGGGATCAAACATGAATAAGGAGGACAGACAAGAACAAAAAGGGAAAAAAAAAAAAAAAAAAAAAAAAAAAAAGGATGAAAGTGATTCCTGTTACCCGTCCTAGTTTCCACCCCACCTGCAAAGACGCCCCCCTTCAGAGAGTCAGAGGTCGGCCAGCTGAAGGTCAGGGGGTTTAGGGGACACGTGTTCAAACGCTAGCCCAGGCGGAGGTGACCCAGCTAGGCATGAGTCGATAGCACAATCCGGACAGCTGAAAATCTGCTGCTTTATTGGAGCTAACATGTGTAAACTTAAAGCTAGTTTATTTAAATTAAAAATGAAATAAAATTTTAAATTAAATTAAATATTAATATATTTATATAAACATTTTATTATATAATATACATTATACATTATATATAACAGTAATATTATACATTATAGACTTAATTTAAATTAATATTAAATAAATGAATAAAATACATGGAAATAGTTAATTATTTTAATATTAATTTTAATTATTACATTAATGTTATACATTACTAAATATATTTATATTTAATTTTATTTTTTGCTTAAGTTAAATAAAGTAGGGACATATGAAGTGTCAAAGTGACACCGAAAAAGTATGGATGTGGTTTTAATTAATTTAAATTAAGTTAAATTACCATTGAAACTAAATAAAATATTGATATATGTACTAAAAATATAGTTAAATAATAAATATAATATAATTTTTACATAATATTTATTATATATTACATATTTATTAAAAAATAAAATATTAAAATTATTACAATTAATATTAAAATAATTGAATAAGAATAAATGTATAATTCAAAAATATATTTACACCCTCAATCAATTGTGTTTTTTTTCTTTGATATCTGGCACAGATATTATTGCATACATGTGAACAACAAAAAGTAAATGTATAAACATCATATATGCTCAACAATGCAGAATTTGCATAGCAACACCTTGGCAACCACCCATCATGTTGGAAACTGTATGCATGAGCAACCACCACTCACATAAAGTATATACAATGTTGTTGATTTGTACTCTAATAATAATATTCTTTTGAATGAATGATGGGATGTTACTGCAAAGCAATGTTTTGAAATTGGGACTGTGTATATAATTTTTTTGGCAGGGTCAGTTTGATAATGGCACAGTGATTAACAAGAAAAAATTAAATAGTACTTCATGTCAAAGAAAAGTGTGTCTTGGCGCGGTATTAAATGTAAACAGTCTGTAATGCCTTAAGAGAATTTAAATGGTCAGGACATAAAAACGGGTATGTGTCAAAATACTGGATCTGGCCATTAGGACTTACTGTGTAATAGTGTGATAAAGTCACACACAATCTCTTCCATGTAAATCTAGATTTGTCTCAAGCAGATTCAACAGTGAAAAGCAGGATATTTTGTTGCAATCTCATTGGTCCAAAATTCAACACTACATATGCTGGAAGTCCAAAGTTTTTTTAAATGATTTTAGTGCAAAAACAAAACAGATCCTGCACCTGCTGATCCAGTTTCAGTCTTACAAGACTGTTGAAACTATTAAGAGCCTCCCGTAAAAGCAAACATGAAGTGGAACTGCATCCAAAAACAAAGAATTCCATGGCTACGAGAGCTCAAATCTGATTATGTCCCAAATGAGACCAGACATTACAGATTTAGAGTTCATGACCTTAGAGTAAAAATATTTCAACTACAAATGCATCTTAAGTGTACAAAGAAAACATTCAGTGACATTTCCATGTCAACAGCATACCGAATTGCTCAGTAGATCTACAAATATTCGCGGTCACGAACTTAAGACATTGTCTCCAGAGGCTAGATACACACATGCCGCAAAGTGATGATTCGGCTGAAAAGGTTAACATTAGAAAGCCTGCTGTGATTCACAGCGTTTGTAATTTAAGTGTGAAAAAGTGTGTGTGTGTGTGTGTGTGTGTGTGTGTGAGATGATAATTCATTATGTTCGTCAGTCTGGGGAAGAATGTGTGAAAGAGTAATGAGGGTTAACAGTCTGTAACAGGAAGTGTAAAGTGTGTCACCGTCGACAGCACCCACAGGTCAGCGAGCTATAACACCATCATGCTGTGTCTAAAATGAAGCTTGGCTCAATAAATCTACAAATGCTAAAAGTGAAAAATGAAGAAATTAGGATCAAGTACAACTAGCAATTAGGAAGTTACTCAGCATCTTAAGAATGTAAGTGTAATGTGATGTTTATAATCTTCACTCCAGGGGTGCTGAATCCTAATCCTGGAGGCCTAACTTCCAGCAGAGGTTATGTCTAAATGCCTGATCCCACCAAGTCAAGAATTGCAGCACTAAGAACATGCGTCACATGATTTCTAACACAACAACGCATCTCTATGAACTCCAGTGTTTTACATATAGTGTAAAAAATTATTAAATGAATTCTGCCTTATTGGGACAATAAAGCCGTCCCTACACATTAGACACTTTATTTCCACTTTTCGTGAGGCGACTGTTGCAAGGGAAAAGTAATATTTTGCAGATATTGTTTACTTTCATGTCATTTAGCTTCTTCAGGTGTGAACAGGCCTTTCCTTAAGGTCTCAAGGGTTTATTTAAAGGGTTAGTTCACCCAAAAATGAAAATTCTGTGATTAATTACACACCCGTAAGTCCTTCATTCATCTTCAGAACACAAATTAAGATATTTTTGATGAAATCCGAGAGCTCTCTGACCCCTCCATAGACAGCAATTTAAAAAACACTTTCAGAAAAGTAGTAAAGACATCGTTAAAATAGTTAACGTGACTGCAGTGGTTCAACCTCAATGTTATGAAGCGACGAGAATACTTTTTGTGCGCAAAAACAAAACAAAAATAATGACTTTATTCAACAATTTCTTCTCTTCCCTGTCATTCTCCTATGCTGTTGATGTAGTAAACACAGTGCAGCACTAAAGAATAAAGTCATTATTTTTGTGAGGCTGATTAATTAATGACAGAATTTTCATTTTTGGGTGAACTAACACTTTAACAATGACAGGTCTGTGTGTTTAAAGGAGGGCTAGTACTAAACCTCAGTAGGAAAGTAGATGTCCATGAGAAGGATTGAGCACCCCTGAATACATTCCTTGAACTTGCTTTAGTAGATCTTTTAGCTAGTCATAATAAATGTGGACACCCAACTAGACTCAAGTTCAAGAATGTAAGCCACAGGCCACCCGGATGTCACAAAATAGATGCTGAGCCAAACCAAGTTATCTTAATAGAGCTTAATGGTGAGGCAGAGACAAATGGCAATGAAAAACAACACCACTGCTCTGTGTGCTAAGCAAAACAGACAGCATCAAGAAACATCAAGATTAAATGGAGTAGTGCAATCAGATTGTGTGCTTATGCTAGACTAATTATTATGATTATATATGCAGTAAAATGAAATAGTGCACATTAGTCCTTAAATCAGACACTTTACGATACTAATTAAATTACAGCTGATAATACATGGTTTGTGAGGTTTCTAAGGCTACGTTCAGTATGTAGGCAAAAAGTGCCCCCCCCCCATAATAACACTGTGAACAGCACAAACCACATGGAATCTGATCATTTCGATTCTGATTTGGGCCACTTCCATACGTGGTCCTAAACCAGATACATGTTTTGCAGTGCAACCTCAGTCTGAACAGTCATATCGAAATTCACGCGACTTTTACGTCACTCTAGGCCAACATTCGTCACAGTTCTGCGCTGATGCAAGCCACTCCACAGATTTTTCATACTGGCAGTCGTTTGGTCACTCAGTGAATTTGGAAGATAGCAGTGAAGTCAGTCAGTTGAAGGACCGTGCGCTGTTATATTATGATGACAGCTCTATACAAGAAAAACGTTGCTCTCTTTCTCCTCATCCTCGTCTACATCCTCCTTATCGCCTGCGCACAAATTCACTGGCTTCAGCGGCACATTCACCTTATAAATGCAGTGTGAACGTAGCCAGGTTACATATGAGGATTGATACGTACCATTGGGCCACGTCGTCCCTGTTTAATATGAGACAGGTCCGGTGAGGGTCCAATAGGCCCCATGTTGCCTCTGGGACCAGGCAAACCTTGTGGCCCCATCTGTCCTGGGGGGCCAGGGGAACCTTTGGGTCCTGGGCTCCCTGAGAGAAACATAAAAAGTGACAGGTTTAAAGAAGAAAGGCTTTAGGAAGACAGATGACATGAATGGAGAAAATAAACACCACATAACTGTCACCACCTGTTTTGAGCATTGACATGAAAATGCATCTGAACTTAAAGGGTTGTAATTTGTGAATGCTTTGTAATACAGACCTAAGGTTCATCTTTTTTTTGTTTAAAGGATTAGTTTACTTCAGGCGATGTCGGACGATTTTTTAAGTTGGATGGAGTTTGATCGATTTTGAAAATAAGATGGAGTTTTTCGCCCTACCGTGGTACGTCACGCGTGACCTTTCCAACGTGATTACATCATTTTTTTTTTTTTTTTAAATAACTGATCGTTTCGCTAGATAAGACCCTTATTCCTCGGCTGGGATGGTGTAGAGCCCTTTGAAGCTGCATTGAAACTACAATTTGGACCTTCAACCCGTTGGTAGCCGTTGAAGTCCACTATATGGAGAAAAATCCTGGAATCAATGTCTTCTCAAAAACCACGATTTCTTGTCGACTGAAGAATGAAAGACATGGGGGGGGGAGTGAATTCTGAAGTGAACTAATCCTTTAAGAAGACACTCAGTAGATTACTGCACGAGTGAAAGCACTTCAAAAATGAATTAGAGGAAAAAAAAAGTTATAGAAGTTTAAATTTACTGTAAAGCAAATGTACTGTACTAAACATTTTTTATTTTATACAAAATATATATTTTACTCTAAAATTGCAATAAAATAAAAGCCATACATCTAACCAAGTTGTGTTCCAAATTTGAATTTCACAAAAATTGAAGTTCCCATGAGATTTTGTTTAGGCGTTGTAAAAAAAAAAAAAAAAAAAAAAAAAAAAAAAAAAAAATAGCCACCAGGTGACACCCACATTCCATTGAATGATTTTGATACATTCTCCTGTAACAAATTAATACATTTCTGTCAAAATATCACTTTTATCACAAAACAGTCACCAAATATGGAACCTAGAGTCTCAGACCTTTCCAACGATATGCTTTTTGTCAAGATTAGAAAAAGTTAAAATCAATTTTGTAATACGAAACATGACAACGCCCACTGGGGGGAAGGAGCCCGCTAAAAGGGTTTAAGGTACCGTTTCCATGGTAATGCAATGTCCAATTTCAAAACGGTTTTCACGGGATAAATTTTGAATGTTTAAGCTTTCGAATGATACCTAATTAATGATGATTACTAAAATATGTGATAGGAAAAATGGCAAGCGTCCTGCTAGCGAGACGGTGACAGTTAAGGGGTTAACAAAGCTCACCTGCAGGCCCAGGTGGCCCTGGAGGTCCAGGTAAAAATGAGTGTGTCATCAACATCTTTTCATTGGTCATCTGCTTATTGACCTCTGTGTTGCTTGGCAACAAGGCAATCTGAGGAAAGGAGAGTTAAAACACAGATCATCCGGGGTCTTGCGGTTTTCTTGCACTACAGGACTAGAAAAGACAGAACAGAAACACGACATACACTATATTTTTGGTTCTGAAGCTCAACAGAACCAAAAACGCAAGACTTACAGTTAGTTTTACAGGAAAGAAGCCCATAAATATAAATAAAAGTCATTAATTGCGCTCTCTCTCTCATGCTGATCCAAATCCAAAATGTGGTTATTTCTTTTCTGTGAAAAAACTTCAATAAAAAAAATCTTCATGCTGCCCTAAAATGAAATGAAATAAAATGAAAATAATTAAAATTTAAAAAAGATAAAATAAAAATGAAATATAAAACAAAGAAAAAAAAAATGGATGGATGGATGAGATATAGAGAACAAGCCATATGGAATACTTTTGTTTTTAATTGTATGGTGATTTTTGACAGACATGCCACTATGGATGATAGTTGTATGGAAAAGAACTATATTAAGATTATGTAACAATATGACGGTGAGTAAATTTAGTCAAACTATTCCTTCAAGCAAACGACTAAGGATTTTACGATCACGTGATATCAATTACACTACCTGTCAAAAGTTTGGAAACATTACAATTTTATTTGTGTGTGAAAAAAGTCTCTTCTGCTCCATTTATTTAATCAAATAATACAGTAAAAACTGTATACAGTAACATAAAACTATGAAATATTATTACAATTTAAAATAACTGTTTTCTTTTTTAATACATTCAACATGAACATGCAATCTGATCTATAAACTGTAACATCTGTGTACATGCCATTTGCAAAAACAGGAAGTCCCTGAATTATTCAGGTTGGTGCATGGACTGAGATCAGTGCCTGTCTTTTACAAGCATTCTTTGTGGAGTATTTCACTTCAAAGAACTGGAGGCTGTCTGGGTGAACTGGAAGTATCCATTACCTGCTAACCTCTGAGCTCTGGACATCAGTACACACACACACACACACACACACACACACACACACACACACACACACCTTTGAGGTCTCGCCACACACAGTAGATACAGCCCTAGGCCTAGGGCATAAATCTGCGTAAGTGTCTGTGTCCAGCCCTTTGCAAGCAATTTAAATCTCATTTGTCATTGTTTCTGGTTTTGATTTGTGTCGGGTTCCTTGGACTGCACATATTTCAATTCTGAGAGCCAATATCAACCACTTATGATGGCGTGAGAGATTAGCAGCATTATGTGCCGTGAAGAACAGTCCATTTTGCAAGAAAAGATCTGCAGTTGAATTAAAACACTACAACTCTGATTCAAAACCTAGTGAATATTGCAATCTGCTGCCTAAATAAGCTACCTTCAAAGGCACCATCCTAACAGTCATGTCACACAGGTTTGGAACAACTTGAGGGTGAGTAAATGATGACAAAACATGAACTATCCCTTTAAACACAATATTCTGAACAGGAAAATATACATTTTGAATTTAATGTATTATATTGGTACTGTTCAGTATTGAATTACATACCAGCCACAAACTTTTGAATGGTAGTGTATGATTTTTTTCTCTTATGCTTACCAAGGCGGCATTTATTTAATCAAAAATACAGTATTAGCAGTAATATATTGTGAAATATTTTTCAATTTAAAATAACTGTTTTCTATTTTGATATATTTTAAAATATAATTTATTTCTGTGATGGCAAAGCTGAATTTTCAGTATCATTACTCCAGTCTTCAGTGTCACATGATCCTTCAGAAATCATTCTAATATGCTGATTTGCTGCTCAAGAAACATTTCTTATTATTATCAATGTTAAAAACAGTTGTGCTGCATAGTATGTTTCGGGAAACTGATATATTTTTATCAGGATTCTGGAAAGTTTAAAAAAAAAAAAAAAAAAAAAAAAAAAAAAGTACTTTTCTTGAATTGAAAAGAAATCTTTTGTTAAATTATGTCTTTAATCACTTTAATGTCACTTTTGGTCAAATTAATGCATCCTTGCTGAATAAAAGTATTAAATTATTAAAGAAAGCAATAGAGGAGAAGTTACAACAACAGTCAGAAAAACCATTTGTAACAATCATATCAATGTTTTTACATCACCTTCTCATAGAACCATACGTCTTGCCTCACTCTTACCAGTTCACCACTTTTTTTTACTCTCAAACCTTTCCCTCATAGTCTGTTGGACCACACGCCGTGAGCTATATATCACGCCGTGACCATGAGGGTGCTGAGTGGATTTGTTGACAGTCTCGCTTTGACTGCAGAACACAGACTCTGCGCCCTCAGCCTGTCTAAACCGCATCACTGCGTTCAACGTGATTTACTAGCCTGCAGCAAGGACAGACATAAGTCACACTACCAGATCGCTCAGCTGTTTGGGCCAAGTTTTATCACTCTTTATTTCACCTATAAAGTCACCAACACATCCCTAAAGACCTGTATAACCTGACTCTGACTTGCTCGTGAAATATTGGCAGGTAGGTTCTTGTTGGGTCGACTCAAGTATACGGATGAGGACATGCATATAAAAAAAATCTGCTGCTTGTTTTAATGAATAAGCCCCGCAGGTGAAACTGGAATAGTGTACCTTCTGTTTGAGTTGGAGAACGGTCATTTTCATCTGATGGAAGTCTTCACATGTGGCCGAGCACGTTCCCTCTTTCATGACGTTGTCTGACTTCTCAAACAGCGGAGCTGCAAAGAGATAACATGCATGTGGAATTTAAGGAAGGCTGTTGAACAAAACCAAAAGCAACAAGCTCAGTGAAAAGAATCCATCCATGATGGCAGACGAGTTGAGAGAACTGTTGATTATACACATTTCATGAAATAAAAAAGTTCTCATTGAAAGTAGTTCAAACTCTTTGAAAAAAAATTACTGTTTTACCCAATTTCTGTGCATGTATTTTTATGCTTAGAGCATTGCACCATTAGCTTAGCAATATGCTAACTGTCGAGCCTTGTGAAAAAGTACACTTAAGCATACTTTTAAAATTAGTTATCATGTAAATAATCTACTTTAAAGAATATACTAAGTGCAAACTGAATTAAAAGTAAAATTAAGTAAAAATGTATTATAATTTACATTTACAGTATATTAAATGCAATTAACGGGACTTGAATATGGTAAAAGCGATACTGCCGATTGTGCTGAAAAGCATTTATGGTGAACTAAAATATACATTAATTTAATTTCTATTGAAACTTGTACACTGTAAAAAAGATTTGTTGGTTTAACTTAAAAAAGTAAGTTACCTGATTGCCTTAAAATTTTGAGTTCATTGAAATTAAAAATTTGAGATACAATGATTGGTTTAATCAACAGAATTAATTTTACAATGATTGGTTTAACAACAGAAACTCGAGATATTGTATGCACCACATTAATTATCTAAGTTGATATGACAAAAGAAAAAAAAAGTTGTGATAAATCATGAAAATAATTTTTTTACAGTGTGTCATATAATATATTTTTTATTTTTCATATAATTATACATTTTTTAATGAAATTACAATTTAGTATATTTAAAATATATTAACATTAAATGCAATATCAAATAACACTATAGTCACAAGTATAATCAAGTACTTTACATGTGCTTTGTATGTTAGTCAACCGATCAAAATAACTACTTTAAAGCATGAAAAAGCTTATTAAAACAATGATCAAATAATGTACTTTAAAGTAAAGCTTTTAATTTGATATTATTACAAAGTGTGCTTACTGTAAGTGTGTTACAAAACAGTCAGGAAACACTATTTTCAGGTACACTTAAGTGGCCTTTTTTAATTATTATATTTTTTAAAAATATGTGCTTCTACAGTTTTTTAAAAATATTTTTAAGATTTGAAGTATACAACAAGTGCGCATTTAATAAGCACACTTCCTTTTCACAAGGAGAATCTCCAATTTGTAGCACGTACAGCTGCTGCCTATGTAAAGTGTTCTAAATCAATAACTTTTGAGATTCTGTTTCAGTTAGTATCTTATTTAGGCAGTAGACAACAAGGTAGCTCACTAGCTTTTGGGACAGAGCTAATGGTGCCATAAACTTATAAGAGATATCTTAAGTCTTGCTCAAGGTCATAATAGAGGCTCACTCTTTACAGGCATCATCAGAAATGTACTAGCTCATGCCAATTCTGTCCGCTGAGTCATATCACAATCTCCAACAGCTTAGTTTGACTCATAGCTGATAACCTCATCTGATCCACACACTGTAATCTCAGTGCTCTGAAATTCTCAGAATTCCTTTTTTGTACATCTGGATTATTGCATCCCCGAATGCCCCAAAAGGTCATCTCGTTTTGCACTCAAACTGACCCAAAAGAGAGGAAACAGCACACAGGAAACTCTGACAGACAAAAAAGCCAAAAAGATAGATGGACAGAGGAGTGGAGAGGAGGAAGTGATTGATGCTAATGCTAACCGCTAGCTGGTGTCCCAAGTCATTAACCGCGATGGGTCAGTGGACTTCCTGCAGGGAGGCAGGAAGCAATGTCTTATAAATGTGTCAAGCCAGAAGAGGCTGCAGAATGGATTTCTTTGTAAATAGTGAGGTGATTAAGAGTTAAGCCATATCTGAAATGAAATTAGGATGTTCTTGGTTCATAGCCAAAGCCAGGAACAGGAACATGTTGCAAACCTGCAAAATTCTAAGTTAAAGGGTTAGTTTACTCAAAAATGAAATTTCTGTCATTAATTACTCACCCTCATGCCATTCCAGACCTTCGTTCATCTTCAGAACACAAATTAAGATATTTTTGATGAAATCCAAAAGGTTTTTTAATCCCCCATAGAAAGCAATGTAATTACAAGTCATTCAAGATCCAGAAAAGTAGTAAAGACATCGTTAAAATAATCCACGTGACTACAACTTAATGTTATGAAGTGACGAGAATACTTTTTGTGCGCAAAAACAAAACAAAAATAACTTTATTCAAGAATCTTTTCTCTTCTGTGTCATTCTCATATGCTGTTTACGTTCAGCGCTTCCAGGTTCTACGTCAGAATGCCGGCTCATGATTGGCCGATGCTGTTCATGTGAGCACCACGACGCATGCGTGTGATGCTGAAGCAGGATTTTTGCCAGCCAATACTGAGTTGGCGTTCTGACGTAGAACCTGGAATCGCTGAACTTAAACAGCATAGGAGAATGACGAGAGAGACAAATTTGTTGATTGAAGTCATTATTTTTGTTTTGTTTTTGCGCACAAAAAGTATTCTTGTCTTGTTGAACCACTGTAGTCACATAGACTATTTTAACGATGTCCTTACTACTTTTCTGGATCAGTGAACAGTTTGGGGCCTTTAACAAATCCAACAAATGGGTCCCAAAAAAAGTTTGACAAACCCCAATGTACAGAAGAAAAGAAGAAAGCCAAAGACCAAAAGAGAGAGCAAGGAAGCTAAAAGATTAAAGACAACCATGGTCCCAGAGCATACACTCACCTCTCTCGCCCTTGGTGCATGTTTTCCCATCGTCCTCTAGGTAGAAGCCTCTCTCGCACTCACACCGGTAGCTGCCGGGGGTGTTCACACAGATCTGTGAGCACACCGTCTCGTTATTGTTGGCACATTCATCAATGTCTGACGCAAGAACAGAGAGTCAAAGTGTGAGGGATGGAAAGTTGGCAAAGCGCAAACGATGTGATATTCACTCCTCGGGCACTATGGAACGCTTCTGTGAGATCCGCCGGAGAAACAAAATTTGACTCCAATCAAATCAACAATTCAGCAGTCAGGGAGGTCAGACCCTTTAAGAAAAACTCAAGCTGATATTAAAGAGACATTGAGAAATCAAGCCCCATGAACTAAAAACAACCTATAGAGGGCACTAACATCTTCATACTGTTAAATATTCCAGATCAAACAGGTACAATTTCAAAACATCCTAATCAAATTAGTTTTCAGTCACTAAGTTGTCAGTCTTCTTTTGAAAAACAAATTTTACTGCAGCTATTGTTATAATAAATATGTGATATGGTAAAATGCACTATTGAAGTTCTATATAGAACTTTAAATGGTTCTTTCAGGCACTTCATATCATGGGATCATCAATTTAGATCATTTTAATTAAATTTTAATTGTAATTAAATTATGAATTAAACAGCTTGTAAACATACTTTATCGCTAGAAAAAAAATGAAATAACCGTTAAACATGAAAGTATTATGCAATCATTTAAGAAATTTCTCCTTATATAGAACCTCTTTGGCATAAAGTGTTCTTTAAAATTGAGTCAAGAACCTTAGGGTTCTATATAGAACCCCATTGAAACTTTTTTCCCCTAAGAGTGTGGTATTAGCGTTCATGGGTGTCAAAATAAATTAAAATGATAAAGCTTTTGAAAATTAGAAGAAGATGCCCTATTATTATTTATTTATTATAATTTTGCAGTTTAAGAATGTATATAATAACAATAAAATAAAAATGAAATGGATATATGTACATTATAGTCTCAAAAAATATATAAAAGGAACAGGAACATGTTGCACACATGCAAATGCAAAGTTAACTTGCTAATGAGAAATTTTAATGGTCATAAATATTTATATTATTAAATAATTATATTTAAATTTCAATATTTATATTACACATGTCAAATGCAATATAAATTAGGGGTGTGACGAGATCTCGTGCCACGATCTTGCGATATTAAAATGTGACGAGATTTCTCATCGAGGTGAAAAGCTGTCTCGTAATATCACCATGATGGACAATGAGGATGAAATTAGCATAGAATATGCCACTGCTGTCGTTTTGATTTTTTTTATAGAAATAAAAAACATTTAATTCAGTTGTACAACGCTCGCTTCAATTGTAAACTATTGTAAATGTTTGCTCTGCTCATCCAGCACGAGCTGCAAAGTCGCACACAGTGCAGCAGGAATCAGAGTTCACTGATCATGCAACGAGAGTAAGGCGAGATGACTGACAAGACCATGGCGGAGGATTTGTTGCACAACAGAGCCTAAGCGTCTGATAAATGTCTTATCTTGTAGAATGAATGCTCAGCACTGCCGCTCCCTATACACAGAGTTTGCGCGATTGCGAATTCGAAAGCGAAAGTAAAACGCAAACTCCCTGATATGTGCAAATTAGGCTACATACAATAGCCTGTCTCCCAATATCAAACCTATCTTAGGCTGGGCTGTGTAGTTGTAACCATCTCTTAGCTCTGGTCTCTTATTAGGTTTTTACAGCAGAAAAAAAAAAAAAAAAAAAAAAGTAAAAATACTAAAATGGGTATATAACCATCTCAAATAAAAAATAAAGATAAAAAAAGAAAATGACAGTTTTCTTTGCATACACCTTTCACATATGTCAGAGACAAAGATCAAATGGTATCACATTCACCTTTTCTTGTTTATGATTGATGCATTCATACCTGTGCAGCATTTGCAGTGTAAAAACTGTGAATTATTTTTTGCAACATTTCAATTAATGCCAAACTCAGTCATATCTGTATTTGAATATACTCAAACAAGTATAATTTTCTCAATTTATTCATAAGAATATGAGTAAAATCTTACCCAGGCAGTACGGTTTCTCACGGTTTCTATGTCTTTCCCGGTCATAGCGATACCCAGAGTAACAGGTGCACACCACACGGCCAAAATGATCGGTACACTGCTGTTCACACGGAGCGCCGGCACACACATCATAGTCTGCATATACAAACAAACAAACAAATATAAACACAACAAGAGAGGAAAGCACAGGGTTATAAACATCAAACCTAGCTTTAAAACAAAACCCACAGTATCGTTGCAATTTCCGGAAATCATATGCAAATGTGCTAATTCAAATGTCTTTTCCCATTACAATTTTAATGTAATAGTAAAAAGAAAACACTGTGGTCTAGGAAGCCAGTACTGCAAGTTCCAGCCCAAGAATTCTCCCATCTTTTCCTTATTCCACGATTTCTCCTAGAAGAGCCAAACCATCTCAGGCACAGCATGGAGCACCATGTGAGTCAGGGAAATATGTGTCCATTCTCAACTGGTACTTTATGTGTTTCTCATCAGTGGAGAGGGGGCAGGTAAGGACACCAGTGAACATAAACAGCATAAAAAAAGAAAAAAGACTTTAAAAACAAGCTGTAGACTGTCTCAAAGGACCGTTCCAGAGACCACTATACACCCTCTTAATGTGGCAGGACGAACCGCAGAACGCAGACAATATAATTGCACGCTTTTATTTGACAGTTACGAGTCAAAACTTGTTAGTGGTTTGAACCCCTCAACCAAAGAACGAGAAGTATATTACTGCATTCATAAGCTAATATACAGACCTGTTCCCACTATAAAAATACACGCGAGGTAATCAAGATATCCTTACTGGTTGGGAAAACTCTGCCAAGCTTTTTAAGGTGTGCTGGAAATGTTAAAACAACAGTAAAAGCACCAGCTGAGTTGTTTCCAAAAGGAATGATTTTGTTTAGAACACTAATGGGAGATGAGGGAAAACGCGTCCAGAAATATCAGAGCAAATTTAGCCCAGAGGAGTCTAGTAGAGAGAGAGAGAGTGAGAGAGAGAGATGGGGGAGGGTGTGTCTTACCTTCTGGAATACACTGCCCCAGCACAAACTTAAAACCTTCACAGCACTTCTTTCTAAAAGAGAGAAGAAATTACAGAATTTTTTAAAACATTTAATGATGCTAGGGTGCACTTTATAAACCCATTTTTTTCTATTCATAATTCTTTTCATCCGTTTTATCATCACAAATCACAAGTTCTTATAAAAGTATCAAAAATCTATCTATCTTTAAATTTGTCTTCAACAAGCTTCATGATTGAGGTATCATTCATAACTGTAGCCAAAGTCTCTTCCAGACAAGTCATTTCACTCGGCGGCCATCTTTGAAACGTTTCTCAGGCAGCTATTTCAGTCATGCGAGTACAGCTCCTATCTCTTTGAATGGGGAAAAATCAAATTCTCCAAAGCTGTTCACCAAGCTAACAATTAAATTTCCTATTTAAAATCACCAATGAAATCTGACAACAACTGTCTCATAAATTGTTTCTAAATGATCAAATCATGACAAAAAAAAAATGCATTTTTCAGGCTGGACCAGCCAATGCTACTGTTTCAGTAGCAACCGGAGCTTCTAACAGCAGCTGCAGTGACACAATGAATTTATCAATTGACAATTGGCTCTTGTATTTAGAGGGCAGGACTTATTCTGCCATATTGCGCGTTGCACTTTCTCCCATTCATAATAATATGAGTGCACCGTCTTTGTAAATCTGAAGTCTTTGCTGTAGCACAAACAAGCTGAGACGTGTCACGCACAGAAGTTTATGGGTTTATTCAAAACCCCCAACTGAACGGATGAGCAATAATAATACTGATGCTTGCCTAAGAAACTTCAAGACAGACCAGATGTCCCAATCCAGTCTGAAACAAATCTGCATTAATTATTAATGTGCGTGCACAAGTGTGTTTTTATGATTTAATGTGATATCCATGTCCACAATATGAGACAGACAAAAAGGAGATCCAATGGGGAAAAAAGGTGTTTTCTGGTCAGTAATGGAAAACTCACCTCCAAGGTAAGACAATAAAATTCCCCTGAACCTTTTGCCTCTCCAAGTGGTCATTGTGGTGATGTTCCATTTTCGGAATGGCAAGGGAACAGCTCACAATCACTAACAGAAATGATTCATTTCCAAACTATTTTACAATGATTCCCAAATGTTTCAATGCTCAAAAAAAGAAAAACAAAAAAATACAACAGGGGGGAATGGAATTTGGATATTAAGTAATGGCAATATCCTTTCCAACAGTATTACTCACAAATTTTGTGGAACTGTTTAGTCTAGTCTTCTAGAATAAGCTCTGTTGGTCTACTCTGGAAGCAAACTGATCAACAATGTTTAAATGGTGCATATTAAATAGAATATCAGCATGTTAAACATTTAAATGCACTGGTTTACAAGTTCATAAGAACATAAACAGCTAATATATTTCCACATAATCACTTTTACAGTCACATACAGAGTACGAAGTCTGAGCTGGGCTACGGGCTAGTATGGTTTGAATCATGGGAGCTGTTTAGGTGGTCTGATTCACACAGAAAAACTTTATTGGTTTGTTTGATGTTTGAGATGAAAATATTGGGAACCACGATCACTTAAGAATCTCTCTCACACACAAACCCAAAACCAAAACCCAGTAAACCCTCCCAATATTAAGGGGCACCATCTACATCTTGATATTCTGAAAAAATAATAAATGTACATAATAATATACTTCAGCTACATGAAACCATATGAAATTCCTTAACAGAAATTACACTGCAAAATGTAATTATGTAATATTTTGAGAAGTGGAGAAATCACAGATAATCATAAAATAATCATGATCCACAACTTGGCATTGAATTTAATAGACTTGAAACACTGACTACATTAGCTTGTTTTCAGACAAGACTTGCAGTCTTTCCACATCACACCATTTTTTTCTGCTGCATGTTGCCCAGAACTAATGGGTGTCATTGGAGTTCCCTCCAAGATAAAGAATTTTCCCACGCTAGAGAACCTGCAGCATTCAGCCTACTGAGACATTGACTCTGGAGTTTGCTCTTTCTAAACTCTAAATGAAGGTTTCAAAAGTGATTTTAAAGTCTATCATTATGCCGTAAGTATAGAAGCTTGTTTCCGCCACCGAATAAAAAATAAAAAAGGTAATTGCAACATTTTCTCTCACAATTCTGACTTTTTTCTCTCGCAATTGTGAGTTTACATCTTGCATTTCTGACTTTTTTTCCTCAGAATTTTGTGATATAAACTCACAATTGCGTGTTATAAAGTCAGAATTGCGAGATAAAGTTAGAATTGTGTGATATAACTTGCAATTGCGCGTTTTAAAGTCAGTATTGCGAGATATAAACTCATAATTGTGAGTTATAAAGTCAGAATTGCTTGATATAAAGTCAGAATTGAGATATAACCTCACAATTCTGAAAAAAGAAGTCAGAATTGTGAGAAAAGTCAAATGCGATATATAATTGCGAGATATTGCAAGTTTATAACTAGCAATTTTGAATTTATAACACAATTCTGACTTTATAACTCGCAATTGCGACTTTATATTATGCAATTCTGAGAAAAAAAAATGTCATAATTTCGAGATGTAAAGTTGCAATTGAGAGAAAAAAAGTCACAATTATCCTTCATTGTTTTATTCCATGGCAGAAACAAACTCCCATACATAGAATAACCTTTAAAAGTCATGATGTGATATAATAACCTTTAAAAGAACTATGATGACGTAATAGAAACTTTTAATGAACTTATGATGTCATAGAAGAACCATTTAAGGTACTATGATGCAATATGAGAACCTTTAACTATTTAATGTTTGTTTATCTAGCCTATGTGCTAATTCTTGGTAAAGGAAAAACTTTATATATACATATACATTTTTATACATAAATACATATTCACTATACTGCCAAAAGTTTTGGGACGCCTGCCTTTACGTGCACATGAACTTTAATGACATCCCATTCTTAATCCATAGGGTTTAATATGGAGTTGGCTCACCCTTTGCAGCTATAACAGCTTCAACTCTTCTGGGAAGGCTTTCCACAAGGTTTAGGAGTGTGTTTATGGGAATTTTTGACCATTCTTCTAGAAGCGCATTTGTGAGGTCAGGCAGTGATGTTGGACAAGAAGGTCTGGCTCACAGTCTCCGCTCTAATTCATCCCAAAGGTGTTCTATCAGGTTGAGGTCAGGACTCTCTGCAGGCTAGTCAAGTTCCTCCTCACCATACTCATCCATGTCTTTACGGACCTTGCTTTGTACATTGGTGTGCAGTCATGTTGGAACAGGAAGGGGCCATCCCCAAACTGTTCCCACAAAGTTGGGAGCATGAAATTGTCCAAAATGTCTTGGTATGCTGAAGCATTAAGAGTTCCTTTCACTGGAACTAAGGGGCCAAGCCCAACCCCTGAAAAACAACCCCACACCATAATCCCCCCTCCACCAAACTTTACACTTGGCACAATGCAGTCAGGCAAGTACCATTCTCCCGGCAACCATCAAACCCAGACTCGTCCATCGGATTGCCAGATAGAGAAGCGTGATTCATCACTCCAGAGAACACGTCTCCACTGCTCTAGAGTCCAGTGGCGGCGTGCTTTACACCACTGCATCCGACGCTTTGCATTGCACTTGGTGATGTAAGGCTTGGATGCAGCTGCTCGGTCATGGAAACCCATTCCATGAAGCTCTCTACGCACTGTTCTTGAGCTAATCTGAAGGCCACACGAAGCTTGGAGGTCTGTAGCTATTGACTCTGCAGAAAGTTGGTGACTTCTGCCCACTGTGCGTCTCAGCATGCGCTGACCTCTCTCTGTGATTTTACGTGGCCTACCACTTCGTGGCTTAGTTGCTGTTGTTCCCAATTGTTTCCACTTTGTTATGATACCACTAACAGTTGACCGTGGAATATTTAGTAGTGAGGAAATTTCATGAATGGACTTACTGCACAGGTGGCAACCTATCACAGTACCATGCTTGAATTGAGTGAGCTCCTGAGAGCGACCCATTCTTTCACAAATGTTTGTAGAAGCATTCTGCATGCCTAGGTGCTTGATTTTATACACCTGTGGCCATGGAAGTGATTGGAACACCCGAATTCAATAATTTGGAGGGGTGTCCCAATACTTTTGGCAATATAGTGTGTATATATATATATATATATATATATATATATATATATATATATATATATATATATATATATATTTATTTATGTATATAAACGTACAGTATATATAAAAATCAGGGTATGACAGTCTGCCCTCTTACCTAGGAACACTTAAATTCTGAATTCAAGAAGGCTCACACTGACACACAGAGTTGTAAAATCAACTGTGCAGTGCCACACAAGTGCTGTAACTCACATTTATATGGTGAAAAACAGCAGAAACGGAGAGAGTCCATGGGGAGGAAGCACTGAGAAGTGGAATAGGAGGGCAGAGGAGGCACAAATCTCCTGCTGTGGGAGGTGATGATGGGTATGAGAGCACAACGAGGTGGAGGTGATTTTCACACTTCGACGCATGTTTGCAGTCATGTACACACACAGACACTCAGGGGGTCATATTCACTCTACCAAACTAAATCACACATGCATGCACACTGCTATAGAAACATAAACACAAGGCATGTTACAATACAGCTGTGAAATTGCAACTAATGCATATGAAAATGAGCTAAGTTTAATATCTGCAAATGGAGATGTTAAGAAAAAAAAAGGTAAAACTCTCTAGTAATCTCACATGTATCTCCTATCTAAAGATCTAAACAATGTGCTCAGATTTGAGAGTATAATAAAGTCTGTAATTAAAATTCCAAGAACTTTCACAAACACATACAGTATAGTAAGGACGTAGGTTTAGGTACATTGAGATCCAAAAGAGAAAATCTCAGTTTTTCTGGTATGCTGACAGCAAAGCCACCCTGATCCTCCACAAATACACAAACTCTATCTCCTAACAAACACGCAACATTCAGAGAGAAGAACGCACAGAGAGAACAGCCAGAACTGACCCTGGACCTGTGTCTGCTAGGGTAAGCTTTCCAAAAATATTTTTAAAGCTTTGTTTATTGACTCTCTGAACTGTTTACACTTAGGTTTCCATCCATCTGGTGCTTTCACAAATATTCATAGTTTGAGGGTTTGACTTTTCATTTCATTTTTTTTTTTTTTTTTTTTTTTTTTTTTTAAATCTCTTTATAAAAACCTCATATAAAACACAGACTTTGAAACCTATCATGAGTACATTTTTTAAAAATAATTATTTCTTTAGGTTTAGTATCATAATATCTTTATTTACCCTTTATTTTAGTTATAAAATATATAGGATGTAATACAATATGAATCATGCATATTTCCAGGAATTTTAGAAACAAAATCTGGACAGCATGAAAGTATTTATTAGTACATGCGTCATTAATATGAATAATTATACAGGCTTAATGGACAGGAGAACATGAAATCCAGCTGGACCAAATCCTATAATGATCTAAACAGAGCCAGAAATGTTCAAACATGAAATCAAACTATACTGTATACATCACACAATCCAAAACCATGTAAATATACGAAACTTCACAAGGGCTATAATATTTTGCCTTGAGCGACCCCAGATGTTCTGTACTGACGTCTTATAGACTACGGCTACTTATAACGATTCATATTATCTGTGTGACACAGTGCTGATTTAATCTCAGAAGCTTGAAAACACAAAACCAATCATGAGTGTTCAGGCCTGTTTCAAAATAACATGTGCTGTACAGAGGAACAGCAAATTATAATTTCAGTGGGGAAAAAACAAGACCGTTTTTCTAAAGATAAGGTTAACAGCACTAGCATTTAAAAACTTGACACATATTAATGTAAACCTTTGAATCACTCCCTATATTAGTGGCATGTCTGTTAAAGCCTGACAGCCTGATGCAGGCCAGAATCTCTAGAATCAGTTTCCCTGATGACCGTTTCTCATGACAGGACCTTTGAGAGACACTCCAGCCCACTGGAGTCTTCACGAATGCAATTAAGACACAAGCTTCTGAGATAAGTTTCACAATATTAAGCACCTACACATGGAAGAAATACTACAAAAACTTATGAAAAAAAAAAAAAAAAAAAAAAAAATACTATAAAACTATAAAAGTCTGATTATACAATATGAATTTAAGAGAATTCTTCTTAACATTGGAAACCTTTTAAAATTATATTTAGAATGGCAGGTGCTACACAAAGCAATTGTGATTTTACAACTCGCTATTCTGACTTTTTTCCCCGTGCAATTCTGACATTTTTCTCAGCGCAACTGCGACTTTACATCTCGCAATTCTGACTTTTTCCCCCCTCGCTATTCTGACTTTTTTCCGTGTGCAATTGCGACTTTATATCTCACAATTTTGACTTTTTTCCACGCGCAATTGCGATTTTACAACTCGCAATTCTAACTTTTTTCCCCTCACAATTGCGATTTCATAACTTCATTTCCCCTCATAACTGCACATTTAAATCTTACAATTTAGACTTTATAACTTGTAACTGTGAGTTTATCTGAGAAAAACAAGTCAGAATTGTGATAAACTTGCAATTCTGATATTCCATAGATGTGAGATCCGTAGCTCCCATAGATGTGAGATCTGTCCAATGTCAGAAAGTTGTGGAAACTATTTTTACAGTTCAGTTTAGAAAAAAAGAGAGATCTTTTTGGACTGGAGAGGATGTTTGGAGCTCTGACAGTTACAGTAAGTTTTCATATTACATCAAACTCTTATCTCAAAAGATCAAGGACAATTTAATTTGATATGACTCATTTAAAATATTTACTCTTAATAAACGTAATAAAATAAAACAATATATTTAACTATGCATTCCTCCTTTAAAAGCCACCATAAGCTAATCAAAGAAATCAAAAACTTTATTTTTATTTCTGCATTGAACCTGATAAACTGCAAGTGAAACTTTATTTCTATGGATTAGGGGGACCTTCTGTGACACAGATGTTTTCATGCAGTAGATTATTATTCCAGAATGCCATGCCACTGCAGGCTGTTACATCATTTACTATTAAACATTCTCTAGGGGCCAGATTGCTAAGATAAGATCACATTGAAGAGCAGAAGAGGATGTGGGGCACTGCAGTGTGGTCAGATTGCTTCGATGGTGTGCAAGTCTCAGGAAGGGAAGGATCCAGATGTGAACCCAACCTCAGGAGGCTTAAATATGGATGAAATGGATTAGTTCAGGTTGAGTCACTCAGAAACAACCAGACTTTTAACCAAATCAATGTTATGTAAGAGAAAAAGCGAAAGAAAAAGAATTAGCATTCCACGGCACAAGGTTCAATACATTTTTTTGTAAGTGAACAGAAGTCGTCTCATTACATTTATTCAATATCACCTATTGATTAACACAAATGCTCACACTCACTTAAGCACCTGATCTCGACTCCTGAAAGCGTTTCAGTCCTCAAAGAGCAGGTGCATTTACTTGCAGACGAAAAGGAAAAGTTTAGTTATTCTGGCATGTTAAAAGGGCTTACAAGTCAGCAGCAAAAAATGAGCTGGGAGTGTTTTGTTTAGATACATTAGTGTGGAAAAGGAAACGTCTTGATTTCTGCAGCCTAAATGATAGATGAAAATTATGGGAACTCCATGAATGAGAAGTGAGATTCCAAAGCCATGTCCGAACAAAAACAGGTGCATTAACAGTGAGTAACATTCACTTTTAAACAGAGATTTTACTTGACTTGTCAGATGTTATTAGTGGGTACGGTAGCACCTGTGCTTTCATAATGTTGTGTTTATTTAATTTCCCACGCGGATGGGGATCCAGTTACCAGGAGAAAATCAGGTCTGGATTAGCGTGACCCTAGCCCCACTTGCTGGGCTCTGAGAGATCTCTAATTACCTTATAAACAAACAAAGTAGAGACCTGGAATAAACACACACAGACAGTTCACATGGAGGAAATAACATTACATTCTGGCTACACTGAGAAATGTACCATGGTACGTGGAGTCTATAACATCAGTTCAGTTCAAATCAAATTCTATTTGAATTTTAAATAAAGGCTTAAAATAAAGGTTCCAAAAATAAAGGTGCCTATGAAGTTCCTATGATGTCATAAAATAATCTTTTTGAGTTCTCTCATACAGAGTGCAACAGCTTTACCACCAGCTCAGTTCAAATCAAAAGTAATCAGATTACTTTTTTCAAGTAACTAGTAAAGTAGTGCATTACTTTCAAATTTACAATGAAATATCTGAGTTACTTTTTCAAATTTACAATGAAATATCTGAGTTACTTTTTCAAATAAGTAACACAAGTTACTTTGATTTCCCATATATTGACTCACAGCTCTCCTGTCCCCATGCTGAGAGAAATTGGGAGTAAGTGTAGAGGTGTTGTGTGCGCTGTGTGAACATGATGGTTATTGTAGCTTTAGACTAAATGTGAGTATTAGGGGTGTATTACGGATTTACATAGTCGAATCAAATTCGAATCAGATTGCCTATATTCGACTGATAGTCGAATCATATGTGTGTGTGTGGGGGGGGGTTGCTTGAAAAACAGCAGTCCACTAGATAGTGCGCACAAACTCTTTCCGCGCTCAAGGCCAAAGGATTTTAGGCTACTTTGAAAGTAAATTTTGAAAGCAAATAAATTTGCAGAATTGAATTACAACAGAATATACCATTCTAATAAATAAAAATAATTTAAAAAATGAAATAGTCATAATCAAGTCACAAGTGCAAAATTATTAAAATAACGAAAGTATTGCCAGAATTGTCTTTTTAACTGCAGAGACAATAAACGCTAAACTCAAGTGTCAGTCTTTTTAGCTTAACATTCACAGCATCCACAAATCAAATTAGAACTGGCTGAAATGTTTTGAAATCACTTGTACCCTACCTGACTGAGAGAAAAAAATCCAGTCTTTCACGCGATCTGCCTGTGTCTTTTCAAATAGCGCGCTAGTCAACTCGTTAACGTTGGCTGGCAGAAGCGTGCCGCAGTGTTTGTCGTTGTTGAGTGGTAGCTTGCATCTTATGTTTTTTGGATCATCTTTTACTATTTCAAAGTGCATCCAATTCTACACTTTTAATTTTCTTATCCCAGACATTGTTAAAGATTTAATCCCTGTCGCCAAGATGCTCCTCTATCGGTCACGGTTCATGGAAAGTGAAACTTAAATCTGTCACACGGGTGGTTGGATTTATTCACGCACATTAAAAATATTTATTTTTTATACACATTTCTTTTTTTTACAGCATTATCATAGTAGGCTGTATATTAACCTATTGGGAGAGAACCAGTACATCTATGTAAAATCAGATATTGAGCACCCTCCTATCTCGTTTCATAATACCTCTGCAAAGATTCGACTGTGAGATTTGTAGTCGAATCAGGCTCCTCCTATCGAAGCATCGAATCGTCGACTATTCAGGGTCACCCCTAGTGAGTATGTATTTACTCATCTCACTTGCACAAGAACAGATTCAGTATTCCTCAAAATGAATAAAAACAGTAAAATGCAAACTCAGAATATTACGCAAACCTGCAGTAATTAAATGTTAAATTACACAAATATACTTTATGTATTTAATCTCACTTTATTAACCAATATCTTTGTTGCTGACCTTCGATGATCCAATTCAACCATACTAATAAGCAAAAATAGCTTTAGATAAACATCACATTTGTGTTTCATTTTTGTTTTATAGCTGAAGAGTGTTAAACTTTCTTCCCCTATGTCGTATTCTTCTGCGGCAAGTTTGTGTTCGGAACGACCTGAAAGTCTGGTAGCGTGTGATCCTCAGTCGTTCAGCATACAATGCCGAGTTTTTCTTTGTAACCGCTTTAAGTAGACAAGTGATGGCTAATTGTTTGAAAGTGTTCAGACATGTACTGTATTATTCCAGCTTTAAGGGAAGGTAATTGCAAAGGCGCTAATGAATCATGCACAATAAGACCAGGAATGTGAATCAACAAAATTAAGTGGGGTCATTTCAAATCCATGATGACTTTAGGCTTAACATAGCTCTTGAACTTGATACTTTCTATTTAATACTCACAGATATATTTTCCAGACTATCCAGCCAAGTACAGCACAAAGAGTCATCAACATTCACAGCTGGAGATCACAGGCTAACAAACGCATAACACAAATCTCAATTTCCTTCATAATTAACATCCACATAATTGGCCAGGAGCCTAAGCCATTAGCAGCTGCATAAGGAGGGCGGTCGTATTATTTCATGAATTCATGGTGGGCATCTCTCTCCCCTTTTCCTGAGCAAAAACCTCTACAGCTGGAAACTGTAAATTACACAGACCTCCATTAATGTTTGACGATATATAATGAGTGTACAACTCAGCGCAGGCTTTGTGTACGTGTGTGACTGTTTGAAGTTTCAATGTTACACGTGTAAGGGTCTTATTAGAGCCTAGATGCCATTGCATCTTATATTGTATTTCAGTAAACTCCCTTTGGTTGAGTTGGGCCTCTAAAAACTGATTTGATCTTAGTGCTTTTTTTAATGCCAAGTCTAAGTATGCATGTTCAGGGGGGTCTAATTGTTTTGATGGTATTCTGACGCAGAGGGCCACTTCACCTTCTCTACTTTAATGCTTAGAAGAATCTTGATAATGTGGCACAGATCAAGAGCCTGAACACATACACACACAGACAAAAACGACATTCCTCCACACTGGCCCCAGATGTGGTTCCTCGTTTTTCTTGTCTTCTCTCACTGCAACACCACCCACAGGTCTTTTATAAGAGTAGGGAGTTGGTGTGCCTCTGGTAACCCACTGGACTGAAGTCTTTTTTTCCCCCCTCATGATTTAACATTCATGTTAAATCACAGAAGTGCTGGTGCTTGTTTAGGTGTAACTGCTTGGAATCGAGCCTGACAGAACCAGCCTGCCAATGCAAAGATCTGCCTGTCAACATTTCAGGCATGTTGAGGTGATGAGAAATAGAAACGAATTCAGATTGATGGTGTAATGGGCATTTAGCTTGTCTGGAAACCCACGCTGGCATGGGCACCATATAATCCAGTTATTGTCAGAGACTTTTTCTTTTATTATGCTGATTAAAATCATTCATATGTAAAGTAATTCATACGGCAGGGTGTTTAACAGTTGAAGTTCACATTTCACTTCAATTTAAACTGTGCTGGTCAATTACTTTAAACTACAAACTGAAGCTGATAAACAGTGTGCAACTGTGACACTTTAAATATATACAGTATTATATTTTAAAAAAAGAATGTCAAATTTAAGTTATCGGAGGAAATGAGGTGAGTGATAAAATTAAAAATAAAATAAAAATAATAATATAATTATAAATTATATATTTATCTAATTATAAAGAACAAAATATTACAAAATAGCAATATAAAATTTAATAATATAATATAATGTAACATAACATAATGTAACATAACATAATGTAACGTAACATTCAATAACGTATTGTAACGTAACATACAAAACTTTGGAGGTGGAGGTGTACCTTATATATAATATAATATAATATAATATAATATAATGTTATATTATATTATATTATATTATATTATATTATATTTCATAACATACAAAAATTTAGAGGTGGAGGTGTATCTTTCATATAATATGATATGACTGATATATGATATGATATATGTGATATGACATATGATATGATATATGTGATGTGATATGTGATATGACATATGTGATGTGATATGACATGATATGTGATATGTAATATGATATGATATATGATATATGATATGATATGATATATGATGTACAAAAATTTGGAGGTGGAGGTGTACCTTTCCTAGCCCTCTTGTTTTCCTATTCTCTCTGTCAAGGGTATTTGTACAGTGATTAGATGTCCCGACAATGCAGTGGAATTTTGCATAACTGTGTAAATATATACCAGGTCACGAATTTGTAAGGGTTCGCAGTTTTAACTGGTATATATCAACCACATCTAATGCACATCAATGCTTTTAAAAAATGAATTCTAAGAAAATTCCAGAGCAAGACTGGCAAGCTGGAAATGTTTCGGGAAACCTGAGATATTTGAGAAATACAATCTCCGTGTTGAGTTGTTGCTTTGGCAATCCTTCTTTCTTTTTTGCTCTGCCTCTCACTCTCCTCTATTGTTTTCACGTCACTCCTGTTTGCAATAAACAGCTCAAGAGAGGAATCTGGACCTGGAGCAGGCCAACTTTAGAACAGAAATCACTTACGATCTAATGTCATTCTGTGGAAGTATGCGTTGACTGGATCTGTCTACCGCTTAAAAAAAAAAAAAAAATCTTGTTGGTTTTGCCTGTCCAATGTTTACGATATGATATGTGATCAGAAACTGCTTCGTTGTCTCTCGCCATAGACCAGCCAAGAACTGGAGGCAAACACATGGGATCAGCATGTGGAATTATTTGGAAGTTGTTCAACATAGCAAAATATGAAACAGTGATCAGGCGCTACTATTCCAACAATCATTCAAAGCTTTATTTATAACATTATACCTCACATGAAAGCCATTTTCGCAAAAGCTCATGTTAAACCCATGAGAATATGTTGCAATATTTGGGAATCACCAAAATCTTCAATAACATCAGTTTGACCTCCATTGCAGTTCTCAGTGTCTTTCAAATATCAACACCTGGGGTCCGCATACAATCTCAAGCCCCATGTGTTATAATAAAACCGATGTTTGGGCTTTATGTAACTCACTTTATGTAATCTATGGCAACACTGCAGCAAGCTATCTGTCAAAACACATACTTATGTATAAACTGTTCATCGGCACAGAGGTGAACCAAATGTCTGTCATGGTGCGCTGGTTACTCAAGCGAGCAGTGAGAACGAAAGGCCTCGCCAGAAAGTTCAAGAGAGGAGAACGGCTGTCGGAAAATACTAGTGTTATGTCTCCAAAACACATTGCCCTCTGGGAATACTGTTACAGGAAGGCATAAATTACAAAGAACAGTTACCTCTGAAAAGTGCTTGGATATCTTTTTGTTTTTTAATATTTCTTCTTCCAAATGTCATATTTGGAGGAACTTCCTACCACTGCTAAAAATATCTCTGTCAAACCACAGGATGCTTTGCAGACCTGAGAAAAGTGCCTTTTATCACGAATTGCAGATAATCTTTAGACGGAACTGCACTTTTTCATGAAAAGGTATAATTCATCTTGTCCTTTTTTTCCACTGGAGTAAAATGTTTTTCCCGTTACGTTTACTTCTTTCATTTTCATCCCCCTTCATAGTCCAGTTTCAGCCGCTACAGTTGCCTTGAGACTAACATAAACCCAATAGACTGAATTGATTTTGGCATTTATGATATAATTGTACTAGGTACAGAGGACAAGGCAATTTGTCTTGAAAAAGGATATTACTCCAAAGACGTGCTGTGCACAGGTCAGCGCCTGTGACGCTCTGATCAGGCAGCTTTTCTGTAAGAGAATAATGCTGGATCAAATCTTTAAGCTCCTGAACTGTCTAGTCATCTAAATGTTGACCAGCCAAAGTTTAGTTGGTCTCCATGGTGCTCTTTACAGTGGTCACGCACAAGCCATGGAAAAAAGCACTTGTACAATTCTGTGTAAGAGAATAAAAATGCAAGTACGCTTCTCGGTTATGCTGTCTCAAAAGCATCATTAAAACAAGAGAGGAATTTACACTCTTTAAAGTGTCTTCAAACTAATGCATTGCATTTGCATTACAGAATTATCTGTTCAATGATCAAATGTTTAGAGCCGTTTGTGTAATTTTCTGATGTGAAAATGCTTTCTCCTATCCTAACTTTTCAAAACCCCTAACCTAATGATTAAAATTAATTCATGCAGCACTCGACTGTTCTACGGAAATAAATTAAACCTCAAATTCATTGGCTTATTGAGGACAGATCTGCTATTAATTTTTTATACAATCAACAGTGTAATTTTCATCTGCCAGATCATAGAAAGGCACTAGACTAGAACATCATAGACAACCACCCAGACACCACCTACCACCCATTCAGAACAACCACATAGCGACACTGAAAAAACACACTAAACCTTTACAAAACAAAAAGAAAAAGAAAGAAATTGTGAAACAATTGTGAGTTATAAAGTCAGAAATGCGAGTTATAAAATCAGAATTGTGTGATATAAAGTCACAATTGCAACTTATAAAGATGACTTTATAAGATGCAATTGCGAGTTTATATCACGCAATTCTGAGAAAAAAGTCAGAATTGCAAAATGTAAACTGCAATTACCTTTTTTTATTTTTTATTCAGTGGCAGAAACAAGCTTCCATAATGCACAACATTCTAGCATCATGGAGAAAAAAAATAATTAGAACGGTTTCTGAAGGATCATGTGACAATGAAGACAATGAAGTCATATTACAGTATTTTAAATATATTTTATAATATAATGGATATATCTGGATATATTTTATAATATATATTTTACATTTAAAAATATATATTTAAATATAAGAGTGTTGTTTTCACAATATTACACAATATTAAAAACTAGGGTTGTCAAAAGTACCGACTTTGGTACCAAGTTATCAAATTTAAAAAATGCGATGATACCAGCATTTCCCCCAAGCATTTTGAGCGCTGTTGTACAGATTCATAAGCACCTCTGATTGGCCATTGTGTTCACGCACTCAACAGATACGTCTATGATTGGCTACAATGATCAACGCACAGGAACGCTTGAAAGCCCATGGAAGTGTTTGAAAGCGCTTTTGAAGTGTTGATCACAGACATATCTGATTAGCGCTTTAACTCAATAGCCAATCAGAGGTGTTTAAGAATCTGTTCAACAGCGCTCAAAATGCTAGGGGGAAATGCTGGTATCTTCACATTTTTAAAATTTCAGTACCGATTTGGTACCGAATTCGGTACTTTTGACAACACTATTAAAAACACAATCTTACTGTATTTTTGATTAAAAGCCTTTGTGAGCACTTTAAAAAAAAATCTTACCAACACCAAAAGTTTTGAACGGTAGTGTGTGTAGGCTAGATGACAGTTTCTCCAAAATTCCCTATCAAGCCCGGTCTTATCCAAAACAAACAAACCTGCATGAATAGTTTGCTCAATTTAATAATGTTCACTTCACGCTTAGTTCCTCATTCCCAACTGAAGCCTTGTCAGATGTTCAGAAAATAATAAATCAAGTTGCCATGCAGTCAAATCACAACACTTCTCACAGTGTAAATGTGCAGATGATCTGCTACAATGGCCAACATCCTCCACAATTTCACAATCTTCACAAAATGTCACTGAAAATAAAAAAATAAAAACTGCTTTGTTGATCATTTTTGGATGTGAATTACATGAAACGACCTGCTGCAGAATATTTATGTCATTATCGTGTGAGGTCTTGTTTTTCCATCACATTCAAAATCCCCAACCTGAGACGCACATGTGAACGTCTCGGTTTTTGTTGTTGCACATGCTCACTGACATTAGAAATTGCTGAATCCTTTGTTGTCTTGACAACAGTCAGAGGGTTCTAGAAAAGACCCCCCAAAGCCCATGTGGTTGTGGTTAGATGCAGTACTGTGTCTACTTTTGGCCAGTAATCACATGTGGAACAATCTCTCTCCTCATCTCCATCTCTCTCTCTTGACACTCAGTTACCAATTTCGTTATCTGAACCATCTAAATATCTCACCATATCTCTTTTGAGTCTGTAAACGATAAGGTTAATTAAACCAAACAAAGAAAAGATGTGCGTTTTCTCAGATACACAAACACAAACCCTTGAAACCGAGTGAACAACCAAGAAATCAGTCCAAAATCTGCAACGTCTGGCTTCAATATACAGCAGGCGGAGGAAGTGAAGGTATCTTTGGATGCGGGCACTGAATCTAACCTGTGTGATGTTTCTCACCCTGACAACCCCGGAAATTACAGAGAACATGCCCGTCCATAGGTTGTTATACAGAATCCACGTTTACGGACGTCCTTTCTATGCATTATACTCTCTTAACTCGAACCATACTACAACCCTGGCCTTGGGCCAGATCAACGATGAAGAAAGCGCTTTCGACTACTGGAACCCTCAACAGACAGACGATTTGCACAGTAAACGGGAGGTTTTTCCAGGAAAATGTCAAGTGCTTAAACTGACCATTTGGGCCGCTTTATAAAAAGTGACACCTTTACTGCCAAAGGACATGAATGAATGATGGGATGAATGAATGAACACGTCCCTGTTTTGTGAAAAGTAAATCCTGGAGGCACTGACCTCTGGAAAGAGGTTTACAAAAACACCAAATCAGGACAAAAAGTTGTTGCTTGGAAACAAATGATTCAGTTAAGCGGAAAATATATTATATACGTCAACAAGGTGATTTTAACGATAGCTGCAGTTAAAGTATTCTCAGACAAAGAGGTTTTTTCTTTCACATCCAATTTGTTGGAGAGTCAAAGGCTTATGGGGTATCAGATGACCAAGTTTTTCCCTACAATTTAGCAAGAAAACAGAGCTAGTACAATTTGCATGTCCTGAACTGAAAGCAGTATGTCTAAGTGACTTCAAAATTTGTGTATGACCCGGAAAGTCCATCTGACTGACAAAAATATTCAAATTCAGTAGCATACAAGATTATAATGGTGGTACAAAGTCAAAATGCATGGAAAAAGGGTGGCCTGGCATCCAAACTCTTGAAAAATCGAGCTGCTAGCAATACTGTAGCACAGCGCAGAACATTTCCTTTCGCTAGTTAAAAATTATCGTCTCTTCTCCTAATGGGAGAATAAATTAAGGGTTAAAATGACCACAAATTGTGTATAAAGCAAGACAGCAAAACAGAAACGAAATGCTCTGCCAGTAAAATATGCACTGTAAATCCCAAAACAGGCAAACGGTTAACCACCTAAAGGAGGAAAAAACCCAGACTGTGGTTTTGCGGAACCATGTACAATTTCCTATGCAAACCCACATAAACAGTTCTTGACAATCCATGCTTGACTTCATTATCCACTGCACATCAATCATGCAATTTAGCACATTTAATGTCATTCCATAAAAATAAAGAATTAAAATAAGCACAATTTAGCCATGCTGGGAATTTATAGCTTTGGTGGGAATCGTCTTTAAATCCAACAAATCATGTATGAAGTATGAAAATCTTCCGGCATTAAAATGATCCAAATTCATTCATTCAAATTTATTCAAATTCATGTTCAGATTCTTTAAAGCAATCTTGGGCTTCAAATAAATAAATAAAACTGTTACTACACTGTAAAAAAGAAATGTTGATTTAACTTGAAAAAGTAAGTTACCTGGTTGCCTTAAAATTGAGCTCACTGAAATTAAAAATTTGAGTTAATACAATGAAGGAAATTGGTTAAAACTTAAAAAACGAATTTTCAGAATTCAAACAGTAAAGAAAGGCTAATTCCAAAACAATAAAGAGGAAAGCAATAAAACTATCCATCCAGCATTCGCAGAATTTTTACAGCTCAAGTTTAAAAGTTTAATGCTTCTGAATCAAGCATGGAAACCACATTTTTACACCCTGTCCAGATTTCCACACAGGGGTCATGAAGATGCAAAATGCAGTGCCGCTTTTGTATTCACCTTAAATAATCATTAGGTCCACTTTAGTAGTTCCATTAGAACACACTTAATAGGATAAACACACACACACACACGTTGACAGTACAAAGCCCTATACATCATCAACCTGTGTCTCAACCATCCTGTTTTAATTCAGGCCAAAGCTAACATCTGTTTCTCCTTAGGAAGCCAAATCCTCAGTAGTCTGCATTCAAACTACTGGCACCGATTCAATGCAAACCCCCCCAAAACCATGGCAGGGGCAAATGAATATTGTCAAAATTATGTTTAAAAAGGATAAGTGTGCGGCAAAGACAGAGTGACAGGGCTATTTTTCATGCAGTTGGAAAGAGCCAAGGGTTTGTCAGTACCGCAGGGGACTGGAACAGTTAGGATTGCTGGCTATTTTTGGTGATGACTAGACTCATCCTCACAAGGGGGTCTGTTACGGTATTGTCCTAACGAGGTAAATTGGGACGAATCCATGGTGAAAAGGTTAACACATGTGCTCAGATACACTGAGCTGTGGAGATCAAATGGATAACACAATATTCAATTTCCAGATCCAGCTTGATTTAATTATTCAGATATTCATATGTGACAATTACATGTACATTTGGATGTACAGTGAAATATACAGTATGGACATAATGACAGCATTTAAAGCATTAAAGTGTACACTACCATTCTAAAGTTTGGGGTCAGTACGATTTTTCTTTTTTACTTACTTATATACTTTAATTAAGCTAGAATGCATTAAATTGTTAAAAAGTGAGAGTAAAGACATTTATAATGTGCTTCATAATAAGATTTTAATTCCAAATCAATGCTTTTGAACTTTTTTGTATTCAAAGAATCATGAAAAAAATGTATCATGGTTTGACACTGAAGACTGGAGTAATGATGCTGAAAATTCAGCTTTGTATCACAGGAATAAATCACAATATATAAAAACAGAAAAGGTTTATTTTAAATTTGTAATCTTTCACAATAGTAGTGTTCTACTGTGTTTTCGATCAAGTAAATTCAGCATTGATAAGCAGAGGAGACTTCTTTCAAAAACATTGAAAAAATCTTACAGACTTGAACTTTTGAACATTTTGCTATTTATAAAGATATATTTGAGGTAAATGTTTTGAATTAATTATTTTTAATGCCATCACATTTACGTCACTGATTAAATGCAATAAAATTAACCTACTAATTTCATGAAATTAATATTTTATGAACCTACAGTAAAAAGGATTCATGAAAAGGTCTCAAGTTAAAGTTGTTCAAAAAACACTACATTTTATACACAAAACCCTACTAGTAACAAGTTCACATTGCCTGGTCCCATTCTTGCCTTCTTCCCTTATTTCCTGACCTCTCGCTAATAAAACTTGCAAAAGTAAAAGACAAAATAAACATCAATTAGACACTTAAGATCTATTTACAACTCACAAACAAAGTGATTTTCAGGTAAATGCTCAATTAACGCACAAAGAAAGCTATGTGCAACATACACAATGAATGCAGTAAAGTAATTAAATCAATATTTTTCTAAGTTAGAAGTATAGCTTTTGCAAGCAGCACACAAATATTTGGTAAAACAGGATGTTTTAGTCATGCTTTTACAAGTGAGCGAAACATGAACAAACAAACCTATCATAGCACTGTGGAAATTAGTTTATAGAAACACATGCCATAACAGCAAATAATGAGCAAGAAACGAATCATCTATGATTAACAGAAGCTTGGAATATTGAGGTAAACATGTAGACAGGATGAGTGGACCTCTGCCAAACCAAAACCTTGAGGCTAATCCACAGCAAAGAGAGACGCGGATCAAACTCTTCATTTTTTGGCAAGTATGTCAACTTTTTTAGCAACCAACATGCTCATTCACATTCTATTTGACCTGATTGCTAAAACACATGGATTACAAGACGATTCAGTACCCTGCTAACAGGTCTGGACAGCTAGAATCAAGTCTGGCACAAAATACTAAAATGATGCTAATGCCCAATTACACAGTTGTACTGTTTTTATGCCAAATTACTTCACCTTTAATTATAAACAGCTCATCTTCATGTCTGCCATTAACAAAGCACATCTAAAACATTAATATAAATTATAGACAATCATCTTGGAAAAATTAAAGATTTACATTCACAGCCCCAAACAAAGATGCAAAGAGAGATATTTATCCAAGCCTAAACAAGTTAAACCCTCTTTTGTTGAAGGTCTGTTGTACTTTTTGTGTTGGTAGTTTTTGTAGTGCTGAAACCTGACCTCAGAAGAGGAAACCAATGGGAACTGAAGCACTTATAAAAGGATCATGAAGATCATTACTATCATTTGGATAAAACAATCCTGGCAAAGGAATGTAACAACCATGGCAGCCACATTCAACGTAATGAACAGTGAACAATGATTATGTTATGAAAACAGACTCAAGGCTATGAAAAAATGGAGACAACACAACTCCTAATAAAAAAAAAGTAATAAAAAAAGGGTAAATTGAGGTATTGACCAAAAAAAAAAAAAAAAAAAAAAAAAAGTAATTGTCATTTGGTGTTATTTTAGGAGAGAGAGTAAAGGCAATTTTGTGGCAGTTTCAGGGCCTTAAAATCCATCATTTATTGACTAATTTGAACTAATTATTACTCTGACTTTTTGTCTCACAATTCTGAGTTTTTTCCCACAATTCCAAGTTCACATCTTGCAATTCTGACTTTATTTCTCAGAATTGCAAGATTTAAACTCACAATTGTGAGTTATAAAGTCAGAATTGTGTGTTACAAAGTCAGAATTGCGTGTTACAAAGTCAGAATTGTGAGTTATAAAGTCAGAATTGCGTGTTACAAAGTCAAAATTATGAGATATAAAGTCGCAACTGCGTCTTTATATCTGCAAGTATATCACACAATTCTGACTTCATAACTCACAATTTATAAAGTTATAAAGTCAGTTATAAAGTCAGAATAGCGTGATATAAAGTCAGAATGATATAAAGTCAGAATTGCGAGTTATAAAGTCAGAATTGCAAATTATAGAGTCAGAATTGTGAGTTATAAAGTCAGAATTGCGTTTTTATATTTGCGAGTATTTATCACGCAATTCTGACTAACTCACAATTTAAGTTATAAAGTCAGTTATAAAGTCGAGTTATAAAGTCAGAATTGCGAGTTATAAAGTCGCAATTGCTTCTTTATATCTGCGAGTATTTATCACGCAATACTGACTATAACTCACAATTTATAAAGTCAGTTATAAAGTCGAGTTATAAAGTCAGAATTACGAGTTATAAAGTCAGAATTGTGAGTTATAAAGTCAGAATTGCGTGTTACAAAGTCAAAATTGTGAGATATAAAGTCGCAACTGCGTCTTTATATCTGCAAGTATTTATCACGCAATTCTGACTTCATAACTCACAATTTATAAAGTTATAAAGTCAGTTATAAAGTCAGAATAGCGTGATATAAAGTCAGAATGATATAAAGTCAGAATTGCGAGATATAAAGTCAGAATTGCGAGATATAAAGTCAGAATTGCGTCTTTATATCTGCGAGTATTTATCACGCAATTCTGACTAACTCACAATTTATTAAGTTATAAAGTCAGTTATAAAGTCGAGTTATAAAGTCAGAATTGCGAGTTATAAAGTCGCAATTGCTTCTTTATATCTGCAAGTATTTAACACGCGATTCTGACTTTATAACTCAAAATTTATAAAGTTATAAAGTCAAGTTATAATGTCAGAATTGCATGATATAAACTCGCAATTCTGAAATCTTTTTCTCCTTACAATTGCACATTATAATATGCAATTGCAAGTTTATATCTCGCAATTTTAACATTATAACTCGCAATTCTGACTTAACTCACAATTCTGACTTTATATTGACTATTGATGGTGCTTTTACAAAAAAAGCCTAGAATTCATTGTTAAAAGTCTACAGTGTATGTGTCGTATTTACACATCACTAAGGGACACAAAGTTTGATAGAATGACCTACAGGTATGTGTCATAGATGCATTTCAATCAAGAGAATGACCTTTCACTGTAATTCACTTCAATGGCCATGTGCATTGCCCTGGTACATCTTGCCACAAATAAGAAAGATTCTTAAAGCTTGGCACTCCAACATAGAGAACATCAGGAAGGAAGGACAATCCACAGAGAGTTTTGAAAGGAAAAAAAGGAATTCAAAAGCTCTCCAAAAAGTGTGTTGAGTCCTCTGTACTAATAAATAACAGCACTAAATTTTAAAACATTATGTAACAGTAAAATGCGAGTTAATTTGGCCTGGTGAGAGCAGAAAGACATCAGGAAAAGAACTGGGAAAACTACTGCACTTACTTACAGTACATTTCAGCATAAATACATCTATAAATACTGTAACCTTCCAAGAGCTGCATAAAAAGTACCTATAAATAGGACATTTTTCCCTTCAGTAATCCACAAATATGAAGAAGTGAAATGAACTGAATCAAATGGTTTCATATTGAAATCAATATTGCTTTATTGTAAAAAGTCACGCAATGGTATAATCCTTCAAATAAAATAAGACTGCCTACAGCTTTGGTTTATGGCTGACTCTGAGAACGAGAATTCTTACCAAGCTTGCTCCTGATGATATATGAGACTTAACAGATATATATGACATTTATAGCGCTTGTTTGCCAATGCTCTAGCATATCACAAGATATCCTGCTGTGATACTCCTTTACCAGCGTACTTCATTACATATCATGAGCCTAGGAAGAACGCCAGCGCTATCCGCCGGTTGAGATTTAAGACTGCCATATACATTGAATATTAAACCCATTAATTTGGGTTTGTTTAGAGATACCAGTCAAATGTTATGTTCATCCAAACTCCCTAATCGAATAACAGCTCACATTGGCTTTGCCTCAGGCTCTTTCTGGGTGGAAAACACAAGTAATTAAATTCAGAGAACATCAATCAATGCCTCTATGTCTCAAATAACTACTGCTTGACATCATCTGAAATGAGTTGAACAACATGGCAAAAAATGTGTTATGCAGAAATGTCATTTTTAATTAAAAAATTAGTCAATAAATCCAGTAGATATTTCTAGATAAAAGCAAATCACGTATTCTTATCCTTCATAACTTCAACAACATGCTTTGTTAACATGGCTAACTCAATAAAAATGGCAGGACAAATGGCTCTGGGGAGGAAAAGACTACATAATTTTTCTGTTTCTCTAAACAGTGGAGAGAAATTACTGAAGACCATCCAAAAGAAATGACAAAGAAAATTTCACTTATTTACAGCTCTGAAAAAAGGCGTTCAAATCTTTACAGTCTTGAAAGTGTGAGGAAAATGGGTTCATGCACAAATCAAGCAGTGGTTGATTATACAGTTTCACAATCTGCAGCTTATGCAATGATTTTATCCTAACACAAAACGCTAGAATCGTATAAACAATTTCCTTGTCTTGTGATTGACTGTCATTTACAGACAACTGAAGACATAAATATTGAGTTGCTCTGGTGACACCTACAAAGTGTTTTAGTTAACTGCCTCTGCTCTGCATTGTTCTCAAAAAGACTGACATGAAAACAATAAGAAACCTACATTAACGGCAGATATCAATCTACACTCAGTGTAATTGCTTACAGGTGGATCAAAACACTTGCCAGGTTGGAAATCAAATGTCTGACATGGAAATTTCACTTCAGCATTTATAAGACTGGCGCTTCATTGGTTCCCTTGTGTGTGTATGAATGGACACCACAGTGTTTTAAAAAGTGATAGGGCACAGATGTGCTAGTTGTGATACGAAATGGCTTCACACATGAATACTATCATTATTTATACAACAGTTCTTTCTGGTTCTTGAATCTGAGAGCCGTGCGATATTCTAGTGATAACAGCACTCCTGCCTTTTCACCATCTGTATCACTCCGCTTGAAGCGACTGTTATGACGGCCGAGCAAATCCACCATTTTTTTTTTTTTTTTTTTACAAATTCTACACTTGTTGTACCACAAACTGTAGTTTCAAAGTCCCCCTGTGGTGAAAATCAAGTTTTTAATGTTGTTTATATGTCTATCTGGTATTTTTAATATGCTTTAAGACAAACGTGTGCAAATTCATCAGTCAACACCATTGCTGAGTACTTTGGTCAGTAAACCAAAGACAGACTCAAACCCGCAGTTTGAAATTGCTGGTGTTTATGACGTCACAAACTACCTTGTATCCAATCACGTCAACTTGCCGGTGGGCTTTAGCATATCATTAACTGACCGCACAAAGGAGTCTCAAAAGAAGGTTATCCCGGTATATTTTTCTGTTGAGATGAAAAATCGGGTAGATTTAGCAATATAGCGGGTGTATGATGCATATTACGATGTTGTGATGAACTATAGGCCTTTCTTCACTGACATTCTGAGTTGTTTAAAGTGTTTCTAAGGATACTGATTGTTAGAAGGCAGCTGTCTGACTCATGAATGTGAACATGGTTTGTGTAACATTAGCAACTCATTATTAGCTGTTTGATAACATAGTCAAGCAAAACGCTAATCATATTAATTACCGTTATGTGTCCGACGTTGTAAAAAGCGATACCATTGTGCTGCGTTTACTTCAGTAAGTTGACAGAGTGGATCGTCTGAGCTTGTGCGAGTGATTATCATATTCATAGATCTGTGTATATTAAATGAGGCAATGGTGTAGTTACATTCAAGCTATTTTAAAGGCATTAAGATTTTTTTTTTCAAGGAAAAAATGTTTAAATATGTAATTTTTGTGACCAAAGATGAGTTTTAAGGGATAAAATTATTGACTACAGGGGGACTTTAAGACTTTTTTAGACAAGAATGTAGTTTTTTAGACCTGAAATGTGTGACTCATATTTAATCATAGCACCTATTTTAGTTTGTTTAGACGTTTTCGGAGATGCGAGCTCCAGGCCGTCAGCAGCTGTTCAGTGCTCGTGTACCCGCCGAGAACAGCTTCATCTCGGCCAGTGCTTTGGGGATTCGCCGGTGTCTCTTATAGCGGTTAAACATGAGATATAATTCATTTTGGGTACATAAAACAGGCAGCCTATGGTCTTATTAATCTATTACTTGTTCCTGAGCAAATCGAATTTGGTTAAATTTAATAATTTAATATTAAGTCTATATTTAAAGTCCTCCTGAAATCAAAATTTAAGTTTTTCAGCTTTTAGTATGAATATGTTAGCCTTAAAGTTATGAATAAGACAAAATTCGCATTTAGGAGATATAAGCATTCAAATCTTACAGTCTCTCACTTCCGCTAAAATGGATCACGGATTTTCATGACATCACACTGCACTTCAGTTTCTCGTCAAATCTTCGGTCCAATCAAATGCTGCCTATAATCATTCCCTATTCTCTATATAGTGCACTGTGTGCCATTCACCATGTAGAAACTAGTAAATGTATGAGCAAATGACCGATGTCAGCTTCAGCGTCTGTAAGAGTGTAGGAGGAGGCGAGACTTCAGATTAATCAAATTTCCTTAACTATAAAAAGGACAAATACAAAGATCGCTTTCCTCAGCGGACATTCAAACAGATTTTTATAATGGATATAATATTATGGGCATCGACCTGAAGAATGAATGTTATATCAGACACAGGTAATTCTCGCTTAGGCGATCTCTCTCTCTCTCTCTCTCTCTCTCAATAACACTACAAAATACAATGAGTTTCAATGGAGGGACTCAACATTCCTTCGTTACTAGTTTTAAAGTAACGTTTTGGAATTAGTAACGGAGGCTTGGGCTCAACTGTTAAACTTGAGATTTGAATCTGTGGCGGAAGGAAGTAGTTCTACACAAAAAGATGGTTTTAAAGACACTCCATTGTTATTTTTTTATTTATTTACACACTCATGCCATCAAACTGTTGTATAAATGCAATATCATACTCGTAGCCATGCGATATGGCTGTATATCAGCACGCTGTGATTACCTACAGCACCTACGTGATATTGCTAATCTGTTAAAAATGTAATGTATTGATCTAAAGATGAACGCTGCAGTACAGTATTCGATCATTTTCAAGTCAAAACTTAAACAATAACGATTAACAAAAATCATTAAAATAGTCATTTCAATAGCAGACTGAACTGCCATTTCCCAACATTTCCTTCCAGAAATGTACAGTACATCTGATTCTATAGGACAGTTGATAAATGCATGGATAAGAAATTGAATTGGATGGATGACATGGCAATGTTTTTGCTTAGAGTATGAGACCTTCGGGGTTCCAGCCCGCCCTAATATAACTTTTAATTTTAATAAGCCAAAATTGCAGCTGTACCAAGTAGATGTATATCAGCAGTGGGAACACATTTGTTTGCATTTTGATTTGTGATTTCACTGGAATGGACAGTGAACCACAGAAAAGCAAAAGGGAGGTAGAGTGCACAGCTGTGTGTGGTAGAAAACATAGCCGCTCTACACCACTGTTGACAACTGCAATAATAACTCAGCAAACAAATTACTAAATTCCAGCAGGTCGCCACTCATTATAACACGTACAACCAAAATACAAACTTATGCCTCAGAAATGGAAAAGCTTTTACTATATTAGATGCATCACGGTAACAAGATATGTCAAAGTGCTGGGAACATGATGCCACTGTCCCCACTGTAAATGATGCCTATGATATTAAAAGGATGAAAAACTGAAATGGGATGGATAGCAGGATACAATGATGCGTAATCAGCAAACGTGAACGAGAGCAAGACCAGAGTTCCGAGGCAATTCATACATCACTGAGGAATGCAACACAACAAAAACAACACGTCCTCTCCCCCGCACGCCTGCCAAGATATCCCAAACAGCACTGCAGACTCCCTGTTGCTCAACTGTGCTCTCAGATTGTGCCGAAAAGATGTCTGCTTTTTTCAGTCAACTACTGGAAAAAAAATGGGCCTTAAATGACAAGTTTCCCGGATCTCTCTATAATGCCAGGATGGAGAGAGCACGCTACATTCACTTTAGCTGAGAGTTTTCTCAATGAGCTGAGGTACTGAGTTATTCATCCTGAACGACTGGCAGAACTTGAGCAGAAAGGGCCTTTCTTGCCAACGATGTCTTTGAGGATTAAGATTCACACGCAATTAGCAATAAAATTCCAACATACACCAAGGGCAATTCAAGTGATGGAACAAATTGAATTTATTAAAGTGCCCCACTTAAGCTTTTTTGAGTATTACCTTTCATGCAGTGTGTAATATATAGGGGTGTGAATCGTCACTGGTCTCATGATTCAATTCGGTTACGATCATCATGTCAACGATTTGATTCAATATCACAATGCAACACGAGGCGTTGCAATATTACTGCACATGGTTACATTTTCATCAATGAATACAAGCAGTTATATACATATATGAACTCCTTTTTATCTTATCTGCTCCAAGAAAGTACACTCCCTGAATGTAATCAAACAAAACTTAAGTCTGAACACAGCAGACAACAGGAGCATTTAGAACTAATAGTAATAGTTCACTAGTAAATACTAAAATTAGAGGCAAGCACTGCATTTTAATCACGATCCTAACAAAGATGCTGCATACATGTAGCATGAGCAGTTTTTTTATTTAAATTAGATTGTATAATTTCAAAATTTGAAGCAAAAACAGATGGTCTGACCTTAGCTTTCTGAAATTGTGCTATGTAAAACTTCATAACAGCAGACAGGCTGCATGAGAACACAAATTCACTGTCTGACAGCAGGTGCCGTTTATGGAACAGCGGCAATACAGCGCTTTCATGGTTACCGGTGTAAACAAAGCAGCGCTGCACACTTATAAACACTACTTTAAAATGCATTGTACGGAGGTAAGATGAAAAGAAAATACCATCGAAACTTTTCTGAAGACAGTAACTCCCCTCAGATATACGTTTATATAAACTCCCGCCCCCAAATGTACTGCGTTTAATTTAGCATCTCAACCAACTTGAATCATCACATACTTTAATCGATTTTCAACTGGTTCGGTGTGCATCGTTACATCCCTACTAAAAGCGCATGAAACTGTCAAGTAGTGTACTCAAGTTACAATAATGCTCACACACACACACTCGCACACACACTCGCTCACAAGCTGTAGATGTTAAAATAGCGGGTGCATTTTTTATTACTTGTTTTTGTGTTTTGCCTCCCTCCGCCATTTTACACTAGCAAGATAAGCACGTATGGGACGAATGACGTCAGAGAAACATCAGTAGGCTATAATGGCTATAATCGATTATGGTCTATTACTGCGTTGATGCAGAATCATCCACGTCTGCATCGCGATGCATCGTAGAAATGATTAATTTCAACACCCTTAGTAATATAGCTGTTTGTGAGTGTAAAAGGTCCGCAAAGTTTTAAAGATCAAAGTGCACGGCAAAAAAGTTGTTGTCTCTTAAAAGAAAGAACAGATTCTGCCGAAACGAGTCGTCAGTAATTCAGTCTCACTTCCTGCTACAAACCTACGTAACAATGTGGCAAATTTGAATAATGCCAGTCTAAGGTCTTCATTGGCTGCCCGACTTTGACCCGCCCTCAAGCATTGTAGTTGTAGCTGAGGCCCGGAAGAGTCTGGTTCATGTTGATTCATGTCGAAAAGACGATGTTTCCATTGCTGCAATTCCACTTTGCATGGACTTCAAAAGGATGAGGATTCTGGAACTGATACGGAAAAAGACGACACCATCGTTACTGTTCGTATCACTGTGTATACAAGTGCTGAGGAAGCCTCCACAGCTGAAATTCAGATATGGTAATGAGCGTTTTGTTTTAGACATGTGCTGTAAGCAGTGGACCAATCACAATAGACTGGGCCATCTGACCAATCAGAGCAGAGTAGGCACTTGGAAAGGAGGAGTTTAGAGAGACTGAATCTTTGAACAAACAGTTTTCAGACTCTTTGAGAAATGAGGTGATGTGCAATGTATATTATGAGACGTATGTTTTTTGACCTTTGATGCCTTTAAATCTATTGTAGGAGACCTCTAAAACAAAATTAGAAACCTTTAAAATAGCATAATAGGGGCACTTTAAGAAAACAAGTCCTTGGAAATAGTCCAAAAGGTTGGGGTTCCACAACTAGACAGTTAGTTCTGAATCACATGATTTCAGTTGCACTTATTCAATACGCTTTCTATTCACAAAGTACATATGAAGTTAACTGTGAATCTGCGACGTAGCTGTGACAAGATTGTCCACATTCATTTGGGATGTGTAAGCTATGTCCAAGTGTTTAATAAACTAATTTACTCCACAATCGAAAATGTTTGGTAATTTGACAGTTACCAAGATAAAGGGAGTTTTTGTGACTGTACTCTTTACACTATGCAACTGTACATAGTATTAAAAAAAGTTTATTTTTTAAGTTTACATTTACATTACTGTTCAGAAGTTTTGGGTCAGTAAGATTATTATTATTATTTTTTTAAAGAAATTAATACTTTCATTCAGTAAGGATGCATTAACTTGACCAAAAACAACAGTAATGCATTTATAATGTTAAAAAAGATCTCGATTTCAAATCAATGCTGTTCTTTTGAACATTCTAAAAATCAAAGAATATTGGTAAAAAAAAAAAAATATGTATCACTGTTTCCACAAAAATATTAAGCAGCATATCTGTTTCCAATGCTGATATTAATCAGAAAGGTTTCTTGAGCAGCAAATCAGCATATTGGAATGATTTCTGAAGGACCATGTGACACTGAAGAATGGAGTAATGATGCTGAAAATTCAGCTTTGCATCACAGGAATAAATTACATTTTAAAATATACTTTTAAATTGCAATATTTCACAATATTATTGTATTTTGATCAAATAAACGCAGCTCTGGTAAGCATTAGAGAATTCTTTAAAAAAAAAAAAAAAAAAAATCTTGCTGGCCCCAAACTTTTGTGTATGGTAAGTAGAGGACTTTAGGTGAAAATTTCTTAGTTAATATTAACCTAAACATTAGCAACTTACGAATGAAGAAATTAGGTAATGGGAACTGGTTAAATGACAACATGACTTACTGGATTTACCACAGGAGGCCCCAATTATTGAGGTTGTTGACTTTTGACCTTCTAAATTGCATGAGCAAACCATTACCGGCCTAACCATGAGTCTGTATCGTTTTGACTAGTGAGACAAAACAGACCACCATTGCTTCTAATTACTGCAAAAAGAGCGGCGATTATTAGCAAAAATATGTAAAACTGTGGTCCGGTAATTAACCTTTGCGAATGCAAGACAGCGAGAGGGATGACCATCATTTGTATGTGACACCATAATGTCACATCACAATAACATGGTATAACTTTGATCATTTTTGAGGTATTTTTCTGAAATATGATTTAAATACAGTCCCTCATATTTAAAAAACAACAACAAGGATTTTATACCTTAGTACTGTAGTTTATTTAGCCATTCGGTTTCTCTCCAAGCTAATTTCAGAGCCATTCATAGCATTTTATATGAGAGAATCGCAGGAAAATTTTTATAAAAACCACAGCTTTTGTTGATAACGTTTTCATTATATTGATAAAATTGCATGAGCAAACCGGTCTGAAGTTGATGCAATCTGTTTAGATGTCAATGGGGCGTTACAATTTTCACCTCAGATAATTTCTTCAAGACTGATATTTCGAAGAAAGCTCACGAACACATCTGAATTCATAGCTCACAGCTGTGTACACACACCAATGCGGCATCACCAACCAGACCGGTGTTGAAAGAAACAGCGTCATGACAAGATGTAGAAAGCAAAGAGAGAAAATTATTAAAGGAGAGTGCTAGAAAACAAATGCCTTTTTCCACCGCCACTACTTTCATCGGAATTATCACAGAATCCATCAGGGACTTGTCTAAATTCCAGAGGTTGTTGGGTAATGCATTCAGTTTTCTTCATGCTTTGACTAGCTTTGCTCAACTGATCCCAAACAAACTCTGGCCACATCCCAACTAGAATCACTCGATCTAAAGTTTTCTTGAGCTGGCTTCAAGCACGCTGAAAATGTTCTTCAGCAGACATTCATTAACTTTTGGGTTTTTGGAGAGGAGAATGAAGGTCATCCCTGTCGTAAATACCGGCCAGTTGAAAAGCCTATAAATCAGCTTGAGTGGTGTTGACTCGGTGGTCAGTGGTCCATTTGATTTAAGCATCTACAGAACTCATGACTCATTTGTGCTTTAAAAAGATACATATTCAGATGGAATCGTAACCCTTGCATGAAATCATTGTGGCTATAAAAACACCCCATAACAGAGCTCTTTATGAGCAAACAAGAAGGAATTTGTTTGATATTCAGAAAAACAATACCACAAACAAAAGACTGGCACATTGACCACGGTTTGATCTGCTGCCATTAATTCCCACAGACATCGTAAAGACACAACAGAGAACAATGCAAAGGATTTCCTGTTAAATCACCCTTTTCGTTTCATGGGTCAAAAACGCCAATATCCTATTCCCCGGAATTTCACGAGCTGGTGGTCAAAACGGTTTGTTTGACCTGATGAGCATTTTGAGCTGACTGATGAAGACTTTCACTGATATGAACCATATGGTCAACTTAACCAAGCAGGGCATTAATCACTGTAAAATTGCGTAATATTTCTGCCTAAGTCATTAAATTAAATGTACTTAAATCCCAAATGGCAGATGCTCTGAGAGTGATTCACATCAATTACTTCCAGCTTGTGTCTTTTGAATATTAAAGGAGCGGTCAAAACCATCATAAAATGTTTGTTGGAAATAAATCATACTCAAATATTTTTGCAATTAAGCAGCAAAGATCTCTTACATCTTCAGCCTGCGGATGTGTTGCCTCAAACTAAACTTCTTCCATATTTCATAAGTGTTCATGCTCATAATAATTTAGATAAACTGTTCCTGATAAATTATGAATGCTGGCAAAGTCTAAATCAATTAAAAGTTATGGATTTTAAAAATCAAAATCACAATAACAATTTCAGTTTTAATTGTACAGTAAAATACCATTAAATTTACAGTTTTTGGAAGTGAAAAAGAACAAGTCATTGTTTTGAGTAAAATTTTCAGTAAAAAAAAAAAGGTAAATTGACACTCCCAGAATTCCCTGCATGACACTTTACATTTGATGTATTTTCATTGAAATAACTATGTTTCTTTTTAGTTTTTTTAATCAGTTGTATACATTTTATGTTACATCTAATGTTGTTAAATTAATGTTTATTGTATTTGTAATATCATGTGTGTTACCATGATGGTGCTTAGTGTTTGTGTGAATGACACTGTGCACCTTCTATATATTAGTATTGTCCTTCTCAGCTTGTGGAAAAGCTGCTTGTGATGAGCTTTGATTCATCATGTGACTCTAATCACCACTGTGTTTGGTGGTTGTCAGTGTATTATAAAGATATGAAACAGATATTAGTTCTTCAATAGATTGGTAAATTAACATTCATTTTATCAGTTAATGAAATATGGTATTTTACTGTAAATTTAAGTTAAAGGGTTAGTTCACCCAAAAATGAAAATTCTGTCATTTATTACTCACCCTCATGCCGTTCCACACCCGTAAGACCTTCGTTCATCTTCGGAACGCAAATTGAGATATTTTTGTTGAAATCTGATGGCTCCGTGAGGCCTGCATAGGGAGCAATGACATTTCCTCTCTCAAGATCCATAAAGGTACTAAAAACATATTTAAATTAGTTCATGTGAGTACAGTGGTTCAATATTAATATTATAAAGCGACGAGAATATTTTTGGTGCGCCAAAAAACAGAACAAAATAACGACTTATTTAGTGATGGCTGATTTCAAAACACTGCTTCATGAAGCTTCGGACACTGTACTCACATGAACTGATTTAAATATGTTTTTAGTACCTTTATGGATCTTGAGAGAGGAAATGTGGCTATGCAGGCCTCACGGAGCGATCTGATTTCAACAAAAATATCTCAATTTGTGTTCCGAAGATTAACAAAGGTCTTACGGGTGTGGAACGGCATGAGGGTGAGTAATAAATTACATTATTTTCATTTTTGGGTGAACTAACCCTTTAAATCTGTAAAACCTAAACTGTTTCATATTTTTTTATGGTAAATTTCTAGCAACCACAGCTGCTGGTTTTTTTTTTTTTTTTTTTTTTGTTACTGTAAATTTAACAGATTTTTTTTAGTCATATTCCCATATATATTTAAAGAATTAGTTCACTCCTGAATGAACATTTCCTGATAATTTACTCACCCCCATGTCATCCAAGATGCTCATGTCTTTATGTCTTCGGTCGAAAAGAAACCTTTTTCTTCGCAGAGCTAGTGCAAGATGATCATGTGTGGTTAAAAAGTATACAATTTATTATTTATAATTTATTTATCATCTTAACTGTTTTACTAGAAAAGACCCTTATTCCTCATCTGGGATCGTGTAGAGCGCTTTGAAGCTGCACTGAAACTGCAATTTGGACCTTCAACCTGGTGTACCCCACTGAAGTCCACTATATGGAGAAAAATCCTGGAATGTTTTCCTCAAGAACCTTAATTTCTTTTCGACTGAAGAAAACATGAACATCTTGGATGACATCGGGGTGTGAGTAAATTATCAGGAAATTTTAATTCTGAAGTGAACTAATCCTTTAAGGGAACAAACAATAAATCTTTTGCAATTACAAAAGAAGCAGGACACTTACAGATTCTCAAACTTCAATTGTCTTCTCCTCAATACAGTCCCCCCCACCCCCACAAAAGGAAAAAAAAAAGTATATTTCGTGAAAGGCAATAATGTCATAGCATAATTATGGATTCATGTAGATCAAATTAAACTAAAGAGTGTGGAATGTGGCTACCGGTTTTGTCCAAACAATGGAAGTTAGTGGGGAGAAGGGACGGTAGGAATGTTTTGGAAAACCTTCGTCCTTCAGCTTTAAGTCCCAAATCTTAAAGTAATTGAACAATCAATCCTGGAGCTGTTCAGCGGTAGGTAACCAGTACCCTTGTGAAGCCATGTTGCAGGTTTTAGTTTACTGTGCATATGCCAGACACATCTGCATTTGCTCAAAAGAGCTTTTGGACATGTCTGGGTGAAAAAACCAATATGATCTTGTTTCTTTTAATGGACACTTTTGGAAATAAACTCCCTAGACACAAGTGGATATTAAAGATGAACTAGAGGGGTGAGAAAGACATGCGACTGGACTCTAGAGGCTTCGAGTTTGTGTAAAGGTTCAGCCGATAATTAAAAAGCTTTCTGCTGGCGACGAACAAGTGCTTGTGGTCAGATGAACTTTATGTTTAAGTTCATGGCTGGTTTTCTGTCCTAGAGGGGATAGTGAGAGGAAAAAAACTGAGGGGGTTTATATGATATGGCCTTTGTCTGTTTGGTTCCCTTTGCCTTTTGCCCTGGAATGCTTCTACTTCAGAGCATAGAAACAGGCCTAAAACCACCAGAAATATTTGAAGAATAACCAAGAACCTAGTTCTCCAGAAACGTATGTTCTGAAAGGCCTGCTCTGATCTGGCTTCACAATGTTGTCCCTGATCCCCATTCCTGTGAAACAATATATCTATTAATCCAAAACTATTGTACTAAATCACTTTGTGCGTGGCACTTCATTTAAAACAAAGATCTATAAACTATGCACTATATCAACAATCGTTACAGCAGCCTTTCAGAATACACAGCTTTCCACTGTAAAAACTATATCCTCCAATAAAGGATCATGACGCCATTAAAAAATAAACCATCCAATTGTTCTTGACGCTGGTGTCCTTCTGAAGTCTCAACAGAAATGAGCAAATAAGCTGTTTAAACAGGACGCATGAAAGCAAACTGTCCTTTATACTTCTATTTGTCCTGTTGTCAACAGACTCAAGGTGTGGGAGTAGAGGCTGCACTGGATTGGGGTCACGCGGGACCCAACGCAAAATCTCGGGAGCGGGCAGTTTTACCTTTGCTGCGGGTGGCAGTGGGTGGTCAAAAAGTACAGCGAAGGTCCAGTGATTTGCCAAGTAACTAAAGGACTCACAAATGAAGTTCACCCAGTCATCAGTATACATTCTCTTTCCTCCACTATCTGAAGTAAGCTAGACCAAGTGATTCATTATTTAATTCATTCATAAGTACATTTAATGTTTGTTTTTTTATTCATTATAGCAATATTATTTTCTTTTTGCTATATGTTAGTTATATAGACAAACACCTGTGACATCCGTGATGTTTTTATTTCCCATTTATTTTTATTTTTTAAATTTATTTGCTTAACATTTATTTGTTTTGTGAGTAATTCAAATAAATATTGTGCCTTGTTAGGTTAACAGAGTTTAAGTGTTATGGTTGTGTGTCTGTGTGTTATGCCAAAGTCCTTTAGACAATTTCATTTCATTCAGCGGCCATCTTTGAAACGCCTCTCGGGCATTCAAGTGCAGCTCCTATCTTTGAATGGGGAAACATCAAATTATCCAAAGCTCTTTGCCAAGCTTTCGATTAAAATTTCATATTTGAAATCACCAATGAAATTTGACAACAAGTGTCTCATAAATTTTGTTTTCTAAACGCTCGAATCATGACAAAAAAAAAAAAAAAAAAAAAACTGTCTTTTTCAGGCTGGATCAACCTAATGCGTATGTGCTAAATGCGCGTCTCTTGTGCCTCATTTCGGAGGCGCGCATCTGACTGTTTCTATAGGAACTGGAGCTTCTAACTGCCGCTGCAGTGACGCTATGACTTTACCAATCGGCGATTGGGCTCTTATTTAGAAGGCAGGACTTATTCCGCAATATTGCGCGTTGCACTTTTCTCCCATTCAAACAAAACAAATTATGCGTCTTGTGTTATTCTATAGTCTTTGGTTACGTGTGACCTTTCCAACGTGATTACGTAATGCGTGGCGCATCGCAGAGCAAAATGAGCATTTGTGGTTAAAAAGTATATATATATATATATATATATTTTTTTTTTTTTTAGAAAATGACTGATCGTTTCGCTAGATAAGACCCTTATTCCCTTATTCCAGCTGGAATCATGTAGAGCTCTTTGAAGCTGCACTGAAACTGCAATTTGGACCTTCAAACCGGTTGAACCCTAGTGAAATCCACTAAAAATCTTGGAATGTTTTCCTCAAAAACCATAATTTCTTTACGACTGAAGAAAGAAAGACATGAACATCTTGAATGGCATGGGGGTGAGGTAAATTATCAGGAAATTTGAATTCTGAAGTGAACTAATCCTTTAATGTCAAATTTCGTAATATTTGTGTTGTTTTATTTATTTATTTTTTTGTACTGTGAATTATTTTCTCATACATTTTTTTAAGAGAATTGTGTTTTTTTTGTGTGTTTTTTTTTTTAGAAAACATTGATATGCATTTAATTCAATTAAATAATTAGCCTAGATGATAGTTTGATTTAGATTATGTAATTGTTTACATTATTCAGATACAAATGTTATCTATTACAGTTAGCCACAAGCATATTGGTGCAACACAGAACCAAAATACTTTTACACACATAAATAGTTTCTGAGATAAAGCCAATAAGAGCTCAAAAAATGATCATTCAATGATGGACAGAAGTTTTAGTACTACATCCCTGGCCAGTTTTCACAGCTATCTAGTTCCAGGATGGATCACAACCAAAGAAAATGACACACTGCAATGCATGAATGTTCTCCTCTGTTTGACTTATGATCTATTCAAGAGACAGACCCTGGCTTGCAGGCATGTTCTAACACAAGGAACAGATGCGCAGGAAAATCAAATCACATCAGATCAGAAGCATCAATTAAAACAATGATATGACACACAAATATTCCTTATCGCATCATGAGGTTTGAGAGCTGCCCAAGACACAATCGAAAAGAGGTGTGGTGGCTTAACTAACTTGAACTGCACCTGTTAATTTACAATGAGCTCATATTAAAACATCGATTGAGTCATTTTAGTGACCTGCATATGAGCAAATGTTACTGACAAGCCTGCTCACTCGAGACCCAGTGTGTAAATACTCTCCAAGCACGCTTGAGAGATTTAGGGACTGCACAGGTCACCAGTGCTGGCGCACTCATACACGCATAGAATTTACAAGGACAAGCTTAATGGCAATTTTGGGCAAGTGGTTCAAAGCATCACACATAACGCCTGCTGAAATAAAAAGACCTGTAGTAGTTTGTAATTTAACTTGCTACTTCCAGCATGCAGGTGGACTGAAATGCACCACCACAGAAGAGAAAGTGTGACAAGGGAAAAGTATGGAAACTTGTTTCCACCAGTAAAAAAAAATAAAAAAAGTAATTGCGACTTTTTATCTCGCAATTCTGAGAAAAGAAGTCACAATTGCGAGAAATAAAGTCAGAATTGCGAGTTATAAACTCACAAGTGCAAGATATAAACTCACAATTCTGACTTTTTTCCTCGCAATTCTAATTTTTTTTTCTGGCAAATGACTTTTTTTTCTCAGAATTGAGTTTATAACTCACAATTCTGACTTTGTAACACGCAATTGCGAGTTTATATCACACAATTCTGACTTTTTAACACGCAATTGCAAGTTTATATTACACAATTCTGACTTTTTAACACACAATTGCGAGTTTATATTACACAATTCTGACTTTTTAACACACAATTGCGAGTTTATATCACACAATTCTGACTTTTTAACATGCAATTGCGACTTTATATCTCGCAATTCTGATTTTATAACTCACAATTGCGAGTATATATAACGCAATTTTGGTAAAAAAATTGAGAGATAAAAAGTCGCAATTATACCTTTTTTATTTTTTATTCAGTGGCGGAAACAAGCTTCCATAGAAAAGTGATAATGTAAGGGAGAGTAAAACCTTTTCAACTACAATTTCGACTGTTTGATTTCAATTCTAGATAAATATTTAAAGAAATAATTAAACTATACATTACCAAACCTGTATGACTTTATATCATCCGTGGACCACAAAGGAGAGATGTTGAAGAATAAAAGTATCATTTGGACTACATTTATGACACTTCATGGTGCTTTCTGTCTTTTGCAGCTCAGCAACCTGTATCTTTGCTTGCTTTGATCTCAAGAACATTCATAAAACCTTCTCCTTTTATGTTAAACACAAGAAAGTCTCACATATGGGTTTAAAAAAAATATGATAGTGAGTTACTCTGAATAGATTTTTGAACTAACTATACCTTTAACCGAGGGGGTGTGCAGCAACACAATAAACCTAAATATTAATCTAACCATCCCTTGGCAAAGTAGTAGACTGGAACAACAAGACCTGCTTTAAAACTAGCTTAAGTTACTGTGGTAAGGCTGAGGAATCTTGGTCTGCTTTGCATCCGGAGCCAGCTTAAAGCTTCAGCATCATAATCCCTAACCTTCAAAGAATAATATATCCTTGCTTTCTTTCACTAATTCTAAAAGGTCACAGGAATGAAAACAGGATTACTTAACATGCCCACACAAAACACCAACACAGCTAACCAAGTGAAAGAAAACCCTGGAGACTTCATGAGAACAGAAACAGCACGAGTCACTCTCGAGGAAACACTTACTAATTAAGTGATAATCTAGCGATAGCCTATTAAAAAAAATCTATTTTAATCTATATGAAAAATGAATTTTATATATACACACACACAAAGGGAGAGAGAGAGAGTGAGAGAGAGACTGGCTGACTGAACAAATTTATAGAATCATTTCAATTTGAAAGGAAATCAATGTGAGTCCTCATTTTTAAATATAAACTCAGTATGGTTCTTCATTGGGCACATGAAGAAGTGCAATAAAACACAGCTGGAGTCTGTGTGCTGTTAGTGATGTACAATATAATGGTACATTAAAAACTGGCTGCCAACAGAAATGGAGCCAGTGGTTCTATTTCAAACTTAATCATAAAACAACTAAAGATCATTTATTGGCAGCCTTCCTGCAAATAAGATTTTCTGAAAACCTGTCAAGCAAAACAGGATTCATTGCATAAACATCCAAAACAATCATGATTGACAGACAGATAGGTGTTTATTTATCCCATATGGGAACCTGTGAAGTCCAATTCAGCCTTGCTTCAATAAACACAAAACGTTCATACAAAATCATAAAAGCTATTACAGACAACACACACACCACACACACGACACAACACACACACACACACATCATACACAAGAACCTACAGAATGCTGAGACGTACGAGTAAACAGTTCTTTACCTGTAGCATGTGGTCACCTCTCCGTGGATTTTACGCACGGGGTATTTCGTCGTTGCGATTTTGTTCTCTGCACTACACTTGTCTGTAAGACACAGAAGTCGATCAGATGTTGTGTCTTTTAACATAAACAATTCGTGGCCTCACGCGCAGGAACAAACTTTTCCATCCTCTTGCGTTTGTGCAAACAGCGACGTCTGACAGCACGCGCACTTTACCTGTCCACATTCCTCCCTTCTCCTCTCGGAAAGTCCACGGCGTTCCCGATGAGAACAGTATTACCACCACAGCGAGACTGAGAGGAGTTCCTCTGCCCGTGTAGATCATTTCAAACACTCTGAGATGATAAAAAGATATTTGTCCGTATAAAGCCAGCGTCTTGAAGTTCAACGCTTGTTTCTGAGGAATTGAGAGAGTATTGATTGGTTACCTCCTGCGAAGCCCCACGCGCAGATTCCTCCGGCCCCTCCTACTGCAACACTTGATCAACTTCCATAGGTTCAGAAAAGCAAGTTTAATATAATATTTAATAATTTCCGCAGGTAACATTAAAGCTATTCCTGGAAATAAGCCTGAAAAAGTGAAACCGTGGGGTGTGAGGTTTGAGACAAATAATTATTATTTTAGTTAATGTTATAATACTACAACATATTTAGATAAATAAAAATTCAGACCACACTGTAAATGTTTTCCTATGTGTGTGTGTGTGTGTATTTAAATATATTGTGTGTAAATGAGCTGCGGGCATTTTACTTTTCCATGTTTCTTTTTCTTTTTTCAAAAAAGATGCTACATAGGCATATACCCCTTAAAATAAAATGTTGGAGCAAAAATATCTAGGTTGAGCTAATATTTTGGGCCTTAAAGGGATAGTTCACCCAAAAATGAAACTTTTGTCATCATTTACTCACCCTCAAGTTGTTCCAAACCTGTATGAGTTTTATTTCTTCTGTTGAACACAAAATAAGATATTTTGAAGAATGTTGGGAACCAGTTGATGGACCCCCCCTTTGACTTCTATAGGTATTTTTTTTTCCTACTATGGAAGTCAATGGGGTCAATCAACTGTTTGATTCCCAACATTCTTCAAAATAATCTTATTTTGCTGGTTCAACAGAAGAAAGAAACTCATACAGGTTTCTAACAACTTGAGGGTGAGTAAATGATGCCAAAATTTTAAATTTTTGGGGTGAACTATCCACTTTAAGCCCAAGAATATTAGCTCAACTTAGATATTTTTTGCTCCAACATTTATTACATGACAAGTGTTTAATTCTGTACATAAATACACGAACAAAGAAAATTACAATTGCACAAATAATGTTATGAAATTATTCATTATTTCATAAAACATTATAGAAATGTGAAATGAATGAAAATATGAAATTCTCTCTGTCATGACTGACTGCCATAAGCTGTTAAGGGGACCCAATGGCCCACAAGGCACTGTTGTCACAAAAAGATTTAGGTTAATAGTATATTTCTTGAATATAGTTATTTTTATGTCAGTGCTATTGATGCCTGTGTAATTCATAGAACTATTTCAGTTGTGGCCACAGATGAACTGGGGCGGACTTTTTGAACGTTTCGCCCCCTAGTGGCTGACAAAGCAGCAGCTGTTTCTTGTTTGTATGCAGAGGAGCCCTCACTAAACATGATCTCCATCCCCAACTATCTGAAGAGCAATAAATGAAGATGCTCTCGCCAGAAAAAACTTCCTGATGAATAATCTTGCATCTCATGAGTTTCAGAATTGTTTCTCATGAGTAAGCAACTCTAAACATATCAGAAGGGGTCGAAACTCAAGTGCTTGGAAGCGCGATAAATGATCTGCTTCCAAGGATGTGTTTCCATGGAGCTGTTTGCACATGATGCTGATGAATCTTGGCTAAGATTACTCTTTCGTGCCTTGTTTTTTGTAGTGATAACCATCCTTTTCTTTTCCTGTCAACACTTTCATTACAATCCAAGCAACAGATTTAAGAAGCAAGGTTGATGTCATCAGGGCCAATGTCTAGACTTTATGGAGACTTTATGGAGCTAAGTATTAAAAGTTCACTCATTGCTTTCAAGGTTCAAAATCAAGGCTGAGTGTAAATTCATTTTTCTTAAGCAGTGCTGGGGAAAGTTACTTTAATGCTAGGGTGACCATCCCGTTTTTCCTGAGACAGTCCGTATTTCAGCTCATTTTTAGTGTCCGACTTATTAAGAAAAAAATCATGTTTTGTCCCATATTTCATCTTTCCTAAAATTTCGTTACAACTGGGTGATCATAGAACGAGTAGTAGTAGTAGTAGTAGTAGTGTTCTGTCACGCAGAACAGCCCAATCAATTCGTCGTAGAACAAAATTATCATCCAATCACAATTCGTTATCCTTAGTGAAGGCGGGATAGGCGGAATCGCTGAATGCACAGACCAGAAGCGCTCTCTCTCTCTTTCTTGCGCGTGATCCCAGTTTTCTCTGACAGCGTGCGATCAGTTCTCCTTGCGCCTGAATGGTCAAATGCACGCATAGTTGTCAAAATGTCCATCGTGTGGAGTATCTCACGTAAATACAGTCGGTTATGGCTTAAGTGGATGTAAACAGGTGGGTGAAAACAGGATATTACATCCATGGATTCAGTCTTAAAGGGACAGTAGCCTAATTAAATATTTGTCTCTCATTAATGTTAATAAAACAACAAAAGATGTTAAATAAATGTATATATATATATTGTGAAATAAAATTTCTCATATCATGGTCATATTGCCCACTCGTCCTGTATTCCACCATGAGAAATCTGGTCACCCTATTTAATGCATTACAATACTGCATTACTTCCTAAAAAAGTAACTAATTGTGTTACTTAGTTACTTTTTATGGAAATTAATCCGTTACGTTAATGCGTTACTTTTTCTCATCTGGGCTGGGCTGTTTGTTTGTTTGTTTTTATAAGAACATAAAAGTTCTATTTTTGGTAAATGTAAATGTCCTAAGTGAAATGAATTAGCCTCAGGCTGAAGGAAATGCAAATTCAAGGCTGTACAGTAGAGGGCGCAGTTCAAGCAAACCTTTCAGCTGTGCTGCCATTCTGGAATACAGAAGAATAGGACACAGGAGAAGTAAATGAATAAGTGTATGCTCAGAACTAGTCTGTAATAACCATCATGTTCACACAGCGCACACAACGCCTCTGCACTTACTCACGATTTCTCTCAGCATGGGGACAGGAGAGGTGTCAGTCAATTCATGGGAAAACAAAGTAACTTGCGTTACTTATTTGAAAAAGTAACTCAGATATTGTGTTCTAAATTTAAAAGTAACGAGTTACTTTACTAGTTACTTGGAAAAAGTAATCTGATTGCGTAACTTGTGACACTGGTTGTAAGAGACTGTTCTAAACCTTTATTTCAATCACAACATGAGGGTGGATGTAACATTTAAAACTTCATTGAACCAGCATTTGTTTTCGAATTCTTTCTAGCTGTTTACATATGCTTTTTTGTCTCAGGTGGTTGCATAATTCATGCTGTGCTATTCAAACACCCAAACACAGTAAACAGAACAAATGAACTGTTTTCAGACAGAGAACACCTGCTTTTTTAAGAGTTTTACTCCTAATCAAACAGCGATGAGCAATTGAAGTTTATATTGTTTAACTAAGCATTTTATCCAGTGTAACATAACTGCATAGTGATAAAAATTCAGCATTTTTTTAAGGGATGGTCTCATTTACACAGAAATTAAGAATTGTGTTGACACAGTGTTATGAGTCAGCTAGATTCAAAATGATACAAATATGCGCTAATGAGAATGAGTGTGCTTGCAAGTTTTGCTTTCAATTAAAGCATAGTATATAGGTCAACTTGAGCAGTGCAACAGCAGGAAAATATGCACAGCCTTTAAAAGCCTTCAAACATTTTAATGTTAATGGTAGATGCAAATATTTGCAGTTGGTTATGACTAAAGAAATAAGGTCTGTATTTTTCTTCACTTCTGTTGTATAATGGCTGAAAACATTCCAAGGAACAAGAACAATGATTTGTTTCAATGTACAATAATTATGAAGGCTTAAGCAAAAGTCTGTTACACAAATGTGTTTCTAAAGCAGTGGTTTTGTACACTTCTGTTGATAATTTTGGGGTCAGTAAGATGTTTTTAAAGAAATTAATACTTTTATTCAGCAAAGGACGCTCAATCAAGCGTGACGGTAAATACTTCAAATAAATGTGATTTATCAAAGAATCCTGAAAAAATGTAGCACAGCTTGAATAAAAAAATAGCACAAAGCAGCACAACTGTTTTCAACTGTGATAACAATAAAAAAATGTATCCTGAGTACCAAATAATGATTTTTTTAATGATCATGTGACAATGAAGACTGGAGTAATGATGCTGAAACTTCAGCTTTGCATCACAGGAATAAATACATTTTAAAATATTAAATAGAAAACAGTTAATAATATTTCACAATTTTGCTGCGTTTACTGTATTTTTACTGTATTCTCGCGTTGTGCTGCTCACGTGAACAGCGTCAGCCATACTGAGCCGGCGTTCGGACGTAAACACAGATGCATGAACTGCGTCAACTATGTACGAGACTGACAGGGTAGAGAAGAAATTGTTGAATAAAGTTATTTTTGTTTTGTTTTTGCACACAGAAAGTATTCTCATCGTTACATAACATTAAGGTTGAACCAGTCACGTTGACTATATTTAACAATGCAATTTTCCCTTACACAAAATGAGAATCATCTGTTCTGACATGAAGCTACAACTCCCTGTGATAATGACATTTACATGTGTGTATTTTGGGGTGTGAGAACAGGAAGAATTTACCATGCTGACCTCTGGGTCACCCAAATCAATGGTCCATAATCAAGGTCATCCGGGGGCTCTGCACTGTTATTTTTTCTCCTTTCCTTTCTCTCTTCAGCTGAGAGTTGACACATTAAGAATACAACTCTGGATGTTGAATCTATGTGAAAATATCTGAGAATAGAAAATGAAGCTGTGGGATTATTCCACTGCATCAACAACACATCTGCAGCCAGGATGAGACCTACGATTTATATTTATACATCATGCACTGGAACACACACACACAGAAGAAATCTTGAGATTGCGTCTGTCAGATTTTCTACCTCACATGACCTGCCTGCTAAATCTATGAAAACTAGATTTACTCACTGTCTGGTTTGTGTCGCTACAGCAAGTCATTATGGATTCAAATGCTCATCCTGTCATACTTGGGCACTTTATGACGTGATATCAGTTTTATTATTACCTCTTATTGTTGTCAATGCTGGCATAGGGGCATAGGCATCGCTTGACCATGGGAAAAAAACACAAGAACACATCAAACTGCAATTGTAGTACCGCCGTTGACCGCTAGATGACTCTTCGACTCCAGTGTAGCGCTGCACACCTCCGTCATCGTAAACAAAATGGATGACCAGTGTTATAAATACCGGGGTGCGTCACGACTAGGGAGGGTGCCTGCTGTGCCATTTAAGTTTCTGCAGTTTTTGATGGCTCAGCAGAGGGGAGGAAAAAGGAAGATAGATAAATAGGGAGAGCAGGGTCATTATATGTCTCCAGGTGCAAACATCCCTCACACAGCCAGTCTTAAAGAAGAGAGGCACTGTATTTTCCTGGGGTATATCTATAATGTTTCACACAAGTCATTTTTGTTGCTTTGTTGTGCATTGTGTGTGTATAAGTGAATGTGAATAACTTGAAATAGCCTTGAAAGCACTTGTGGGGTTTCTCTGAAAACTAAGCATGCAATAGTTTTTAAATTGTGCCACTTTTTTATTATTACAATAGTGTAGTTAGAAACAATAAAAAGATGACTTGAAGGGAAAAGATGAAATTGTAACGCTCAGTATGAGGTTGAAAGGAAGTTCAGCTTTTAAATTAAAATATTGCATTATTTGGACCAATTCTGAAAAATAAAATTGTAAATTTTGTATTTAAAAAAAATATATATAAAGATTGATTTGAGCTAAAGAAGATATGATTTAATTGCTGTAGGCAGTATTTATTTAAATACAGTATAATTGCTGTATTTATTACAGAGGAGTCCAAAAGTCAATAAATAAAAGCATTTTAGTAGTGGTGTCGGTTTGGATCCCACTGTACATTTTGGACAGCATGGAAAAAAAAGTCACAGTCCCTATTCAAGAAGATAGTAGCAGATGTGCTTACGTGACTAGAAAATCGCTGCCAGGGGTTTTCGCCAAGATGGCTGCCAAGTGAACAAACTTGCTCCATTGAGGATTTTGGTTTAGCGGAGAGAAAACTGGAAAAGATGGGAAACGAGGGGAAGAACCAGATCTGGAAATGCCAGAAGTTGGAATCAAATTCACTTCGCCTTAATGAGTCCCACTGCTCAATGCGTCAGAGCATGTGCACTAACTACTAGGCCATAGCTCCAAGAAATGCATGTTATCTTCTAACGAGCTAATGAATATTTCCATTTAAAGCATATAATCCAATATATCCAGGGCTATTGTTTGATTGTATCTGCAGTTTGCATGTATTTCTTTGGGTCAGGTCTGCAGATGTGGCAGCATTTGTCCCATTATGGCAGTGTCCAAACTTTTTTTTAAAGGGGGCCAGATTCAATGTTTTGGACACGTTTTGGGTGTCGGATACTTCTCCTTCTTGACCAAAATTGATGCACCTCTTGATCGAAAAATAACATCACAACATTTTTTCCATCAAGAGGTGCGTTGATTTTGGTCTCACTCACGGTTTACTGCTACACCTGGCCTAAAATCTAGTACTGTGTTGACATGGTGAAACTGCATGATATGCATGGTGGGCCACATGTAATGACAAGCTGCAGGCCGTTTGAAATTCATCCCCGGGCCGTAATTGCCCAGAGGGCTTGACTTTGGACACCCCTGCATTAGAGGATCCTGTGCACCAATTTACTCAGGGCAGTGTCACCATAATAAGTTCAAATGCTTTTGTTTTCCACTTTATATTTTTCTCTGTCTATTCGGTCTCATACTACCTTGCCTGAGAATTGGGTCTGCGGACAGGAAGATTCTCTATGGTGGGCATAAGGTGATTACATAACGCTGGCACACCAATCATAGAGGGGCGCCATGCTGACTCCTGGACACACACTTGGCCAAACTAATGTCTCTTTCTCAATTCATCCTTCTGTTCCATTTTCCCACTCCTTGATTGCATCTTTTTCCTTATCGACCATTTTATTTTCCTCAATTTTACCTGTTTATTTTTCTCTTTCAACACAGTATATTTTCTCCTCTCCCCAGGCTAACACAATTCCTGTTCCAGCCCCAAACTTTGTCATTTCAAATGACTTTTGGGCTGTGTAAACCCTGCCTTTTCAGCATTTGAAAGAACTACAAGTACTATTTTATGTATATAATCATTTACTTTATGTTAAAATAGGCTCCAGAATCTCCAAAATTTTGTTTAATTTTTTATATACCCTATTGCTCAAAATTTTGGGTCAGTAAAATGTTTTTTTTTTTTACGTAATTAATACTTTTATTTTGCTAGGACACATTCAATTGATTAAAAAATGACAGAAAATACATTTATAATGTTACAAAAGATTATTTCAAATAAATGCTGCATTTTTTATTCATCAAAGAGTGCTGAAAAAATTTATCATGTTTTCCACAAAAATATTACACAACTGTTTTCAACATTGATTATAATATGAAATGTTTATTGAGCAACAGATCAGCATATTAGAATGATTTCTGAAGGATCATGTGAATACATCTGTAAGATCACTAAAGACAGGAGTAACACCTGCTAAAAATTCAGCTTTGCTACATTTTAAAAATATATTTAAATTTAAATTGTAATACAATTTCATATTACTGTTTTACTATATTTTGATCAAATAAATGCAGCATAAGAGACTTTTTATTTAAAAAATCTTACCGACCTCGTTCTTTTGAAGGATAATATCTACTGCGAAATAAACATTGTTATTAACCTCTCATCCAGATATATCTAAAGTTTACTTGAATTTGTTTTAGATTATTAGATGTGACGATATGGTGCAAAGACAGTCTGAAAACCTTCATAAAAAACGCACATGGCAAGACTTCCTAGGCAACGAGGCAGCCTTCGGTTTCAGATACAGCCTTGGAAAGCATTACAGCTGAGAGAGGACATTGCAAGGAATTCTGGGATAAGCAGAGAGCGAGAGCTGCAGTGCAGCCATAATATCTGTTTACGGTGTCTGCCTGTACAGACGCCAGCTTCTCTTCTCCTCTCTCACAGTTCATACTTTGAGCTGTAGCACTACACACAGTGCAGTCATAGCAAATGGAGGCTGTCATAACATCAGCATCCATCACTGTCAGACAGGCACCTGTCAGCTAGAATACAGGAATGTCCCATAGTGCCATTGCTTCAGACAAACACCCAGTCCCCCAGGGCACCGCAAACCCACGCATACATAAACCAACAGTCTGCCTAACCACCTGAAGAGAGGAGGTGACAGTGCTTGTGTTTTTTTTAACACACGCATAAATACTGTCATGACCGACACTTATATATCTGTTCACAACTAAAGAGGCAACAATTTCTTTATTTTCTGAATAGTTTACAAGTGTTATAAGGTTAGTTCACCCAAAAATGAAAATTATCTTATTTTACTCACCCTCAACCCCTCTTGTTTGAACCGCCCGCTCTAAGCGGGACTCGAACCCGAGTCTGCTGGCATGAGAGTCAGGTGCTCTAACAAGGAGGCTAAAGACTGCAGACTCTAGCATCAGTCACTAGAGCGCCTCTTGAGATCAGGGGAGTGAGGTTTACATGCACAGCTCTTATTGGCCTACGTCCGTTACACTCACCCCCCTAAACCTCACTCCCATCCGGGTCATGGCACCAATGTAACCCCTCCTCTTCGAACAGCCCGCTTTAAGCGGGACTCAAACTTGGGTCCGCTGGCATGGGAGTCGGGTACTCAAACAAGGAGGCTAAAGACCGCAATCTCTAGCATCAGTCACTAGAGCGCCTCTTGAGATCATTACATATAACTTTCTTCTTCTAGTCAAACACATATAATATAATGGTTTAATAAAACGGAGTTATATTAAAAAATATTCTGGCTCTTCCTAGCTTTATAATGGGAGTGAATAGCAACCGATATTTTGAAGCCCAAAAAATATATCTATCCATCATAAAAGTAATCCATATGGCTAATAAAGGCCTTCTGAAGTGCAAAGCAATGAGTTTTTATAAGAAAAATGTCTATATTTAACTTAATGGACTATAATCACTAGCTTCCGGTAAAGTCCGTCCGTGCGTTTACAAGAGAGTCGAGTTCCGTTGTATTCGTAGTAGTAGACGCCTCTCGTGGTTCAAACAAATATGGTTGGGCTTAAGCTCCTCCGACATTTCTTTTAAAAATCCTCAATTTAGACTTCTAATTTGTGACCGGTCCTCTGAGCTTCCCCATTTGTCAATACGTCATGTGTCAGGTCAAAGTTCACTCTCACGGGGGAATCGACTCGTGTAAGGAAGCCAGTGATTCTAGTTTATAGTTATAAATATGGATATTTTTCTTACAAAAATGCACCGCTTCGCTTCAGAAGGCCTTTATTAACCCCTGGTGCCGTATGGATTACTTTTATGATGGATGGATGCACTTTTTTTGGGCTTCAAAATCTTGGTTATTTCAATTATAAAGCTTGGAAGAGCCACAATATTTTAAATAAACTTCCAATTGTGTTTGACCATAAGAAGAAAGTCGTATACACCTGGGATGGCTTGAGGGTGAGTAAATTATGGGATAATTTTTTTTATTTTTGGGTGAACTAGCCCTTTAAAACTTGCTTCTATGATGCCAGGGTTTCACTATGCAGTGACATGTTGCCATGCAGTTGTTAGGGTAATGGACCCAATAACTCAGATCATATACAGTAATAAACATATGACGAGAAAAAGAAAAAAAGAATAATAAAATAAATAAATAAATGACAAATCTTTTCAAATATTTTATATAAAAACTACAAATAAATGAGGTTAAGAATAGAAAAATGGACCAATAGCTTAGTTTTAAAGCCTCGTTTCACAATAGTTTTAATTAAGTACTGTATGTAGTTTGCAGACAAAATTAAATACATTTTTTTGCATGTATTTATAAATTGTATTATTGTTGTATTTATTATTATATTTCTCTCTGAAATAACTCAACACCATATGCAATGTTACAAGATCATGTGAAAACAATTTTGCAAAACAGTATTTGACTCCTAACATAGCCAAAAAATGATTTCAGATGAGTTCTCTGCAGTGGTCATTGTCTGGCTGGTTAGCTTCAGTTACTCCCTGCTCATATAACTGCCATAACTACAGCATTATGTGGGTAAAAAAGCGTGTGACTGTGTGATGAGAGTATTCAGGTAAGATGACACCTCCTGTACAGTTCTTGTGTAACTCCAGACACAGTGTCTCACCTGAGCATACCGGATGGCATCAGACCTGCTGTCCTCTGGCTGTTGTCCGCAGGGAGCTGCTGTCACTGTCTAGCCGAGAAGCCAGATAAGACAAATGGTTATGTAAATTGTAATATGAGCTATTTGAAGCTACTGTGTTCCAAATTATTATGCAAGTGACATATCAGTAGGATTTTAGTACAATAAACATTCCGATTTTAGTTTTTCAAAGAAAGTTTTTGTTTGTTTTTCTCGTATCTCTTTAGATAACTGGTATTAATCTCAGACAGATTCGTTAAGTAGTTTGCCAGGTCTTCTTAGGTAAAAGGAAACTACCAAAAGAAGTTGTTCCACATCATTAAGCAAGTCACAGTTCTCATGCAAAATAGGGAGGAAAAAAGATCTTTCTGAAGATGAAAAGTATGAAATCGTGCAATGTCTAGCAAAAGGCATGAAAACAACTAATATTTTGCAAAAACTGAATAGAGATTGTCAAACTGTCAAAGATTTGCGAGTGATTTAGAGCATAGAAGAACCTGGTCAGATAAAGGCATTTTATAATTATATATATATATATAGCTTTTGAACATAACTGATGACTAATCTACATAATAATACCCAGTAGCGACCTTTCCTTTCCATTTGACCCCAATCAGTATACCTTACTGCATATCTGGAAGTGTCTACAGTACCTTTATAAATACACCTTTTAACCTATTTTATCACATCATATCCATTCACTGGCCTTTCCAAAGGCAAAGCACGTAGATATTTAAAATTCTATGATTATATAATGCTTGCATATTAAACATTCTGTAAATATCCAGAGCAGTATGCTCCATTTATGTCAATGCTTGAGTTACTGTTACATTCTCAGATTGGATACTACAGCAAACACCCTAATCTACTCATAATACCTTAGCAACTGCATAGCAATACCATAGCAACCACCCCAAACCACTCAGAATACCTCAACAACCACATATGCTCTAGCAACCATCCCCAACACCATAAACAACTCAGAATACCTTAGCAATACCATAGAAACACCATAGCAACCACCCTAAACCATGCAGAATACCTTAACAACCACATAGCAATGCCTTAGAAACCACCCTGAACACCCAAACCACTCATAATACCTTAGCAACTGGATACTAATGCACTACAGCCACACTAAACCATTCATAATACTTTGATAATCACATAAAAATGCATATAGTAACTACCATGAAAACTCTTAACCACTCATAATACCTTAGCAAAAGCATAGCAATGCCCTAGCAACCATCTTAAACCACTCAAAAAGAATTCTTTAACAATACCTTAAAACCCACATAACATTAGCACTAGCAACCACCTGTAACACCTAAAACCACTCACAATACCATAGCAAAAGCATAGTAGTAACACCCAACAACCATCTTAAACCACTCAGAATACCTTCACAACTGCATAACAATGATCTGAAACACCCTAAACAACTCATAATACCATAGCAAACCATAGCAACCACCCTAAACAATGCTCAATACCTTAACAACCACAAAGCAATGCCTTAGAAACCACCATGAACACTCTAAAAACCAAAAAGCATAGCAATCCCCTAGTAACCACCCAACAGCACTCAGAATACTTTAACAACCACACAACAATGCCTATAGCACCCATGAACACCCAAAACCAGTCATAATACCTTAGCACCTGCATAGCAACACCTTAGTAACCACCCTAAAGCACTCACTTTCACAATACCTTAACAACCACATAGTAATAATGCCCTAGCAACCACCCGTAACACCTTGAACCACTCACAATACCATAGCAAAAGCATAGTAACACCTTAATAATCACTTTAAACCACTCAGAACACCTTCACAACCACATAACAATGATCCAGTAACCACCCTGGACACCACAAACCACTCATAATACCTTTGCAAATGGATAGCAACACCCTAGCAACCATCTTAAACCACTCAGAATACTTTCACAACCGCATAGCAATGCTCTAGCAACCACCCTCAACACCTTAAACCACTCAAAATACCTTAGCAATAGCATAGCTTCAGCATAGCAACCACCATAACAATGCAGTACCTTAACAACTACATAGCAATGCCTTAGTAACCACCCTGAAACCCTAAACCACTCAAAATACCTTAGCAATAGCATAGCAACACCCTAGCAACCATCTAAAACCACTCAAAATACCCTCACAACTGCATAGCAATGCTCAAGCAACCACCATGAACACCCTAAACCACTCATAATACCTTAGCAATACTATAGCTTCAGCATAGCAACCACCATTCCATGCAGAATACCTTAACCACAACCACATAGCAATGCCTTAGTAACCACCCTGAACACCTTAAACCACTCAAAATACCTTAGCAACTGGATATCAATGCCCTACTGTCACACTAAACTGCTCATAGTACTTTAATAATCAAATAGAAATGCTTATATAGTAACCACCCTGAACACCCTAAACCACTCATAATACCTTAGCAAATGCATAGCAACACCCTAGCAACCACCCTGCTTTTAAAGCTTTATCACTGAAGCTTTATGAATATGTCAGATAATGTCAGTGGGTACAGTACTTCAAATTATTTGGTTGTGGTCATTCCATAGATTTTTATTTTTTATTCATTCAAATTCGCAATTGCAGGTTGCGGGTTTTCTGCCACCTCTAAATTTCTCCTGTTGTGTTCCTATATTTCTATTTTCAATATAGCTGTACAGTATAGGTTATAGTTCCACGCTGTCTCCTGTATTAAGGGGTTAAGTGTTGCTGCTTCCCCGTGACAGCCACCTGTCTCTCTGACTGAACATTTCTACCTTACGCAACATAAAATTGAAAGCCAGCCCTCCTGTGTTTTGTCCTCCGGAAATTTAACAGCTCTCGGCGAGAAAATGAAACACCTTTGTAGTCACATCCTGACCAGAGTAGAGCGACAGAAAAACAGAATGCTCTGCACCCACGTCTAGAAAGTTCTCAGTACAAAGACTTCCTGAGGACAGCTACGCTTCTGCTGTTCTCCTCACATTAGAATGGGCATATGACAGCTCACCTGACAGACAAAGAATGTATCCACTTGAGATATCCCATAATACCCTTCAGACAAGGCTGTTCCTTGTTGCTACAGGAGCTTGGCACATTGATGGCCTGAGGTTTCAGTTCTTCCAACCCCTGGAGAACTTCTTTGTTAGCCATGTTTTGTGCACACGCAGATCAGCCCTGGAGGTCACTGCATTAGCCACACACTAGCGGCACTTCAACGTGACATATGTTTGCAAGATGTGCAGCTATGTGTATCTTGGTGGTGGATATTTTGTAAATGACATGCTGAAATATTATGACCTGAATTAAGCATTTTATTATGTGCAGTGCTCCAGCAGTTGAATCCGACATCTGCAAAGAATCAAATGCAATTGAAACAATGCATTTTTTCCCATCGGGTTTAATGCAAAACTGCTCTTCATAGATGCGACCTGAGTGCTGTGAAACCTCTTGTTCACTGAATTGCATACAATTCTTGATTCTATAACAAAGGGCAGAAATATGTTGCAGTAGGACAGCACTAAAATTGTAAACATTGAAAATAAATGTAATTGATAAATTTCATCATTGATTTGTTGGGTCTATAATATAATGTAATATAAATAGGGCTGTTTAAAATGAATGTGTTAACTTTTTTTTTTCAGTTTAAAGGGTTAGTTTCACCCAAAAATGAAAATTCTGTCATTAATTACTCACCCTCATGCCGTTCCACACCCGTAAGACCTTCGTTCATCTTCGAACACAAATTAAGATATTTTTGTTGAAATCCGATGGCTCAGTGAGGCCTGCATAGCCAGCAATGACATTTCCTCTCTCAAGATCCATTAATGTACTAAAAACATATTTAAATCAGTTCATGTGAGTACAGTGGTTCAATATTAATATTATAAAGCGACGAGAATATTTTTGGTGCGCCAAAAAAACAAAATAACGACTTATAGTGATGGCCGATTTCAAAACACTGCTTCAGGAAGCTTCGGAGCGTTATGAATCAGTGTCGAATCATGATTCGGATCGCGTGTCAAACCGCCAAACTGCTGAAATCACGTGACTTTGGCGCTCCGAACCGCTGACAACGCTGATTCATAACGCTCCGAAGCTTCCTGAAGCAGTGTTTTGAAATCGGCCATCACTATATAAGTCGTTATTGTTTTTTTTGGCGCACCAAAAATTCTCGTCGCTTTATAATATTAATATTGAACCACTGTACTCACATGAACTGATTTAAATATGTTTTTAGTACATTAATGGATCTTGAGAGAGGAAATGTCATTGCTGGCTATGCAGGCCTCACTGAGCCATCGGATTTCAACAAAAATATCTTAATTTGCGTTCCGAAGATTAACGAAGGTCTTACGGGTGTGGAACGGCATGAGGGTGAGTAATAAATGACATTATTTCATTTTTGGGTGAACTAACCCTTTAACGCATTAAAAATATTTAACGCAATTAACACAGCATCCGTTTTTTCTGTCATCCTTTAACTAGCGTTACATTATATGATCAAGCAACATTGACGTTGAGTTCTCTTTTGCGCTTGAACGCACAAAATTATGCAAAATGCCCGTTTTGTTGAGTATTATCATAAGCACAGTCTTAAATGAGTTAAATAAAGTCTTAAATGAACATAAAGAGTTGATGTGAGTCAGATACGCACCATGTGCATCAGGTCTTAAAGTGACAGCAGCCTAAAAAACCTGCTTATGTCTGTCTTCAATATTAATCAAAGAACAAAAGAAAAACTGAAAATCACTCACTGCTCTTAACTGAATAACTTTTGTAGCTTTATATAAAAAATCTATCTTTAATTTATAATTTGTGCAGTGAAGACTGTGAAGTGTTTGATAACTTTAATAAATTTTATACCTGTTAATTTGAAGATTAAATGTAAAATTATTACAATATTAAAAAAACGTTAATGTTAGGTGTGATTAATCATGATTAATTACAGAAAAATGTGTGATTAAACTGATTGACAGCACTAAATATATTTTTTGCAGAGGGCGTGAGTACTTGTATTATTTGATTGATTTTTCTGTATAATAACAACAAATAATATCAATAAAGGTGAATGAATGAATGAGAACATGCTTTCAGTACAATACTGGAAATAAGATTAGCCTTAAAAATCTTTAGATTAATCCATTTCATCATTTATCATCATGTCATTATCATTTTATGTTTTTATAGTGTTATTTAAAAATATGTATTAGCATTTATAGTGAATAAATTGTTGAGTACTTATATGTATCTTTTGTCTGTAAAACAACAAACAAACAAACAAACAAACATATAAATAAGTGTATTTCAATGAAATAAGATAAACTTTAGATGAATCAATGTAATTATTTATCACAAAATCAGCAATTATTAAAATAGTTATAAGATGCAGTTCTAAAGATCTCAAATTGAGATGTGCTTTTTTAATAGCACTGCTTGGACACAACCGTTTGGAAAATGTCAGAGGTGTTGGTTTCGCATGGTGGAATAGCATGTCTGGGCGTATTTTCTCTGATTGTCCTCTCACAGGCCCCATTGCACTGGAATAAGAGAGTGCTCACACGCCATTCTGAATTTTTCATTGGCCTCTGGAGTTCAAGACTCACATAGTCTCGCAGGTGTCTGCTTCAAGAATGTGGTGTGTGTGAGAGAGACAGGTCACCTGATCTCTACCCAAATCAGTTAGACAGTCATTCTAGACTTTAATCGGACCAGGTCAAGAAGTTTTGACCGACAAGGGCAAGTGTGGGAACTAGAGACTGTATTTGTGAGTGCTGTCAGACACTTGTGTGTTTCTATCTGTCTATCAACACTTTAGCATCTGCTTAGCAACCACCCAGAATGCTTTCTATATTTCAAATTATTCATTTTCTGTTCTTTCTGTGACTCAGTTCTTGTATTTAATTGATGGTGTGAGGTATGGGTGTGTGAAAGTCATTTGTTTAAACAGCATGATGTCTTCTAGAGTTTCAGAACCGGATGTTGTGGCTGTAGGTGACTGTCAATCATGTGTCTTTTTCACATCAATGTGACATCCCAGCCTGGAAGACCAGACAACATATATGGTTGTGTATTTGTGTCTATTCTAGTGCTGTCAAATCAATTAGTCGCAATTAATTGCATCTAACATAAAGGTATATATACTGTATGTCAGGGGTGTTTCCTCAGAGGAGGCAAGGGAGGCAGAGTCTCCTTAAAAAAAAACTGTATGAGAAAATAATAGATATTACAAAAAAAAAAATGCAAATATTACAAAATGTGACATTAAAGGTTAGTTCACCAAAAATGAAAATTATGTCATTTATTACTCACCCTAATGTCGTTCCAAACCTGTAAGACCTTTGTTCATCTTCAGGACACAAAAAGATATTTTTGATCAAATCCGATGGCTCAGTGAGGCCTGCATCGCCAGCAATACTCCCTTTTTCAATGCCCAGAAAGCTACTAAAAACATATTTAAAACAGTTCATGTGACTACAGTGTTTCAACCTTAATACTATAAAGCGACGAGAATACTTTTTGTGCGCAAAAATAACAAAATAGCGTCTTTATCCACAATATCTAGTGATGGGTGATTTCAAAACACTGCTTCATGAAGCTTCAAATCTTTACAAATCATTTGTTTTGAATCAGGGGTTCAGAGCGCTAAAATCACTATTTCAGTAAACGAGGCTTCGTTACGTCATAAGTGTTTTGAAACTTCAATAGTTTCATGTGACTTTGGCAGTTTGATACGCACTCTGAACCACTGATTCGAAACAAATGATTCGTAAATATTCGAAGCTTCATGAAGCTGTGTTTTGAAATCGCCCCTTCACTAAATATTGTTGAATAAAGTTCCTATTTTTGTTATTTTTGGCGCGTACAAAAAGTATTCTCGTCAATTTATAATATTAAGGTTGAAACAACTATTGTCACATGAACTGTTTTAAAAATGTTTTTAGTAGCTTTCTGGGCATTGAAAAAGGGAGTGATATTCTGCCGATGCAGGCCTCACTGAGCCATTGGATTTAATAAAAAATATCTTATTTGTGTTCCGAAGATGAACAAAGGTCTTACGGGTGTGGAACGACATGAGGGTGAGTAATTAATGATATAATTTTCATTTTTGGGTGAACTAACCCCTTTAAGAAGTGTGAAAGTCACTTTTTATAAAGTAATAGTGTCCAACAGCGGACACCAGCAGGTGAAGTTACAGCGGGAGGCTTGCCTCCATCGCGGTTGATTGGCTGATATGATTGGTTATAATTGGATATGATTGGTTGACGCGATAAATCCCGTCTTTTGTTTTCGTGCGCGTTCTCATCGGCCTGAAAAAAGACAATGATGCCGTTAATGGGAAAACTGTTTAAAAAGTAAGTAAACAACTCAGCCTTTTCACCGCTTTATGTCACGTCAAAATCAAACTTGAATTGGCTGAAAACATATGACTGTGGGGGTTTTTAGTGAGTAATTAGCTTGGGGAAATTAAAGGTACATCTTCGTTTCTGTGACCAGTGTGTACAAGCTCGATGACTGCTGAAAATAAGTTGACTATTAAAAAGAAAAGCTGAACATCAGTTCACAAATATTAATATTGTTTAAATTGTTACTGCCTTTAGTTAGATTATTTTGGAATAAATGTACAAATTTGTAAAAACCGTTACTTGAAGAAATTTATAGCCTACTTGGTTTTTAAAAATAGAACATTACATAGTTATTGCCAAAAAATACAAAATGGAATTGTATTTGGAATAATGGACATAAATTTACATTTGATATACAGTACAGAAAAAAAAAAAGTGAGGCCTCCTCATTTTATAACACCGCCACACACACTGATATAATATATATATATATAATATATATATTATATATAGACACACAAACAAAAACATAGCAAAGCTAAAAGCTATCAGTCGAATCACGGAATCTTGACCATAGTCTGAAGGTACATTATTCAGACATAAACACATACATAATTTATGGTCTGACCATCTGTCACTCTCTCTGCCTGTCTTTTTTCTGACTTTCAACCTGTTGGCTGACTAGTCTTAAAAGTTAGTCATCTAATGTTTTTCTTCAAGACTGGTCATAACTTTTAAACAGTTACATAAAAAGGTAGATCAGTGTAATTCGAATTGGACACGTTAGACTGATTACATCTTGGTTAACTGCTTGGTCATAATAGCTTAAGATACAGTCTTAACAAAGTGACTATACAACTGGCCCATTTCTTCTAAGTATTGACCAATTGTGGGATAAAATCGCCCACTCCAGTAGTCTAGCCACAAGAAAACCGTATCACTCTGTCCCGTCCAGTCCAGCTTTATGCAACATCTGTTGAGCAGCAGTTTGATTTCTCCATATAATCATCTGTGATTAAATGACAACCAAACATGAAGGGCATCTGTGTCTGTTTTATATACCCACTCTGTTTTTATCTGAAATCATTTTGCATTCTTGGTAATCACAAACATCTGGTCATTCCCATCTGCTCCAATGATGTGTGGATGGGCCGCAGAGATTATGAGACCAAAACAAAAAAAACAAAAAAAAAACATATTAATGTTGGGGTCATATAGAGGCAGCATAAGGTCAGGACCGTTCATAAATACAAACATGTGCAAATATACACATTCTGTAAGTAAAACAATCCACAGAAGCCTATTTATGCCTTTACTGAATACTTGTATTTATCAAGGATGCATTACATTAATCAAAAGTAACCATAAAGACATTTATAATGTTTCAAAAACAAAAACAAAAAAAAACCCTTATATTTAAAATTGTCACGATCACAGTCTGTTCCTGTCAGTTCCTGGACTCCATTTCCCATTCGGACTACGTTTCCCATAGGCCCTCATTCCTGGGACTGATTACGCACACACCTGCACCTCATCACACCCACACTATTTAAGCCACACACACACACACTCACCGTGAAGTCTTGATTTGCCCCGGTGATCATTACTAAGCGTTTTCTTGTGGACTGTTTCCTGGTTTCCGTTGGATTGTTTATTCGTTGTGATTCTCTGCTGCCTGCCCTGAACCTTGCCTGTGTACTGGACTGTGTTTGTTTGCCGCCTGCCCTGATCTCCGCCTGTGACCCGATACTGTTTGTTTGCCGCCTGCCTCGACCCTTGCCTGTCCCTGTTTATGTTCTTGCCTTTGCCCCTGTCTACCTGTGTATATACTATTCTTAATAAAGCTGCAAATGGATCCCCGCTCCGCCGACCCTTCATTACAAAAATAAATGCTGCTTTTGAACTTTCTGTTTATCAAAGAATCCTGAAAAAAATGTATCATGGTTGCCAAAAAAAAAAAAAAAAAAAGATACTTTTTTGACCCCATTTTTTTCAGTACCAGATTAAATTGATCTGATAATTGAAAAAAGCATAGTGAGCATTTATACATACCCCCACAGAAAGATAGAGAACTGGGAATGTCTCAGGATGAACATTAAAGGATGATGCTGCTGACTGAGCATGAACATTAAATCATAAGAGGCATTTCATAAAGCGCTGAGAAAAACAGTCACATAAAACCCTTCTCTGACTGACTGCAATGCAGAAAGACAATTAAAGAGAGAAATATCAGAAAATGGCTTCCAATAAATACAGGGACCTCTGACATTTAAACAAAGCTCTAACTTCAAGCACAGTTACTCTGATAAATAAATCAATAAATTGAGGCAAAGTGTTGTTTTGTTCAGTGTTTTTTGTTGCTTTATCCCACTTCAGTTAATGTACAGAGAAAATGTCATTAATTCGACAAGCTTACGGAATGAATACAAGAATCAAATCAACACTATAATTTGGAGTTTTTTTTCTGTTCACCAAAAAAGAGATCAGATTCGTTCACTGGTTTGTTCGGTAACCCTTTTCAGTAAGTTATCTGTAATGGAGGCAGCCTTTAGCCTCCTTGTTAGAGTGTCCGACTCCCATGCCGGAGACCTGGGTTCGAGGCCCACACAGAGCGGGGCGAGTAGGACCTGGGTGAGGGGTTACATATTGTTAGGTAGGGATTTACAAGAATTGAATCAGAAAGATTCATTCCTTTAAAATATTAATTCAAAAACTCTGTAACACCATTTTGAAAACATTCCTACTAGTGGTTTGGAGGTTTAAGAGAAAGAAATCAAAGATTTTAAATAGCTCTGTGTAAAACCAGCTGAACTTAATGGAAGCCTTGATTGAAAAACATACGTGTGTGTATGTGTGTGTGTTTGCTCTTGTCGTAAGGAATCTAAGAGGATGACATTGTGTGATATTGTCTGAGAATGACACATGATCACTAGCGGGATTGTGGACATTGACTCCCTGTTGCTTAGTCATCAGGGAAGAAAAACTAGACACAAAAGAAGTCAATGAGAGAGAAAAACAGAGAGCTACAGTTCCTTCAAATGTCAAGGTCTCAGAAACCTATGGCAGTTAAATCTGTTCCTCTGAAAGCTCTCAACTACAGGTCTGACTGAAACATACTGTTCATTCAGAGACTGTTTAGATTTGTGGATTGTTAATAAAGGTATTATTTGTAAAGTTTAGGGTTGGAGTTTGAAAGTAATGATTGATAAAAGCCTGCCTCAGAAATGAATCTATAACACTTTCTTACCAAATACTGTGTTGTAAGATTCACAAAGTTAGAATTTATAGCTGGGCTGCCGTTTATCTCGTATCCAAGGCCAAATAAACGCAAAATCTGGAACCCTGAGCAATGGAAGAAAATGAGGTATCTTTCACATATCCAGCATCCTGATGTCTTAATAATTAGAAAAAGCCAAAGTAAGTCAAATACTTGGCATAGTTATTTAAAAAAAGTCCAGTTCTTTTCTCTTTCTTTCTTTCTTCTTTCTTTATTGAACATGACATGACATGACAGGTATAAAATATTTTTTAGGAAATAAAGTAAAGTAAAATAAAAGTAAAATACAGAACAATTCTTCATTCATTTCAGCAACAAGAAATAACAGTTCCTTTGTGAAATATGTTGAAATGTTGTAACGTTTTCAGTATTCCAACGCTACCTCACGACCAATTTGTATGTATTTTACGAGGTGGCTAATTCATACAAATTCGTACGACCTCACTCGTACGAATTCATACGATTTGTCTAAACCCCAGTGACGTAGGTTTAAGGGTGGGGTTATGGGTAGGTCATTTGTACAAATTCAGACGAATTTGGCAACTTGTATGATTTAGCAAAAAATTTACGAATTTGTACGAATTAGCCACCTTGTAAAACACGCATGAATTGCCGTAAGATTGGGTTGAGTATACTTATGTAAAAAGAATTTAAGCATCATAATTATGTTAATTACTAAATAACCAGTAATGTAAATCCTCTCAAAAGGCGCAAGCAAATTTAGAATCATAAAATTATTGTTCTGTTGTTTCAATCTCACAAAAAGAGCAATAGTTAAAATCTACACCAAACCGACATCTTAATCTTCTGGAAGGATATACTCCTTTAAGAATCTTAAAGTGGACTTCCTTTGTTTTTGGTGGGACTGGAAATGTAAAATATTTTGCTCATGTAAAAATTTTTATGCTTCATCTTTGGAAAAATATGAAGAGATGTCATCACAAGTTCAGTATGGAGTACCACAAGGATCAGTACTAGGACCGTTGCTTTTCACTCTGTACATGCTACCCTTGGGAGATACCATTAGGAAGCATAGAGTTTCTTGCCACTGTTGCCTCTGGCTTGCTTAGTTGGGGACACCTAATATTCAACAATATTACTGATCTGCCTGCAGTGATACCATTGTATGCGAACTGAACTGAGATGGACGATGACGTCACTGTTTTCTCCAGAGCTGCTGTATAGATAAATGAACTAAATTAATAACTAATGTTTTTACAATGGAAATGAATCAATACTGAACTTACTTAAGCTGGACAATGACACTATTTTCTTCTAGAGCTGCTGTACAGCCACAATTATGTTCCAGTTATCACTGTAAAGCTGCTTTGAAACAATCTGCATTGTAAAAAGCGCTATATAAATAAAGGTGACTTGACTTGACAACTGAATAAGAATATAAATTCTTAAAGGCTTTCAAAGTTGTGATGTTGGGCAAATTGAGAGCAAGTCCATTCACCAAAAGCTGATGTGATGAGGGATTACATTACTTTGAAATAAATTATAAGACATCTGAATTAAAGACTGCATTGAATGATACGGTTTTCTATAATTAACTTCCGGTATTATCCAATAGGTGCATCACAAACCATATTCCTTCCTTTTGTTTCTCTCACCATTTTGGTGGTGGATTGTCCTTGCCTTCATGAAAAGAGCCTTATTGAGCTTAAGTAATGTTCAATTTAATCATAGTTGTTTAGCTTTAACAGTCTTGTCAACAAATCAAAAATATCTCAGACTACAACCAAACCAAAGATATGGAGATGAGAAAGAAAAAGGAGGACAGAACGCTTGAGAGAGCTACAAATTCTTCCCATGCTGTCTTATAGCACATACAGCGTTGTATTAAGTCTTCGGCTCATTTGTTTTCTCTGGCCCATATACGTTGTCTTACAAGATTTTGTCGTCATGAGCTGCAAGGCTATAATTCAGCAAGCCTGGTGATGTATCCACCAGAGCCTAGATGTAGATAACTACATCATCAATCATATAAAGGCTTCATGCCGTTTGTGCGTAGTTTACAAAACTGCACATTCAACAAAACCAACTTCACCAGCTAGTCTGCCTGGCTCCCGATGCCCCATTTCTGTCTCTCAACAGGATGTCATCATTGCATCTGAGGTTTTATTCTCATCTCCATGGCAACACTGTGTATGTTTGATTTGTTTGGAGAGCATATTAATTAATTAGCGTGATTGCCTCTTTTAGTTCAGGTCCACCCTGGTGGTAGATTCAGCCTTGCTGATTGACGCTGTTGTTTTCCCCAGCATGTTTATCTTCACGATTGTTTGACCGCTCAAAAATGAATGCAAAATAATGGACGATTTCGAGAAAATCTTAATCACACTTCAACACAGGAAGCAGAACGCTGTTGTTTGCGAAGACCGGACCCTGGTAAGTCAAACCCTGTGGTTGTATGTGAGAGGCAGGTGAGGTGGCTTGTGTTTCAGTTGCGTGTAAACACATCCCAGCTTGGTAACAATGAAACCGGGCACATGGTAATCCAAGCAGCCCAGCCCATGCCAGGGTCTGCCCTCAAGCTCACCTTAGTAAACACACACGCAAAGCTGCTTTATCCATGATAAAATCATGCGCCTGACCCATGATGATATTTGAGAAATGATGCAGCATGTAGATCTGATAAAGCAAGCAGAAACAAATAGAAGGCATACAATTCACCCTTGTGTCCTAACCAGTTTCCAATTACTTTGCAAGTGGAAATGTATGGAAGCTTTTTTCCGCCACTAAATAAAAAAAATAAAAAAGGTAATTGTGAAAAAAAAAAAAAATCTCACAATTCTGAATTTTTTTCTCAGAATTGCGATTAGACTCGCAATTGCAAGTTATAAAGTCAGAATTGCGCAACCCGATCTCAAGGCAATTTGTACATATTTTAGGAGGTGGCTACTTCTTACGAATTCGTATGACCTCACTCGTACGAATTAATATGATTTGTCTAACCCCCAGTGGTTATAAAGTGAGTTATAAAGTCAGAACTGTGAGATATAAACTCACAATTGCATCTTATAAAGTCAGAACTGAGATTTAAACTCCCAATTCTGACTTTTTTCTATGAATTGCGAGTTTATATCGCAATTCTGACTTTATAACTCGCGATTGACTTTATATCACGCAATTCTGACTTTAGTTATAATTTGCAATTCTGACTTTATATCACGCAATTCTGAAATAACTCGCAATTCTGAGAAAAAAAGTCAGAATTGTGAGATATAAACACAATTGTGGGGGAAAAAAAGTCAGAATTGTGAGATAAAAAGTCGTGATTCCCTTTTTTTATTTTATGGCGGAAACAGACTTCCATAGAAATGCTATGGAACAAAGCGAATCTAAACATGTTTGAAGTTTATTTGCCAGTAATTTTGTTTGTTGCAGTATTGGTTATGCTAAAAATTCAAATGAACATGGAAGTGATTGCATCACACCTGAAATTCATTTTAATTTCAAAGATGCAGCATCTGTTTACCTCTAAAATGAGCCGAATTCTTCAGTAACTGTCCCGCAGAACCTGATTTCACCGAGTGCATCTACATCTTTGTTGATCCTGGAACAACATTCCAATCAGATTTGAGGGACAAGTTTACGGTTTATGTCACATTTAGGCTTACAACCAGGGTTAGGTGCTTCTACATCAGTGTTGTTCACCTATCATTTCCCTCTGATTTTAGGGATGACATATGGGTAGGGTTAGGTTTAGGGGTAGGGATATGGTTAGGATTAAATTTTCAGACAGGAACATGTTGATCCAGGAACACTGCAAAATCAGGACATGTCACTGTCCCCAAAGCCACAAAAATTGCACCATTGCATCATTTCCAAAAATAAGACTGGTGAGTATGTCAGTCAACGGCATTTTGGTTCAAGGAGGTCTATGATACCTGAAGAAAGCTAACTATAAAAGCTATAGCATTCCCATTCACTTCAATGCTTGACTGAAAATGTCATATAGACTGCCAATTAAAAGTTTGTGATCGGTATGTTTTTTAAAAGCTTTTAAAAGAAGTTTCTTATGCTCACCAAGGCTGTATTTATTTGATCAAAAATACTATAAATATATTTTATAAATAGATATTTTTCGTAAATATATTTTAAAATGTAATTTATTCCTGTGCTGACAAAGCTGAACATTTCTTATTATTATCAATGTTGAAAACAATTGTGCTGTTCAATGTTAGTGGAAACATGCACTAAAAATAAATTAATTAATTAATTTTAAGGCTTTTTTAAGATTTACGAATCCTTACACATTATAAAGTAAGAATTTTAAATTAATAAAAAAAAAGAAAGAAAAAAGCGCTAATTAAAACATTTTGATAAATCTTAACGGAACAAGAGAATGGACCATATGTGATTCGTATTCAACATTTTCATTTATTTATTTATTATTTTTACTTGATGTCATTTTACCATACCAATTGAAGTTTGTATATAATAAAAAGAGGCTTAATTTTTTGTGTGATATTTTTTTTCATTATTCTCCGATAAATAGAACATTCTAAATAGTCGTATTTATTTGAAATATTTTTGTAAAAATTTAAAAGTCTTTATATCTTTTGAAAAAAATGCATCCTTGCTGCATAAAAGTACAAATTTCTTTAAAATAAATAAATAAATATATAAAATCTTACCTCAAAATTCTGAACAGTAGTGTATAGACTAAGCCCTATTATAAGCTGTGGTTGTAACCTAATAATGAAAAACCATGGCAGAAAAAAACTTCAGCATTTATAGAGGTGCCAAAGAAACTGATGATTACTGCATTGCATATTTGTCCTCTTGAGTAAATCACTTAACTTCAGGTATTTCCAGTGGGACTTGGGATACTTTGAGTTGGATGAATAATATCTACCAAATGCCAAGTTGCTAATTTGGCTCCTCTCCTAATTCCTGTTTGATTGTTCATCATAATTTCTCCCAAACAGGCTAGGACATCAAGCATACATTATACCTACAACTTATGTTCTAAAAATGACAGATAAGCCAAGTACTATCTAAACAGTTATGTATGTTTACTGACATCAAAACAGAATATAATCAACATCTAACGTGCCAGCAAAATCCTCTGTGTATGGTTCAATGCGTTTCCTCCAGGCCTCAATATCTAGAAAGGCCAGAAGATGTCTTTGGTAATGCTTCTCACCCTCATGCCTAAGGAAAGATCTCTTAATGTCTTTGTTTTTTGCTTTGTTGTTGTTAGTCTTGCTAGCCTCATTAGCTGGCTCAGAAAGCCTTTCGATAAAGCATCCAAGCAAAAGGAGTCTATCCTCAGATAAACCAGCAGAGATGACCTACAGAGCTGGAACCAAGCCATAAGATGTTTTACCATCACATCTTCTCTACACTGGGCTGTTTTGTTTTAATCTTCTGTATCTAGCTTGTGGATGCTATTCAAAGTAAATAAAACAGGATTATTAAGGATTATTGGAGTACACTTTACAAGAAAATACTCTTTGTACTTCAGTTTAATGTTTAATTCAGTGTGTTTTATTTGTAATTATTCGTAAAATTTACTAGCAATTTCTGAGTGCAATTGTTTCAAAGTTTGAATTTTGTTTTTGAATAGTTTTTTCAGTGCAGGTTCAATTGATTACGGAGCCCCTAAAGGGACATGGTGATGTAAAAATGTATATTAAAAAATATATATTTCAATACTTTCGCGTCTTCTTGCAAATGTTTTGCGTTTCCCTGAGAACTTTGCATTCACTCGCAAAGAACACAAAACCTTTGCAAGAGAACGCAAAAACATTGAAATTGACATACAAAAGCATTGACATATAATTTTTCCCTCTAGTCCCACCTCATATTTTTTTCCTTCACAATGTCCCTTCATGGGCTCCATAAATTGAATAATATCAATTCATGAATTAAAGGGATAGTTCGCCCAAAAATGAAAATTCTGTCATCATTTACTCACCCTCAAGTTGTTGCAAACCTGTATACATTTCTTTGTTCTGCTGCGCACAAAGGAAGATATTTGGAAGAATGTTTGTAAACAAGCAGATCTCGCCCCCCATTGACTACCATATAGGCATGTTGTTGAGGGCATGAAAGTAGTGATCTCGTCATTGCAACTCAATTTCTGCACACTAACTTTCATCATAACTAACAGTGCAAACGTGATGTAACTAAGAGATTTGTTGAATAAAATGGGAGATTTGTTGAGAGTCCAGAACTCACGCTGTTTGATTGACAGCTCCAGCGATTGTAAAGGGAGCGTTCTTTGATCGCTTTCTATATATAATTTAATCACCGTTTAAATAACAGATTATTTTCATCCTACTTAGAGAAACAATGTGAAGTTGACCGTTTAGTCACTGGTTTGATTTACTGACACATAGACAAAGAACATCTGACTTTACATGAATCATTACATATCAGATCAGGCGTTAGAATTAACACAGTTACTTACATGTTGTTGCATTACTGTCAAGTCCATATCGTAAAAGTCTTTTTGCAAAGCCTGCACCGAAATGCGATTGATTTACCAAAGAATTCACAGTGAAATTTACAGAATACAAATAAATAAAGCTCAACTGAGACATTCATATGGTTGAAAATAAATAACCATATTCCTAGCATTAGGATCCTTTGAAAGATAATGTTATTTTTGTCCTGTACCGCTCTTCTCTTTTCGTCATCTCACTAACACGGCAATTGGTAGGGCTAACGCTGCAATGATGAAGTAGGCATTGATTTCTTCTGCGGAGGCGGCGTTTCACCTATCTATGAGGCACATTCCGGGACGAGTCATTCGATGGGCCTGGTGTCAATAAAAGCTTTTATTGGATTAACAAGGAAGTTTTCAGTTCTGAAACTTACAGGATATTCTTATAGTACTATGACCTCTTATATATCAAAAGCTCAAGGAAAAGTTGATTTCTCAAGTCATGACCCCTTTAAATGAAACTGCTACTCAAGGGCGTGACCTCTGTAGAAACGTATATGTCTGTGTGATGTAAGCCACGTCTCTTTTGTTCCACTCTAATGACTGCACTCCCAAGCAAACATATTATTAGAAAACATTTCAGATCAAAAGAGAATCATTATGTAATGAATGGGGCAAAAATAGTTTTGCTGACCTTGGGGAAACATGGTGGGAAACATTTCAGCGGATCATCGCAACCAGCTGTTCCCTTGAGTGCAGATGAGTCTTAAATGCATTATTAGCGTGATGTGATTTTTATTGTTGCATAAGAGAATTTTTGGAAAGCTTCAGAGAGCTGATGGACTCAAAGAGAGAGAGAGAGATGCTCACACATCTGGGAGCAGTTCCTGACATGGGTGACTGGCTCTTTCACTTCAATAGAGGCGATGTGAAGAATGATCAATCATGATACACCTCATTCCCTTTATGGCTGAGCGTCACATTTCTGGGACAGCTGCCGCTGTGTCTCACCTATTCTTGGGAGTTACGGCAAGATGCACAGGGAAACAGGAAACCATGCGCCTGCAAACGCACATGCAAGCATAAACATTAGCATATGCACATATATCTCAACCGTGATAATGAAAACACACTAGAAGTTCACACTCAGAAGACCATTTCTCAACCCATTAATTGATTATATGATAAGGCCCTAATCCCATAAAAAAGAAGTGTGAAATATTTTAATTTTTATCTTACTATTTAAAAATTCACCACAAAGATTAATAAATGATTACAGTTGTCATTTTAACAATTAGCAACTTTCAACTTTTCTCAAGCATCTGTCAGTTAGTTACATTTTCTCCACAGTCAACCTTGAATGGCACTTTAAATTTTGTATGTCTTTTGGTGTATCGAAATATGGGATCTAAGCAGCAGACAGCCCTGATGGATTTGTTTTGGGGTTGAAGGTCAGGTAAACGTCTTGGGTTACTTGTGTGTAAGATGTCGAGTTTAATTTCAGGTGATGCCAGAGAACGCAACAAACCGAACATGATTCCTTGTGGACCGTAGTCTTCTCGCTCAGAGGTCCACTGGTGACAGGTGCGCGTGTGTCTGGAGAGATTTCTTCAACCTTTAAAGCAGCCACAGGGATATAGGCCTATTTTCATTTTCAATTTTTAACATTAAACCTGACACTTAAAGGGTTACTATGTAAGCTAGTTTCCGCCAAGAAATAAAAAAAATTAAAAAAGGTAATTGCGACTTTTTATCTCACAATTCTGACTTTTTTCTCAGAATTGTAAGATATAAACTCACAATTGCGAGTTATACAGTCAGAATTGTGCGATATAAAGTGAGAATCGTGTGATATAAAGTCAGAATTGCGATTTATAAAGTCAGAATTGCGTGATATAAACTCACAATTGCGAGAAAAAAGGTCAAAATTGTAAGTTAATATCTTGCAATTCTGACTTTTATCTCAGAATTGTGGTAAAAAACTTAGAAATTCCATGTTACAATGTCCAATTTTTCCTCTGAATTGCGAGTTTATCTCACAATTCTGACTTTATAACTCGCAATTGAATGTTACGAAGTCAGAATTGTGAGATATAAACTCACAATTCTGAGAAAAAAGTCAGAATTGCAAGTTTATATCACTCAATTCTGACTTTATAACTTGCAATTATGAGTGGCAATTCTGAAGAAAAACTCAATTGCGAGTTATAAAGTCAAAATTGTGTTTAAATCTTGCAATTCTGAGAAAAAAAGTCAGAATTGTGAGATTAAAAAGTCGCAATTACTTTTTTTATTTTTTATTTAGCGGTGGTAACAAGCTCATGTCGTTCCAAATCCACAAGTCTTTTGTTCATCTTCGGAACACAAATGTTTTTAATTAAATCTGAGAGATTTCTGTCCCTCCATTGAAAGTCTATTCACCCAAAATTCTGATGCTTTAAAACGCTCATAAATAGACCGTGAAAAATAAATCAAGCATTGATCAGTAAACATAAACAGAAGCTCAAGCATGCTTGCTTGATGTGTGAGATTCATTCCCATTTGTTACACATTTGAGCTTCCAAAGAACTACTGAAGATTGCTCTCACGCATCAAGCACATACAGTTGAGCTTCTGTTTATGTTCACTGATCAATGTTTATAAGTGAAAAAAAAAGCCTAATTTAAATCTGTTCATATAAAGTGATCATATCTCTTTAGAAGACTTAAATTAATTAAATCTCTCGATTCATAGAGATTTATTTTACAATCTCTTTATGAACGTTTTGTGTAAATACACTTTTAATGGAAGGACAGAATTCTCTTAATTTTCATTCAAGGATCTTCATTTGTGTTCCGAAGATGAACTAAAGTCTTATGGGGCGTTCACACCAGACGCGACTTGCGCGAATAAACCGTGCTGTTCGCGCGTAGTTGGACGCTTGAACATTTTGAGTTTACTCACTTCATTTGCGAGTGAAATTCGCTTCATTCGCGCGTGAAATTCACTTCACACGCGTCATGAGAGGGGCTTCTGCCAGGCGGCTCCAGTCTCGTTTCTGCACACTTCCTCTGAATAAACACATCAACTCATCAGCGGGAAAGTAGTTGTAAAATACGGCGAATAAGCGCAACTAGCTTGTAGTCTCAATATGTATATATATAGCTCAAATTTTTTACAACTTACCAGATTGTCCGACCTCCTCACTCACTTTCTTCCAAGCAAGATCCTTTTTATTCCTGTTTCTATAAAAGTACGAAGATGTATCGTACAGCTCCGGGTATCCACATACAGCAACGATGATTTTGTCCTCCATTGTTGTTTTAGATTTCTGCCTCCGCTTGCTACTTCGAAGTCACTACTAGAGCAAGCTCCTGATTGGTTAGCGCGGTGCGAATATTTGCCAAAGTTCAGATTTTTCATTCACGCCGCCTCATTTGCATGAATCGCGCCGCAGGATGTCTATCGCGTCTTTGCATTGACTTAACATGTAAATCACTCGCGCTTAACGCTTCATTAGCGTCTGGTGTGAACGCACCATTATGGGTTTCAAACGACATGAGGGTGTGTAATTAATGACAGAATTTTCATTTTTTGACCAAACTATCCCTTTAAGGAGTCCAATGAATTTTTAATAGTTTTTATTTATTACGTTTATCAGTTTATTATTTATTAGCAGCTTTTGAAGCATGTTTCACAATGTTAATTAAAATTAATAACAACGAGCAATGCCAGTGCTTGTCATTACACATCAAAATCAAGGCAAAATGTTGCAATGCCACTTATAGGAGTCCTAAAATTTGAGATCCATGAGTAAACCAACCTTCTCATTCACCTCTGCAAACGTGATCACCGCAATTATTCGATAATTAGCAATGGTTCACCACATCCAACGGCTAATTGCAGAAAGCTTTTAAGAAGTAACCACAAACACTGGACTCATCTAAATTAGAGGTGCAGAGGCAATTCACGACCTTAATTTATTTGTAATTTGATGTTCGCTTACTAAACTGAAGGGTCATTACATGGTAACCATTAAACACATGGCTTTTGGGAAGGACAATATCATTTTCTCACTGCTGGGGGTGACAATTAGCAGAAAAGAAACCGGAAAATATTGTGGGTAATATGTATGTAATTCCGTTCAGCCTTTCATTAATCTTGCTCAAGTGTAAAATAAACACACTGAAATTGAGTCTGCAGATTTGCACATTTTGGTTGCATGTTATTTTATGATTTTACTGTGTTGAGTTGAAAGAGTTGGGTTGAAAAGGAGCATGACAGTCATGTCACCTAAATATTGTATTGTGTCACCAATAACCGGCTCGATCTCTGACCCTGACTAGAGAGAAGGATATTACTTAAAGGGGTAGTTCACCCAAAAATGAAAATTCTGTCATCATTTACTCATCCTCAAGTTGTTCCAAACCTGTATGAGTTTCTTTCTTCTGTTGAACATAAAAGATGATATTTTGAAGAATCTCGGTAACCAAACAGTTGCTGGGCTTCCATAGTATTTCATTTCCATTATTATTTAACTGTTCGGTTACCGACATTCTTCAGAATATCTTCTTTTGCGTTCAGCAGAAGAAAGAAATTCATACAACTGACAGAATTTTAATTTTTGGGTGAACTATCCCTTTAAAGTCAGCATGAAACAGAAATTGCATCCCTATTGTGACATTTATCCAAGTGAAACGGCTTCTAAAACAAGAAAAAATGTAGGGTGGGACTTGATTTTGTCCATCAGGAGCTGACTGGATTGTTGGATCAATGTGGTTTGCTATTGGTCGATCTCATGTGAGTGACAGATTGTCCCGCCTTCGCACCAGTAAACACGTCATCAGAAAAAAGATGTCGCTGCAGGAGGGAGGGGAAGTTATTTTCATTAAAGATTGAGTTAAAAAATGGTGTGCACGGATAAATCATTTATAATAAATATTGCAATATTTCACAAAAAAATAGGAATTGTCCATTTTGATTTCATAGTGACAGTAATGTAACAAACTAAGTTATTATGACTGGTAAGAGAAGGATTCAGAGTGAAATTTCCTCAGATAACCGATAAAGCAACTGCTGTTTTCAGCATATGTGAGGAGAGACCACATTATCACTGGTTTTTAGGACTGAGATGAAAGAAAGGGCCTGGAGCCCCCTAATTAGTGTCTAGCGTATTTTTTATGTGTCTATAAATGCGTCAGATGAGGACATAGTTAGCAACTTAACTTAAAAACAGCAAAATACCATGTGAGCATTTGACTGGCAGGTTTTGTGATAAACTGTCCTTAAATGCTGGGCTCAGACCAATGCAAAGGTCATTGTGTGCTATGCATCTGTCAAAACCGCTGCCATTCCCTTAAAAACAAGAACATCAGAGATTAATTATCAAATAGCCAGGGCTTTAATGAGAGGAACAAAAAGGTTACTGAAGCTCCATAAAACATGCAAAATGGGACACTGACCACCCACTAAGCTGGGCTCTCTTGGATGTGACATCTCGGACAATCAGGCAATCTGACAGGGACATATCAAGGAAAAAAAGCTCTGAAAGCTAAAATCAGAGAACCTGCCCTCCTGTAGAGGCGGTAATAGAGACCAGAGAAGATTGAAGTGGTCACAGATGCGTGTGTTTACCTCTGAAGAGCCTCTGCAATGTTGAGTGCTGATTCATATGAAATGAGTCATATCTGTGACTGATAGGGGAACTGAAATAACAAGCCTTTTTGCCAAACACATTAGAGATACAATTTACCAGTGTTGGGGAAAGTTACTTTTAAAAGTAATGGATTACAAGATTGCATTACTCCCTAAAAAGTAACTTGTGTTACTTAAGTTACTTTTCATGGAAAGTAATGCGTTACATTACTTTTGCATTACTTTTTCTCATCTGTGCTGGGCTATTTGTAAGTTCTATTTTTTTAAGTTCTAGATATTTATTTGAAAAAGTAACTCAGATATTTTGTTGTAAATTTAAAAGTAATGCATTACTTTACTAGTTACTTGAAAATAGTAATCTGATTACGTAACTCGCGTTACTTGTAATGCATTAGCCCCAACACTGCAATTTACTACTTAAAATCAGCATTAAATGTAAAATGACCTATCACATGCTTTTTCCATAACATTTAAGATCAAGAAAATATTAAAGGATATTTATTATCGCATACATCGATCAGGCATAACATTATGACCACCTTCCTTATATTGTGACCCATCGAGGCATGGACTCCACTAGACCCCTGAATGTGTGCTGTGGTATCTGGCACCAAGATGTTAGCAGCAGATCCTTTAAGTCCTGTAAGTTGCTCCTCAAACCATTCCTGAACCATTTTCATTTTGTGGCAGTGCGCATTATCCTGCTGAAAGTGGACACAGCCACCAGGGAATACCGTTTCCATAAAAGGGTGTACATGGTCTGCAACAATGCTTCACATGGATGACAGGACCAAAGTAGAACATTGCCCAAAGCATCACACTGCCTCCGCCGGCTTGCCTTCTTCCCATAGTGCATCCTGGTGCCATGTGTTCCCCAGGTAAGCAACGCACACGCACCTGGCCATCCACGTGATGTAAAAGAAAACGTGATTCATCAGACCAGGCCACCTTCTTCCATTACTCCGTGGTCCAGTTCTGATGCTCACGTGCCCACTGTTGCTGCTTTCGGTGGTGGACAGGGCTCAGCATAGGCACACTGACTGATCTGCAGCTATGCAGCCCCATACGCAACAAACTGTGATGCACTGTGTATTCTGACACCTTTCTACCAGAACCAGCATTAACTTCTTGAGCAATTTGAGCTACAGTAGCTCGTCTGTTGGATCGGACCACACGGGCCAGCCTTCACTCCCCAAGTGCATCAATGAGCCTTGGCCGCCCATGACCCTGTCGCCGGTTCACCACTGTTCCTTCCTTGGACCACTTTTTATAGATACTTACCACTGCAGACCAGGAACACCCCACAAGAGCTGCAGTTTTGGAGATGTTCTGACCCAGTCGCCTAGCCATCACAATTTGCCCCTTGTCAAACTCGCTCAATCCTAATGCTTGCCCATTTTTCCTGCTTCTAACACATTAACTTTGAGGACAAAATGTTCACTTGCTGCCTAATATATCCCACCCACTAACAGGTGTCATGATGAAGAGATCATCAGTATTATTCACTTCACCTGTCAGTGGTCATAATGTTATGCCTGATTGGTGTACATAATAGAGCCTTACAAGAAGCAGTCACAAATAAACTAATCAATAAATGCATTTTGAAATTATTTTATAGCAATACTTGCATATTATCTTAAAGATTCTACTAAGAAAAAAATATTTTTAAATAAATCTATTGTAATACAACCATCTGCCTATGAACACAGCAACAATATTACATCAATATTAATACAGATAGTCCTCTGAGGTAATTTTTTAATATTCCATAACTAAGGAACAAGATGACACTAGTTACGTTATATAAAACAATAAAACGAGTCCGCAAGAGACATGTAAGTAGTGCCTGCTTCATTGCCATAGGCAACAGTGAACATTATTAAGAAATATCTGACCACTGCTGAATGCCGTATTAGACCAATCAGAATTAAGTATTGCAGAGAGCCAAACCAACCAGCTAAAAGGTTAATCACAACATTAAAAACTTTTATTTGAAGCAAAAATGTGAAAATCAGGAACAAGACTGGCTACTTAACGGCTTTAATGGGGAAATATAAACTGTTGGCTTCAACAAATTGATTAACAACCTCGTAGCTCATAGGTCTGTCTTTAAAGGTTTATGTTGTCATTAAAAATCTATTTCCCTATGGAGAAAATGAATGGAATATTTACTTCCAGAACCGGAGTGTTGCACTCTTTTATAATACTAACACACCAAACTCTCATACCAACATCTAAAAAGATACAGTGAGACTATTTGACTATTTAAAAATGGGCATTTCATCGATTTGTCATTCCTGTGTGTTTAGTGTTCACACCACTTATCCAGTATATAGTCTAGTTATCTCTAACAAGCCTTTGGAAAAATGCCAGATGTCAAACATGTGCTCTAATAAATCATTACATGCGTGGGTGAAGTGCCTCATGCCTTGTATGAAAAGCAGTGTAAATGTATGCAACCTACTATAGCCTGTTTATTTTTGTTTATTTATTACCATTTTGAATTCAGTGAATTTATAATTTCAGTGGTTCTGTAAGGATGAATCTCATCTGCCAAGAATCTCTCCCCCCCCCCCCCCCCCCCCCCCCCCTCCCCCCACCACCCGTTTATTATTGATTTAATTATATTATAAACTAATTGGTACATCATGAATCAATGTATATATTCTTGGAAAGTAAAAATGAAGTCTCAGTTTGCTTATGGGAGCAACTCAACATCTCTGATTAGTTTTGGATCTCAGCCAGACAAACAGAGGTCTCTAAGGACACACCACAACTTGACAAACAAATCTCCCTCTCTTTCTCTTCTCTTTCATATACATACATACTTTATAAGCCCACAATTCATATCTCTGCACCTGTACAACCTGCATTATTATGTAAATCTATCTTATGTGCCTGTCTGTGTGAGTTGTTCACTGTAGGACCACATGTTCTGGGTATCTGACCTGGCGAGGCATGACACCAGCTGGTTTTACAAATGTGTTAGCCTCCCTGGCTTACAACGCTAGCTCATTAGCTAGAATCAGATGTTGTTCTGCAGGGCAAGAACAAATGTCATGAGGGTATTCAGCACTGAAGGACTGAACAAGCACCTTGGCTCTGTCTCAATTTACATACAATTATACATGATACTAGACCGTTGTTGTAGCTAGAGCTGGGAACTTGACTAAATGGTCTCCAGCGCTAGCCAAAACAACAGTTTATATTGAAATTAAATGGATGAAACTAAAGAAATTTCTGGGTCATATTTCACCCTAAACTCAAATTAAAAAGAGAGAAAGTCCTTATGCTTTAGCTGAAGAAAATGAAGCCTATATCTTTAATTTGTGTTCCGAAGATGAATGAAGGTCTTACGGGTTTGGAACGACATGAGGTTGAGTAATTAATGACACAAATTTAATTTTGTTGGTGAACTAACCCTTTAATGTTGATGATCACTTTAGTCTACATGTGCATTACATGTTCCAGTTCGGTTTTTTATGCCCTTCCCTCGGTAACTCCCCTCAGTCTCGTTGACTCGGATGTACGTCATTGCTTACGTTACATGAGTGCCCACTACTGGCGGAACGCATGCAATGGGCTGAATTGGAACATCCTAAGCCCTTGATCATTTGGAATCTGCTATGGAGTTGATTTATTATCTAATTTTTTCCCTTATGAAATTGTCTAATGCACACATTCTATATGTATATATGTGTGTTTTAAATATTAAAAAAATAATTAATATATCAGAGTTGTGGTGGGGTAAATTAAAGCGCGATATGCGGTGACATCACAATTGTGTTGCATTGTGGGTTATGGAGCTGCCTGAAGTGTACATTTGAACCACGGTCAAAATCGAGGGAGCGAGGGTCTGTCCATATCAACTTCACTCATCCAGTTCACGAAGTGGAACGCACTTCAAAATGGCGGCAGGGATTCCCCCGAGGGGAAGTGCTTAGAGAAGTTTGCGAGTGCTTGACTAAAACTAGAGTGGAACGTAGCCCTGCTTACATATGCTGTTGCTTGTTTCTAGCTCTTCTTCACCTGTGTTTTGATATGGAGATACAGTACTCCTTCAGAAGATGCGTAATAGCGCCCCCTACCATATAACAGTGAAAACACGGAAAGCCAGAAAATTCCGTCAATGGCGGGGAAGCTTTGTCACATAAATGACGGACATTTCCTTCAATGGCGGGGAAGGAGTAAATTTAAAAAATAATTTGATTTTAACATTTATAATTTTTGCCATTATAATTAGCAGTTCCTCCTGTCTCATTTATGCAAAAATAACATGGTTGAAACGGTAGTTGTTGTTTTACCTTTCAGTCGGGTCAAGATACACACTTTTTCGATTTACAAGACAGGTAGAGAGGTCTCAACTTCCTGGCGTAATCCCGGTTTCTCCCCAGACTGTTGTCCAGCAGCTCAATCTATACTGGGTAAAAAAAAATGTTATATAGCATTGTGGGTGAGATGGCCTGCAGATTTCTTGAGGGTCTGAAAAGAGAACTTGAACTTTAAAAAAAGCTTTAAAACTGTAGAATGTTCTATGCAAAAAATACTTATTAAAGGTTTAAGGTGCACTATAGCATTAGGCTATACTTGTGTATCTGCATATTGAGCTGGGATACAAGAAAGTGCTTTATCATTCAAAAATAAAGCCTTCTGGTTCACAAAAAGATGTGTACTGAGGTTAATATATGTGTGCTAACAATAAGTGCATTGATCTCGGACAGTGCTTGTGAAATGAAGGGTGGTCTCCTTCCCAAGAGGGACTTTGTAAGCAGTTTGATTGAGGTCCACCTGGTGGTAAGACCTCTGGAGGTCACCTACCTCAACTCTACGCTGCAGGACACCAAACAGCTTCTGACAGGCATTTAGCAACGGATAGGACTGTTGAGATGAAAGCCACTATTTGTCCATTGACCCCTGTGGAGACCAAGCCGTGTATCCATCAATCTACTCAGGAAGGAAAGGTGAAAGAGCAAAAAAGAAGACAACTGATGAACCGCTCTTCAGAATCCAATAATTAAGTTGTTGTCAGGTGTAAATACCCTGCGGGAAATAAAAATGGGCTGTTGCATGGGAGGAAAAAGGAGGATAAAAGGACCTTGTGTAAAGAGAAGTGCTGATGGAGCGAGCTGGGCTGAAACAGGTGGAGGTGGAGAGATGGCACGTGTGGATGGATTGTTTTAGGGAGGAAGTCATGTGTGACCTGCAAGATGATGAGAAGATCAGATAATTAAACGTGATGACAGAGAGCCTGACTATCCTGTATGCGTTTCAATATGAATAATGGTGTCAATGGATGAAAGCATTGCAAATAGATAGATAGATAGATAGATAAATAGACAGACAGCATCTAAAATATAATTTAGAACAACTTTGTAGTATATAATAGTACATATAAACATACATATCAATATAATACAAAGGATTCTTTAAGATGTTCCTGTTTATAAAGTAAATACTTATACATTTTTTTATGCTGTATGGCAAAGAAATGGTTTTTGCAGTTCTACTTCATCAAAATATTAAGATTACCTGAAGAAAGTTGACAATTATGTTCAGATTAGCTGGTGAGTTGGAACCAGGTGCAAGTCCGATGTAAACAAATGTCTGTGACGGACAAAGTTGCCCTCTGGCTAGAGTGCATTAAATTCACAGCCTGCAGTAATCAAACATGACATCTGATCATTAAATTCATCCTACAAAGTTGGCTAGAGCTGAAGTACAATAATGAGAGAGGAAATTTTATAGAAATATGTTTTATAGCCTCGAACGAGCACCGAGTTCTAGAGTAAGACGTTGGAGTCATTGCTCACTGCTATACTTAGTAACACAATCTTCTTAAAGGGATAGTTCACCCAGAAATTAAAATTCGGACCCCTCCATAGACAGCAGTTTAATTACCACTTTCAATGTTCAGAAAGGTAGTAAGGACATCTTTAAATTGGTCCATGTGACTACAGTGGTTCAACCTTAATTTTATGAAGTGACGAGAATACTTTTTGTGCGCAAAAACACCTTGAAAGTGGTTATTAAATTGCTATATGGAGGGGTCAAAGAGCTCTCGGATTTCATCAAAAATATCTTAATTTGTGTTCCAAAGATGAACGAAGGTCTTACGGGTGTGGAACGACATGAGGGTGAGTAATTAATTGCAGAAACTTCATTTTTGGGTGAACTAACCCTTTAATTAAAAATGTTAATGTCCCCTTTAGACATTCTGTTGACAATAAGTAACGTTGGACATACATGTTACCTAACTCTCATTAGTGGACTGTTAGGGGTAGAGTTAGTAGAATAAGTTGATATGTACTTGCAAAGTTACTTATAATGAACAGAATGTCTAGTGGGCCATCAAAATAAAGGGTTAGCAAAAAACAAAAAAACAAAAGAAAAAATTCTTCTGTGGAAAAATGAATAAATAAATAATAAATGCTGTAGAATTTCTATTTCTGGGTGAACTAACCCTAGTGCTTTCAAATCGATTAATCACAATTAATCACATCTAACATAAAAAAGTTTGTGTTTATATAACATATGTGACCCTGGACCACAAAACCATAAGTCATAAGTCACAGGGGTATATTTGTAGCAATAGCCAACAATACATTGTATGGGTCAAAATTATCGATTTTTCTTTAATGCCAAAAATCATTAGGTTATTAATTAAAGATCATGTTTCATGAAGATATTTTGTAAATTTCCTACTGTAAATATATCAGAAATGTATTTTTGTGAGTGGATATGCATTGCTAAGGACTTAATTTGGACAACTTTAAAGCAATTTTCACAATATTTAGATTTTTTTGCACCCTCAGATTCAAGATTTTCAAATAGTTGTATCTCGACCAAATATTGTCCTATCCTAACAAACCATACATAAATGGAAAGCTTATTTAATTTTATTTTCAAAAAAAATTACCCTTATGAATGGTTTTGTGGTATAGGGACAGCCCTATATAACCAACCAAAACAGTTCTCAACTGGATTATGACAACTACAATTACATTGGAATAGTACAGAAGAAATGCTCTGCACCTTTTCCACATCAATTTCATGCACAACTCAAACAAGTGAGCCCTGGAGCGACATCTATAATTATCAACCTCCGAAGCTGAGAAAATTGCAGGATTTGCTTTTCTCTGTGTCTTGAAGATAAATCTTTGAAGTTTTTATCCAAGCAAGGTGTCATCCTTTTCCTCAAACATAGGGCAGAAGATAACCATAGATAATTGCAGTCACATGTGATAATACAGTACAATTTTTTTTACATCATGTGATCTCCCCCAGCCCATGCAGAAAGTAATGTGTTTCCATGCAGATAATTGCACTGTGCAAATAAATTAAACGCTGATGAACTACCATTTAAATTGGTGCTGGTGTCTATGTGTGTGTGAGGAAGAAGAAACTACCTGCTGTTTTTCTCATGGAAGTTTTATTATTTAAGAGTATGGTGTAAGGAACAACTATAGCCGTGACCATGCAATCTCTAGGGTCTGCTGTAATGATGGCCGCTGACATAGATTCATGCTTATCATTACTCTGTGCTGTTTACAATAACACCTTGGCCAGCTTGAAAGTGTCAGCGGGGAAACGGTATTAAGAAAAATGCCTAGCATTACATTTTAGCCTGCAGCGCAAAAATACCTATCCATCTCTCATTCTGGGCGGCTAACTGATGGATATCAGAATATTGCAATAACACAGGCAGCCTGGCAAATTGCCGCACCTCACCTTGTTGGACAGGGTCTTGAGTCTGTCTCTGCTAGACTAAAGACTGCCTAATCTTGGTCACATGCATTAAGACTGCAATCTTGTCTTTTACACCAGTGATTCTCAACTGCTGGGTCACGACCCCAAATATGGGTTGGAGGTCAGGACAGCTGGGAAAGAAAATTTTTTAAATGCAGATAACAGAATACAACTAACCATATAATCATATCATATAAATAGGCTTGTCAACTTTTAGTCAGTGTGTGTCCAAAGGCATCAAACTCTTTGATATTTCACTGCAAATTCATCCCTCAGTTGGTAGAAACTAGCCAAATAGACAGACAACAAAATGGACAGTTTGCTTGACATCCCCTCAACCCGAAAAACAAAGTCAAATCTATGTAAAGTAAAAGAAACTATGACTCAGACTACATTAAAAATGAATAGAAATGGTTTGTGTTGGTTTACTGGCTGCCAAGAGCATGTAGTACAGAAGCACTAAGAGACCATTCAGTCTTGTTTTAGAGTACATTTACACAACAACAATATACTAAAAATGGAAAAGTTTTTCCTTTGCATTTTTTTTGCGTACAGAAGATAATGTTGTATTATGCTGCCAGGCCAGTAGTTGGCAATGTCACTTTATAAAGAAACACTACGCACCTATAGACCGAACACGTAATACGCATGACGTTACCGTTTTCACAAATTTGCATTTTTGTGGTTTACACAGAGAGAATAATGGTATTGTTTTCAAAAACTTGCACTTTCAAATGTTTGCATTTTCAGGCCAAAATGCATAAAAAGTTTTCAGTTTTTAATTTGAAAATAGTGTCAAGTAGTCTGAGTGTGATCAGGCGAAAATTGACAAAACAAAAGTTGTGTTCTCAAGATCTCAACCTAAAAGTTGTTTTCTTGGTAACTGTCTGACAGGAACAAGAGATTCTCATGCAATATATGTACTGTTAACAAGTGAAAAATTGGATTTTGCTTTTTAATCAGGGACTCACTCAAGCTGGAATATGGTGATGTCTGTCTGTGATGGAGCACTTCCTAATCAATGTCTGACACTTGAGAATGAGACTACAGCTTTATCATCATAGGAACTAAAGTGACCCTGAACAAGTGGTCAATTTCACCGCCAGTCAACTTGAGGGACTACTAGGGCGTCTGCATACTTATAGACCGATGTTCGAGAAAAGGGAATGAAATGGTTTGAAGTTGACCAGAGAAATGGTGAGCAACAACTGGTTTGGTTTCTTTTAAGAAGATTAGGTAGAGATCATGAGATAACTTTTGTTGTGTAGAGATCATGATGTTGAGTCATACACACAAGAAAACAAGACAAAACAGCAGTCTCATAAGCCTTCTGTAATGTCTCATTCTCAACTATATATATATATATATATATATATATATGTGAAGAGTTCAGATGCAAAAGCCTCTAAGTGCCGTCTGAAATTTTCTTCTAAAATGAACATTTTTTATCAAGCTTGTGTTTATGTTATTAAACTTTAATGGCAATGAAAAGGACCTATTAATTGCCATTAAAGTGAAATTACTGAACCTAAACATACAAGCTTGATAAAAATGTTCATTTTAGAAGAAAATTTCAGACGGCACTTAGAGGCTTTTGCATCTGAACTCTTCATTCATATATATATATATATATATATATATATATATATATATATATACACACACACACACACACACACACACACACATCTTCACTTACAGTACTGATCAAGTATGTATTTAAAGATAAAACATCAAGAAATATCAAATGTGACAACAACAGCCTAGAGATCCACTAAAAGCTTCTAGTTCCTCTTTACATATCTAGAAAAAAAAAAAAAATCTCTATTTACTACCCCTCATTTCCCTTTATGGACCCTAATGGGTCTGTATGCCACATTAATCCACCATTGATGCTTTCAAAAAAAAAAAAAAAAAGCCCTTTTCCTTAATTTTTCCATTTCTACATCAAAAGACACAGTCCATAAACTCGCTTACATCTGTGCTGCAATTAAATTACCAGCAAGACTAATGGGGAGGTGGTTTCAAACTTGACTGACATTCGAGAGTGTCTGTCCAACTAAAGAGCCATTATTGACACAGATGCGGTGGTCAAATATACACACTGATGCTATTTTGGTGACAGTTTCATTAGCTCATGACAGTCCCATCAACACCTTCGTTAGCACATTCAACACGTGTGGGGATTCTGAATGGCCAGGTCCCCAATGCGTGTAGAAATGACAAGCATATGTTAAAACAGTCAAATTAAGCATCTGTTAGGAAATTACCGAAGTGCAGCGGCAGTAATGAATATATCTCATATGCAGAGGCGAATCCAGAAAACAAACTTGGGGCCTGACAAATGGATGTGGTGATTAAATTCACTGACTTGATTGGGGAAACATGGGACATCTGTGATGGTAGAAAACATTAGCAACTGAGAGTTGGCTCTTTGCAATCAGTGTTGAGAGCAAGCACATATTTTACATATCTTTTCAATCAAAAGCAATCAGTACTTAACCTGTTAAGAAACCTGCTTGGCTATTCATGGCTAAAAATGAAAATTTTCATTTTACTCACACCTATGTTGTTTGAAATCTTTATAACTGTCTTTCATTTGTGGAACACAAAAGAAGAAATTTTAAAGGGGACCTACAATGCCCCTTTTACAAGATGTAATATAAGTCTCTGGTGTCTCCAGAATGTGTCTGTGAAGTTTCAGCTCAAAATACCCCACAGATCATATATTATAGCTTGTCAAATTTGCCCCTATTTGGGTGTGAACAAAAACACGCTGTTTTTGTGTGTGTCCTTACAAATACAAATGAGCTGCTGCTGCCGGCCCCCTTTCGAGAAGAGGGCGGAGCTTTAACAGCTCACGCTTCGGTTGCTCGACAACAACAAAGCTGGTGAATCTCACGCAGCCAAAATGACAAATATCAGTAACGGTGTTCAGCCTTACATTGCTCAAACCGGAGTCGGACACTGATGGAGAGACTCAGGAAGAAGTTACAACTTTTATATTGCATCTGGACGTTTCAGAATGGTTAGTGGATAAATGTATGTAGTTTCCGTGGAGTTGATTCAACTCATCGACTAGCATGTGCCGTCATGTTAATCTTTTGTGCAAATCCAGCGTTGAATTGACGTTCGTTTGTGAAGCAGTCCGGCGTAAAATGACGGCACGGTAACAACACTCTACTACAACTCTTCCTTTTCTCTAAAGCAGCCCAACATGGCCTCACCCCCTTTGTTGCGTGTTCTCGGGGGCAGGATTTATGTAAATTTTGGGGTTTGTGATGTCACCAACCCAGGAAGAAGCTCGTTGTAGTCCCTACCAGCCATTTGTTGTAGTCCTTAAAAAGTGATTTCTGTAAAAGAAAATATCTCCCTTTGCATTGAACTTTGAGCATCATAATTTTGCAGATGTTGTTTATGCTCAAACAGCAACATTACACACTAACTAAAGTTAAAAAAGTGAAATCATAATCAAGGACTCCTTTAAATTAATGTAATTTGTTGCTCTTCTCTATGAAATTACAATGAATGGGGTTAGCAATTAATCAAAAAACACTTGAGAACTTCCTTGGGTCAGTGTTGAGTTACTTCATCTTAGCCTTTACATTAACAAACTCTCATCTGCATCACCTCTGAGTAAATGAACCTGAATAAACGGAGGTCTGAGTGATTGATTTATTAGTCTGATCTTGAGCACCTTGGTTCAAGGACAGTTAATGTTTAATGATGTGGTTTAGCCCAATGGCTAAAGTTCAGACTCGGCTGATTCCATTACTCATGATTACCTGTGAAGAGACCACCCAAGTAGGTCAATAATACCTGGAGAAAGTTCTCCGTTAGCGTTCCGTCATCTTAGTGGTACTTAAACTGGTGCGGGACACCATGGAGGAACATAAAAATTAATACAATTTAATTTATAATATATAATTGTAATTGTATATGATTGTATATATATATATATATATGATATATATGTTTTGTTGGTTGCTGGCAAAAAATAAATAAATAAATAAATAATAATATTAATTGTCAATGCATAGATGACAAAAGATGCTATTTGCAGCCAGAAGGTGTAGTTACTACCTCTATCAGCATTATCTAATTGGAAAACCTTGCTCTGTGAGACCACCTGGACCAAAACAACACTATTTTTCAAGCCATATCATAGTTTTTTATTGCCATTTTGAATGAGAGTAACTGAGCTGTGTATGATCCACAGCCACTGTGAACTCCTCTGAGAGTTGATTGTTTGTTCTTTGCTGTAACAAGCTAAAAGGAGGATTGAGCCTTGTTGTTTTATTCAGGGATATATTTGGGTCAGTGGAACATGAGTCCAGACGCTGCTGAGATGGTAGATCCAGCATTTCTCAGCCAATCTATGATGTCAATTTATGATTTCAGATGCAAGTGTGGGATATTACAAAATTAGCACTAAAACCAATAAAATAAAAGGTCAGAAATGATTAAAAGTTATCACAAAGAGGGTCAAAGAGAGTGACTGTCTTGTACGCCACATGAATCAAACATGCACTCTTCTCACCAATGATGCGTGAGAGCACAGTTCGGATATCAGATGCATGCGCACGTCCTTTAATAGCGGATGTTATAGCATCTCAACACCACACGATGATATCACCAATGACATCGTTGAGAGACATAAGGGCACTGGTTAATGACCTTTGGCACAATGCCATATCGCCTGTCCATTTCACATGCAGCCAAGTGGCACGTCCATTTCGCTGCGATTAGGCCGGAGTTAAGAGGCGTTACTTTACACAGACTATTAATGAATAATAGGTAGGAGATTTCGTTACGTTGCCACACAACCTCGTGTTACATCAAAGCCTGTTACAGGTATGTTTAAACATTCCATTCAGGCATACAGTAACGCTCAGCTGAATGACCAGTCCGACTGGTGCTGTATCTTGATAAAGATCAGATAAAAAGCAAACAATGCTATTTAATTAATAAATGATGTCAGGACAAGACGAACGTCATACATTAGCTGTAAAATTATTCTTGTGTAGTTGAACTAGAAAAGAGTATGGTGACATTATTTATAAATTCCACATATGGAATGTGAGTAGATTTACTGACTGTGTGGAGTAGGGCTGCAACTAACAATTATTTTGATAATTGATTAGTTGACCGATTATTTCTTCAATTAATTGGATAAAAAGACCAATATTCTTTTATATTATATTATTTACAAAACACTATTCCACATCCTGCCCAATGCTGTCCTTCAAACAAACGTGCCAATTGAATGCTATGAAAACATATGCAGTAAATATATATCTATGCTATATGCAAAAGAGCTATAAAGCAAAAAAAAAGCAACAACAACAACAACAACAACAAAAAAAAGCTTTAAATCCCTACATTAAAAATGAAGATAATAATAAAGATAATAAAGCACAAAAACACAAACTCAGTGTTAACAGGTAAGAGGAATGTTCTGCAGGAACACACACATTCACTCTGGATACAATAACCTGTTACTGTCATTTCTTTCTCCTGTAAATCTAAGAAATGTCTTACATTTATATTAAATTATAAGCAGTTATCCCTTTACAGTTGCCACTCTCATAAAATACTTGAATTAGCTTACGTGTTAACTTTTAAACTTAAATTTAATGTCCAACAACAGATATTTCAGCAAAATTTGTATTTTTGCGCTGAATATTACTTTTCTCCCTCTCCAATAGAGTATATGAGGTCTATTTAGCCTCGATTTACTAAATCAAGGGAACGAAATAGTAAATTGTGCGCACGATTTAATTTTTTTTTTCTTGCATGTCATGTGCGGGGATTGATGCTCTTCAAAATATGTGAATATATTATAGTAAAATGTTTCCATAGCGTCTATGCAGGCACTCGGGGAAAATGCAGTTTGGCAGCATTATTCTATTTATTTATTTATTTCTCATTATCTCGACATAAGTTGTTTTATCATGTTCTAAACATTAAAAAAAATAGTTGTGATCATGAGAAAACAAGAAAGAAAAAAATTATAATAGTGAATGGCCTTTTAGGCTTCCGTACTTTTTAAAAAACGCCTATCCCGCTTTCCGCACTTTTTTGGTTGGATCGTTAAAAAAAAAAAAAACCTATTTCAGGTTGAAAACGCCACAAAATTGGGAGACGCCCCTTTTTTGTTCTGCAGAGACCTGTACTTGTGGTGCGTTCAAGTCATGTCGGAAAGATCGTATTTACGAGCTGAACGCACATGAACGCCACCACAATGTCGTAAATATGAGTGGGGAGCTCGGGATTTTCTTTAAGCCCCGATCTGTACGAGTTGGGGGCGTGTCAGTGAGAAACATGGTGAAATACCACAATGCTTATAGGTAGCAGTGACATTGTCAGGCTTTTCTATTTACAACGAAGTAAGCTAATTCCCAGCAAAAAAATACAATAGCATCATAATATAACAATATAATATGTAACGATAAAGTTTACAATGGCTTCATAAATTAATTAAAAACATTAAAAAGAAACATACAACCAATGCACATTCTTTGCTCTACTTTTACTAGAAGTAGAAGTGTTGTTTTTTTGTGTAATTAATTTAGAGAAGGCACACCGCCATCTTACTCAGACGAAAGTGACCTGAACTCACCTACCGTCGTAAACACGACTTCCCACCTCGTAAATGCGAACTTCCCAGTAGGACTTGACGTCCAGTCTGTTTGACGCGCATGCGCGCCGGCACTAATTCATTCAGTAAAGTTTGAAGTTTAACGCAGACTGTCAGGACAAGCATTTGCAAAATGGAAATACTCGTGTGAATTTGTAAGGATATAACTGTAAAATTAAAGTTTTGCGGTAAGGAAACATATCCATTATACACATACACATTAAACAGCACAAGCATCTGTCAAAGAGCCTGACGGCAAGCCATGTCAAAGATTATGCTAATTAGCATTAGCTCGAAGCTTAAAATAGCCTAAAGAATTCTCATGTTTTGGGCAGCTTGGATCACGTACCTTTGCCATAGCAGCTCACTCTGTTTGCTCCACTACTTTAAGATGCATTTTGTCCATAGAAATGCGTTATTAGATGCTGTAATTTAATGCGACTGGCGGAAGCTTTCCTCCCACGGTGGGCAGACGCGACTAATCGATAATGACATTCGTTGTCGATGATTTTCATTATCGATTAGTTGTTGCAGCCCTAGTGTGGAGTAGTGTGTAATTCTGGTTTGTTCAAAAGCTCTTTTTCCTTTGGTACCCTCAAACCCACATCACATTCACCAAAACTGAAAATTTGCCAATTAGGTTTTGCAGTGCACTGAGAATCACTATAACGTATTACTGTTTAAGGGTTCTTATCACATTTCAGCTAAAACTGACTCTACAGTAACATGGAGTGATTTGATTAGACTAACGCAGATTGAGTTAATCCATCACAATCAGACAGAATCCCAGCCACGTCCCGAATGTGGATCGCTGGTCCTTTCAGTCGTCACACGGATTGTTTTCTGCGATACATTTCAACCCAAAACTTGATTCTCATTGGCCACTGAAATATTCAGTCCAGCCGGTATGTCTGTGACCCAAAGATTCTTATCTTTTCACCATTATACTGGCAAGACGAGGCTTTCAATGAATATTTTATTTGGCACAGAGTGAATGCAACCAAGGAATGACATAAAGGTAACGCTGAGTGGTTGTTGAGCGTTACACCTTCCCTACTGTCATCTCCACGTTTCTCAGCTTTCCTCTGAAAGCTCAAGTGCTATCAATGTGAGCTACCAAAACATGTCCAAGACATCTGAGAGCACAAACCTCTCCTTGAACAAATTCGAACAGAATTACATAATTAAGCAATAGATGGTCTTTATTGCATGAAAGCCCTTCAGCCATGATAATATTCACAAATGACTGCCTCAATTGCTATTATAAAACAGTCTTGGGACATAGCAATCAATATAATGGGGGCACATGTTTCTCCCCTGAGAGACTTTTAGCCAATAATCATTATGTTTTAAGAGTTTCATCTTCTTTAGACACAGTGTGAAAAAATAAAAAAAAATAAAATCATAAATGGTCATGTACAATGACAGTTCTGCCGGCAGGTTGGACAGGATTAGGATATAATACTAGACCAAAAGGTAATTTTTTTTTTTCTTTTTTCTGTTCAAAATATAAAGAAAGAATATAGAAATTGAGGAAATTTTGTTTCTCCTTCAGATGCCAAAATGTATCACAAAATGAATTATAATAAACTATTTAAATATATAGATTTTGGAAAATCACATTAAAAACGAATCAAAAGGACAAAAAAATTATATTATAAATAAGGAAATATACGTAGATTTTTTGTTGTAAATTGAAAAAGTAATGCATTACTTTAGTTAAAGTAATCTGATTACATAATTCAAGTTACTTGTAACACTGTTGAACACACAAATATTTATACACAACCCAGCTGTTACTATATTGTGTAACACTGAATCAGCATCCCGGAATAGATCTGTTTAGAGTGTGTGAACCATATAAAAGCACTTTTATAGGCTTTTGCTTTGCTTTGACCCTTAAGAAAAATGCTACATTTGTATGTTTAAACAGTGCACTTTGTACAAATTCCACAGTGAACAAATCCAAGCACTTGTGATTCAGCACCCAATGCGCACGTGGGTAAATGGTTCTCCTCATTACACTTGGCAAATGCATGGAACACATGCTGCCTTTTGCCTTGAGATGACAGCTTGGCAGAGGAACAAAGCAGAAGTGGAGGAGAAGGAAAAAAGAAAGAAAACTAGGTCAAGAAAAACCCTGATTTTGCAATCCTGCACACCTCATCTGTTACCATATGACGCACAATGCATTGGGATACTGTTTGTGTACGTGTACGCATGTGTAATTAGTGGCATGCATTACTATTAATATTGATCATACTTAGAATTAGAGGGTGGTTTAACTCTATAACCTTAAATTGCCCCTATAATGCCATTTCGAATATTACCTTAGTAGTGTATTGTGTAATATAGCTGTTTGTGAATGTAAAAGCTCTGCAAAGTTTCAAAGAGCGCAACAAATGGACTGGGTCATCTGACCAAATCAGAGCAAAGTAGGCTCTCGGAAAGGAGGGGTTTAGAGAGACCGAATCTTTTAACAAACTGTTTCAGACTCTTTGAGAAATGAGGTGATGTGCAATGTATATTATAAGAAAATAAAAGTGTTTTTTGACCTTGGATGCGTGTAAACCTATTGTAGGAGACATTCAGAACAAAATTAGGAAACTTTAAAATAGCATATAGGGGCACTTTAAGTATTAAAAATTTTGCGCAAAACTCAACCTTTATTCGACCTTCAAATTGCTAGCATGCTATTACATTCCTAAGTGACTGAACTTACGATTTTCACCTGGTTGATGATAAAACTTGCAAAAAATCTAGTTAAATATTTGTGGTGCAAAAATGCACTTGCAAACGGCTTTATATAGAGTATCGTGAGACACATTTTAATCTTAAAAGACATATTTTAACCCTACAGAAAGTGCTAATTATAGTATGAAAACATGTATTTTGTGTGCATATGTATTTTACTAGTGCAACACACTGTGTCTATCTCACATGATAGGACACACACACACACAAAAATACTTTAACTGTCCTTTTTCAGTCCAGTTGGTATCGCTATCTTTCCATCTTCTCTCCTTATGTTGGGTGGAGATGATGGATCAGCCTCCACACCTGGATAACCCTGCTCTCCTCTCCTCCCTGCAGCACTGCTGTGTCTCCCTTCCCATCAGCCATTCCCTTTCATCTGCCTTTTCAGAAATCTCCATGACTCACTCATATATGACTTTGTTCAGTAAAAGATTTTTTGCTGAAAAATCGTCTCAGTGTTCAGCCCTGTAACCCTACTGGAAGTGCTGAGAGTTGATCAAAGCAGGGGGAGGTAGGGAGAGATGCACTGTGTACTGGGAAAAACAATTACTATTGAACATTTAGAAAAAAAAAAAAAACAATTAAGTGTAAACAAACAATAATATCTCAGTTTGATTTTTTTACTCTATCCCTCATGTAAACAAATGCAGATACAAATGCAGTGTTTCTTCAACAGTCAATTTTATTGTAGCAGAAGTTTTTTGTTTTATTTTTGGTCATATGATGGTCACTTTAACGGTCATGGAAAGTCTTGTTTATGGACCTAGACCTTCATTTTAAAATATATAAGGCAAGACATAACAGGCAAAACCCCTGCTTTTCATGTTTAATACTGTAAGTCTGCTGCTTTAAAGCAATCTATTGTATAAAGTGCTGTGTAAATAATCGTGACGTGACTGAATTGCAGAGCTGGTACAAACATATTTTCCATACATAGTGGAAAGAAAACATCCAAAATATATATTTAAGTGTTTATTTTATGGCACATTATATATTTGCATCTGTAGACTTCAATTACAATACATATCTTTAAAGATGGTTTTCTCAAAATGAGTTTTTCTGAGTCAGAAATCTTCAGCGTCACCTACATACACTAAGCTTTCAGGTTTTATCTATATAAGGTTTTTACAGAGGGGTTTGTTCATATATCATTCACTTGTTTTATATAACATATTTAATATAACAGATTTTTTTTTTTCTGGCCATTGAAGGTATTTTCTAATTTATGGTGGTATAAAAAGTAGTGCTGTCAAACGATTAATTGCATCCAAAATAAATGTTTGTGTGTGCTGTGTATATTTATTATGTATATATAAACACACACATGCATGTATATATTTATCAAAAATATATTTATATATAAAATATTTATATTTATATATATTATTAATATTTATAAAACGGTTAGTTCCTGTACTTGATTCTGATTGGTCAATAGCTGTGTTTTATTCACGATCACCCAACGGTTCTGTGTATCACACCCTTAGCAACCACTCTTAGCAACGTAAACTGTTTGTTCTCAATTGATATTGTTCATTGAAGCTTACTGTATTATGTTGAAGAGTATTTTGAGAAAGAGATCGAGTGAGCGAGTTTATTACTTGCATTCAGATTTAGCATTTTCCTTCAGATCAGTCCAATGTTCATAATAAAAAATCTGTTGAAATGTCCGATGTATTATCTTGTCCTTTTAACAGTTAAGGGGTCTTCCCGTGACTGACAGCGCTAGTCAAAGCATTTGTCAGTTGCGTCTTGTTCCGTGTTCACAACAATTCAGTCTTTTCAATGTAAAAATCTTCACTACTGACTGACACACTCATAAAGACAGTCTTTGCCGCCATCTAATGGCGTAATAATGTAACTTCTGTTGCTGTTCACGGTCAGGGACTATTTTTTCTGGCGGAAGGAAAGCTTTTATTGAAAGTTTACTTCATGAAAGTTGCATTGATATATATTTTTGGCTTTAATATTTGTATTGTGTGGTAATCGTTTTATAAAAGCAATAAGGTACTCGTGGCTAGTGCTGTATCGTGGGGGTTGCTAACAACGCCCTTCAGCCTTGACTTATTCACGATACAGCACAGCCTCTCGTAGCTTATTGCTTACATACATACATGTTTACATTTAAATATTTCTTAAATGTATACGTGTATGTGTGTGCATTTATATATACATAAATATACACAGTACACACATATTATGTAAACATAAACTTTTATTTTGGATGTGATTAATCGCGATTAATCGTTTGACAGCACTAATAAAAAGACATTCAAAACTCCCTCTGTAAATACCTTTATGTCTAGAATGTCACATTGAACAAAATTAAACAAAAATTCTGAACCTGCAGCTTAATCTAATATTCAGATTTTTGTTCTGGAAATGTATGCATATTAGCGCATTTTAATGTCTAATTTGCATATTTAAACATCACTTTTAAGAAAAATTGTAGCTAATTATTGGCTTAATTTACTGTGATTAATTAACTGATAGTGATATCTAGTTAACAACTAGTTATTTATTATTATTGTGTAACATTTCCAATCAAAATTTGGTGAAATTAAGCAGAAGTTTTATTTACATAGGATACATGAAACATGAGCTAAGAAATGATGCAAAGGAGTTTATTCTGAAATTCGACAAGGCCAAAAGAAGTTGAAGAAACACTTTAACTTTAAAAAAAAAAAAAACCTCTGTTGTATGTTTTTGATAAATTCCAGAAAAGTGAACAAACATCTATAAAATTGCCCTTACAGTGGGCAATTATTAAAACATTCATCATACACGTCCCCACAGGTTTCAGCAATAAATAATAATTTACCCTCACAATGCTCTAATTTACCACCCACCCTGTCTGAATAGGCACACAGATTGAAGTAGATGGTAACTGAGACTTTTGTATTTGAAGAGTTGTTAAGCAGCATACTGACAACAACAATACATTTTATTCTAGAGATCAAATAAACATAACAATCATTTAAATTGCAACATTAGCAACAGCGAAGAAAAAAAAAACCTTATGAAATTGCAGTCTGCCACGGATGCGAAGCGAAACAGAAATCTGTTCCTCGTTCCATGAATAATTACTCAGAGACTTAAAGGTAAGGATCTCATTTTACGTCTCAAAGACTGAGACAGGACGTGCATATTAACATGAGATGCTTACTGTGCAAATTCTATTCTATTCTATTCTATTCTCAATATTTGTTACTTATATTTTCACTGCTGTCTCTGAACAAAACTTGTCTAATTTATTGTTTTTCAAGGTCCACTGAGATCTATTAAAATTTAAATGAGCGCCTCCAGCTCTAACAATGGTAAAATATTAAAATCAGTTTTCAGTTTTTATCGGAACCTTATTTCACAGATAGAAAATAACAAATAATAACCACCACAGCAAATAAAATAAGATCTTAATGAGGTTTGCGTTTATTTTAGGTGAATTCCTGTTGTGTTTCTCATCAGTCCACATTAACTAAACAGAACAAGAATGTATGATGAGGCTGTTGGTTACTATGAATATTCCATATTTATTCTACTCCACAAGGACATCCAGGTTGTTCTGCCCCTCGGCATTTTTTTCTATTTTTACATTTAATGTATAATCAAGGCTGATCCTCTCGCTTGTGTACGTGTGCTTGTGTGCATAAGACTTAATATCTAAGCGGCCACTGTATGTGCTAATGAGAGACGCGACAGGGAACATCCTGATTTTCTCACATATTCAGCCTCCCATCTCTGCTGAGACAGCAAGGCCTGGCCCCAGGGGTCCCGAGAGAGAAAGAGAGAGAGCATGAGAAAGGTGAAAGGAAATGAGGACGAGAGGAAAGGAAGTAAAGACAAACAAAGAGGTGAGATGAAACATATAAAGGAAATGTTGTGGAACAAGTGCAAGTCCTTATTACATACTGAGTCTTGTTATAAAACAAACACACGTCTCTTTATGTAAAAGGTAAGTGTATTTCCCATGAGAGTTTTAGAAGAGAGGAAAAATACATTAGGTCAGTCTGGATTTGCCCTTAAATCATCATATTTAATATTCGACCCATATACTATATAACTGAGATGGCATTTTTGGGTGTAAGAAAAATAACCTGCAAATAAAATAATAATAAAAAAAAAAACTAAAAAGGTATAGCTAGTTTGTGACATATTGCAGTTTTTTTATATATATAATTACTAAATGTTTAATCTAGTTTTAGTCAAATAATGTTTTTAAAAGTCTGAAGCAATAAAATAAATGGTACTTTTTAATTTTTTCAATGAAATAATCAATAATAATAATAATGATGATAATAATAATAACAACAATATACAAATGATTATTATTATATAATTTAATAACATTTAATAACATTAATTTACTACATGTGTAAAATATTATTACTAAATTATTAATAATATTACTAAATTATATTAATAATAAGTATATAATGTCAAGTTTATAATTAATATTAAGTATATTAAACAAATATAACAAATATTAAACATTCATAAAATAATACATATACTGAAGACTTCTGAATCTACAGATGCAAATATATGTGCCATAAAATAAACTTAATATATAATTATGTCATATGATATAAAAATAAACAATATATAAATTACTATTATATATTATAATTTAATATATAATAACATTAATTTAATACATAAGTAAAAATATTGTTACTAAATAATAATACTACATATATTAAATACATTATTAATAACATTCATTTACTACATATGTAAAAATATTATTACTAAATTATTATTTTTATTAATTAGTGTTATTATTAAGTAATAATAACTAATATTAAGTATATTACAAATATTAAACATTAATAAAATACATATACAAATTATAATAATATAGAAATACTCAATATATACAAGTATTATATATAAATTATTATTATTATTATTATATAATTTAATAAAATACAATAACATTTAATACATATGAAAACAGTACATGTAAACATTATTACTAAATAATAATAATAATGATAATAGTCATAAAGTATAATTATATTAAATATATTATGATTATTCTTAAGTATATTAGAAATATTAAACATTAATAAAATAATAAATAATAAAAAATATATAATTTAAATTGTGTACACTCACATGAGATGAAAAGTCATGTTAGAAGCCTTATAAAAGCTATTCAAATCATCATTCAGACTGTCACTTTCTCTCCAAGTGGGCAGCTCATGGTCAGAATAAAAATGCACTAGATAAATAAATAAATAAATAAAGCATGAAGCATAATAAAGAAGAGCAATACAGTGAGTTTTGACATTGAATATCTGTGAGTCAGGTTCAGAAGTAATTGCAAAAGCTCATTTTGAAACGAGTTATACACAGAGCAGCAGACTTCTGATTGGGGATTTTATTTCTTTCTGCGTCCCAATGGATGAACTGCACTGCAGCAAGCCTCTGAACACTGATAGTGCAGGTGAAGAGAGACAACACAATGGCCAAGGCAGTTTAAGTACTAACTCTAACTGAAGTCAAGCTGAGTCAGAGATCCCATTTAAAGACAGACGAGCTCTTACTGTGGGAGTTCAAGTGACCATGAAGTATTGACCATGGTTGTCTCTTTATCTGTCTTTCTCTCTTTTTTGCCCTCCTTTTGCCTTTCTCCAAGCAATCTTGCAAGCAAAAAAACCTAGCAACCACCTAGAAACAGCCTAGCAACCACCTAGAAACAGCCTAGCAACCACACAGACACTTTAACAACCGCATAGCAACACCCAGGCAACCAGCTATTGTGAGTTTGCTCTATCTCCACCTCCTTTTTCCACCTGCTTCGCTCTCTCTCTTCACTTTCTCCTGCAAGTAATGTCCTCACATTAGAGGTAATGCCTCATGGCCGCTGGAAGGACAATTTCATTTTCGATGCCCTGATGCTTCTCTTTTGCCCCCTCTGTCAAGGTGGATAAATCCATACCGCAATGAGTCCACTTGATTGCTTTAGTCCACACCACTTACAGTATTTTCATGGATGCACGAGTCAGACACAGCCTGAACGGCTTGCGGAGGAGAGCTTGACTTCACAAAGAGAGAACCGGCCCTGAACTGACCTTCAGTTTCTTCTGAAGTAAAGTCATCAATCATTAGCAAACCAGAACTAGCAGAGGACAAGGGGGAATAAGATCACAGACCAATCTGAATTCACCTTACAGTGGGTGGAGGAACCAAACAGCATGTTTATTCAGATAAATGTCTTTAAATGTGTTATTTTATCTTTTTCCTTGCTTACAAAACATACTGTACTAAAATGCAGTTATGTTACATCACACAGTACAATGTAAATTACATGCAGTTTACATTTGAATGACCAGAACTTGATGAGACTTCAGAGAGGTCATAAATAACGTCTGAAAATACCTCAGAATATTTTAGCTACAAAAACGGCAACATTTGTGGGACGTTTTAAAATACAACTAAAGCCACAATTAATAGGTCTTTTTATTATTATTATGGTCTTACCTTATGCGCCAGAAAAACTAGCGTGCTTTTTGTTTCTTTTTGTTTGAGCTGTTTGTTTCTATGGCATCGCTGTTGAAGAGCAATTAGCTGGTGAAGTGGATTAATGCTGCCTTCACGTGCTCTCGGAATTATCGTAAATTTGAGTTTCCAAAGTAAAATTGCACACAAACGCTCTCTGATGTCGTGTTTACCACTGGGAAGTTCGGAAATAATTTTGATACACAATTTGACCTTTCGCAGGGAGTTTGATTGACAAGCGATCTAACCAATCAACGCCGAATCCGCCATTTTGTCCGACAAAGCAGTCAGGAGTTAGAAGATTAACGTCGTTGGACTTGAACTTGAAAAATGATGTGTATTTACGTCTTTTCACGTTTGAAACAACATTCCTTCTCATGTTCATTCATGTTTATTTGATGCTATAAATTAACTAGTAGGAAGAGATGATCGGTTCACGAGCCGCCTGAGCTGAGGCGCTATAGCAATCTGTCACGACACATTAAAGAGCCACAAAACGGTTTTTATTGTTCGAATTTCTTAAAAAATTACACAGTTTTAAAGCTGGGACTTTATTTAATATCATAAGTAATCTGCTCTGTCTTGTCTGTTGACGTGTTGTCAGTGTCCTCTTTGCTCCGCGATGTATTTTGTGTAGCGTAACAGCGCCATGGCCAAAGCAAGAGTAACTAAGGGGGACGGATCTTTGCTAAGGGTCAATTCCCGAGATGGGCGTGCCATAAACTTTAACGTTACACATGTGGAAGGGAGAACTAGCTACTGCTGTGACAGGTATGATTTACCCACAACAGCTAAAACGTCTTGTCATTAATGTAGTGCATATTTATATATATGAATAATCATTTAAAGCGTATTGTATGTTTTATACACGGCGAAAATAGCGTGCATTTTACCAATATTACAGAATCGTCAGCAAGCGGACTATCTAGATAGCATCAAATGTTTATATGGTTGTCAGTGCATCATGGGACACTAAATATAATTTTGGTTTTAATAAGATTTTCCCAATAAATAGGCAAGAATAAACCGGGAGTCTTTCATGATTTCTATTCATTTCAACAACAAAGAACTTGAATGAAAAAGCTTGTAATCACGACTTCTGAAGTGGAAATTTCTGATAGCACATGAAGTAGGCTACTTATTGTACACTGAAAAAACAATTTTCACTCAGAAATCACAAATAAAAAAAACTCAGTAAATTTCACAAATAATTACATTTAATTAAACATGAAATTTTGAAGTAGAAACACTGAAATAGTATTTTCTTATAAAACGGACTCCAATAATCTGTTAAATTAAGAGTTTACTTAAGTTATCATGGGCATTGTAATGTTTGAAGCGGATGTCATAACAATTGTCAGTATACTGGGAATATTTTAAAACTTGTGGTTCATTGATAATCCGTAAGATCTTACCTTCATGCTGTGGAAATACAAACTGGAAGACAGAACACAAAGAGCGCGTCGCTGAAAAGGGGTGGGGCTACATAAGGTCTATACTTTAAAGATGTCTGTGGCAAAAACATGCAAAGCCAAATATAGTACCAATTAATGAAGTTTATAAAATGTGTCTGCAATGTTATATTGCAGAATATGCATTTATTAGATACAAAAAACAACAACACCAGCTGTATTAAAGGTGCAGTAAGCGATTTCTGAGAAACGCTGTTGAAAGTGGATCGGACCAAGACACACTTGTAGCCAATCAGCAGTAAGGGGTATATACATTCATTAGGGGCGATTCGCCTGTGATACATAGTGTGTTTGTGAATTTGGGGGCGGAGCTATCAAGGGCGTGTTTGTTTTAGAGATTTCAAATATCAACAGTGTTTCTCAGAAATTGCTTACTGCACCTTTAAAAGAATAGTTCACACAAAGATTAAAATTTTGTCATGATTTCCTCACAAGTCACTGGAACATACTTGGAATATGGAACACTTTCATGATACTTTTATGATATTCTCAATTTTTTTCCCGTCATTTTGGATTTACTTTCATTATGATGAGTGGCCAGGCAATTATTGTAAAATAATAAAATAAAATAAATCACAGTTTGGGCTTTGTGAGAAGGCATGAGGGTGAATAAATAATGACAAAGCTTTAATTTTGGGTGAACTATCCCTTTATATGTGCTATGGGTAAAACAGTCATCAGTTTCACAACTTTTAAACAATGTCTTTACAATGTAGTTGTGCTAGCTGAGATATTTTCCCGCAAAGGTGAGACAACGATATCCAAACGTGGTTTTCATTCATCCAATGTTTCAAATGTCAAAAAGAGAAAACTGACAATAATGTGTCTTTCCTCAAGGAGCTTTTGAAAGGTGAACTATCAGAGGACAACACAGAGGGAGAGATGTCATAAACTTTCCGAGAGCTCAACTATAATTCCCTTAATCCAGATAACAGATTCATATTCAGTGCAGTTAAGGTGAAACCGCCCCCAAAACATCGAACGTGAACTAGCACAAGGTCGAACGGAAACTAAAACAGGATCGTGCTCCGTTTGCTGTTCGTTTTCTGCTGCTCTGACATGGCAAGACAGAATCAGAGTAATAGTACATTATTTCCCCAGAGGCCATAATGCAGACACAACGGCCCATGATATAAGACAGATCTGAGATAGGATTACAGTTAAAGAATATGAGCGGGAAAATGTTGCTGTTATTCAGAACAACAGAAAGAGCTCTATATGCGTACAGCGTAAGCACAACCTCACCATTTGAAGATGTTCCTCATCATATTACTTGTTATATTTTCAAAGTGCTTCAAACCTGATGCCTATTGCAGACTTTTATCATCTTATTGAATTACATATTGTATAATTGATCACTGGTCTTACAAATAAAAGTGGCGAAATAAAAATAAAAATCATATAGACTTAAACTGAAGGAGGGACCTGAGCCATATCTAGACTGACCACCTATGAAATGCATTGCAATGTGTGTGTGTGTGTGTGTGTATATATATATATATATATATATATGTGTGTGTGTGTGTATATATGTATGTGGGTCATTGACGAATAAGGATTTTAAAAGTGTCAAAAAATATAATGGAGATATAATTAATTTTGAAGTTATATTAAGTATTAACAATGACATTGTGGTTTTTATAATCAAATAACACTTTTGTCATTTATTACAAGATGGACAAAATTTTTCACCAAAATTTCGGTTTTACTGAATGAAATTTTTGGTTATACCGAATGACGATATTTTCAAAACAATGCTAACAGGCTGATATCTAGCTAGCTAGCTAGTTAGTTAGTTAGTTACTTTGCTTCATGACCGTGTGGTCCTTTGCAGGTGTCTGAATGATGTCACATCCTGTCACATGATATTGACGACATGATTTATATTGGTTACTCCGAATGACATCAATGAAATTCATTTTTCCGGACATTCTTTCTCGTAACAAAGCAACGACTATCACATAATTTTAATACCATTTTGCACTATATTGATATATGAAGTTATAAAATCATGCCAGAATAAAAAATATATACATTTAAAGATATTTTAATCACAAATGAAATGGCTGTATTGGCCTTTGTACGGTTAAACCGAATTACCTTTTGACACTTCAAAATCTTTCAAATACATTTATATGTAGCAAAATGTAATTAAAACCTTTTGGATTCAATAAAAGAGATCAAGTTGAACTACCTTACATACTTTGGATGTCATATTATTGTTTTTTTATTATTATTAAGGCAAAAAAAAAAAATGACCCGTCACGTCATTGATCCATGTATGTATGTATGTATATATATATATATATATGGCAAAGCGGAAAGAGTCCGATTTTGAAACACAATGCTTTGGGGTTTCTTTTTGGCGGAAGTCTATATTTGTTGTGTGACGAATAGCTGGCATAAAAAGCATGTAATGTTTCACATCTGGGAAAATATCGAATGAGTGAATGTAACCTAATAGATGCACATGAGTACATTAGCCCCACAGGATGCTAAGCAATTCAGCTTCCCACATCTGTGCCAAATTCAGCTTTATTAATTAGCCTCAGAGCATCAAATCACATTTTCTGATATAAAAAAAACATACAGCACTGATTTGAAATGACCTTCACTTGTCTCATCTGTTGCAGTTTCGTCCAGCGAGACCTCTGCATATGCCAGAGTTTCTTTTTGCCCCCCCCCCGCACACGTGATCCGGCGCTTAAGCTCTGTGGTCAGTCTCTGAGAGTTATTACCTTGTGTTCATAAATTACGCAATGCTTCGCCCCAAAACTAAAGTTACACAAGCATTCTGGACTGCCCCGTAAGGGAACAGTTGGTATGCCAACTAATCCAGGCAAAACTCTGGCTGAAAGCAAAACGGAGGCAATAAAAGGAATGTCAGCTTTAATTTGGTTAACTTATATAATGAGCTCACTGCCAAATGTGCTACACTAGATAGTCTTCATATGAACGTTGCCCATTAGCAGGAAGTTCCCTGTGCACAGATTTTCCAGTGGTGAATCATCATTTTTGTTGTAATATAGTCCACAACCATCTGTGCCCAGGAAACAAGGCTTAAGTTTTTAAATCAGTTATATTATAAAGAAAAAAACGATGTCTATATATATGTAGTAAAATATATAGTATATGTAGTACATTTATAAGTAAATTCTGTTCTTTTGAACTTTCCATTCATCAAAGAATCTCGAAAAAAAAAAAAAAATTCATGGTGTGCACAAAAATATTAAGCAGCATGACTGTGTTCGATTGATAATAATAAGAAATGTTTCATGAGCACCAAATCAGCTTATTAAAATTATTTTTGAAGGATCATGTGACCATATTGGGGTAACGCATTAATGCAAGTTACATAATCAGATTACTTTTCCAAGTAATGCATTATTTTAAATGTACAACAAAATATCTGAGTTACTTATTCAAATAAGTAAATAAGAATTTACTCACCTCACTTGCATAAAAACAGATTTGGTATTTGTCAGAATGAATAAAAACAGTAAGATGCAAACTCAGACTATTACGCAAACCTTCAATAACTAAATATGTTAAATGACACAAATATAGCTACTTTATGTATTTAATCTCACTTTATTAACCAATGTCTTTGCTGCTGTCCTTCGATGATCCAATTCAACCATACCAAACAAAAAATGACTTCAGTTAAATATCACATTTGTGTTTAATTTTTTTGTTTTTTTGAACTTTTGTCTCTTGCGTCTTATTCTTCTGCGATCCATAATGGCAGTACAGCTTGTTTGTTTAAACTGCGCCCTCTTTTTTACAAAAACATAAAAAAAATCTTACCACCCTTAAACTTATTAAATAAAGCTTTTTAATGACTAACAATCTGCCACTGTTTTATTGTAATAATATGGTCAACCAGCAGTTAATGTGATGCCAAAATTGTCTCAGTTTTACAGAATCTACCATAGCTTCTGATTTTACCTTTGGTTTTGGCAAGACCAGGTTCAAAATCATCATTATAAATAGGAAAATGTGGTGTTTTAAGCCTCACATCATAGCAGGATGGCAGGGTAGCAGGTGGACTTGGTCTGGTTTCATCAATTCACCAGTTTTCACTGGATGTGCAAATCGTCCTGTGTCCACGACTGGCACACAGTTGTCCAGCATGCACAAATCACCATACACACCACAACACAACCCTATTTTCCTCTCCAAATCAGTTCTCTGCAACTGGGAACAGCCTGAAAGACTATAAGAGAATGAAATCTATTTCAGGTGATGAGCCAACATTGAAAGACAAAATTCAAACATTTAAATATTGTGTTTTATGCATTCAATGCATTGAGGGCCACTGATTAAACAATTTTTGTTACATTTCTCACAAATGATATCAGATCACACACAAGAAAAGCTTTATTTTGGGAAAACTATCAGTTCAGGGCCAGTGCTTCCAGTGTTAATAGGGAGCGGTTCTCTCATGGTTGAAAGAATCAGATGAAAGCAGGTTTTAAAGATGCAGATAGATTAGTTAGCCATATCTCAAGCTGTTTTATCAACCTTTCTTACTTAGATTCAAAATGTCCCTATATTGGCAGTGGATTTAGAGCAGCGGTGTCAAACTCATTTTAGGTTGAGGGCCGGATAGGAAAAAATGTAACCATGTACGGGCCGAATTACCTTTTTTAAACCTTAGTGCGCTGACAGTTACATTTAATATTAACCCAACAAACTACAAATTAATTTGCAAGAAAACTAGAAAAACACACTGCTCTTTGAAAACAGCATTTGTTTTTACAGCAAAAAGACTTTATTACATTTTTATTTAATAATACTTTATTTATTTAATAAAAGTATTATTTTTTGTGTCCGTATTCAGCGTTTTCCTGTTTTAACGTCCTGTTTACAGACTTCGTAATATTTCCACACAAATGACAGTCTGGGAAATGATTGCAAAGCAGTTTGCTTGCAAGTCCAGAAAAGAGATTGGCCAAAATAAAACTAAAAACCTTTGGGATTTATGGCTGGTGCCATACATCTCTATTTTTTTTTATTATTGTTCAATTCATTCCCCGGGCCGGATTGGATACCTTTGTGGGCCGTATTCGGCCTGCGGGCCGTATGTTTGACACCCCTGATTTAGAGCCTGCAACTGGATTTACAGGTTGATAGTCTTGCTTTTAAAATAGCAATGTGAATTTTGCCATTGGGCTGACAATATATCATGTGACTGTAGAAATGCGTCAACCAGTAAACATTTGGCTGTAATGTTTATACTTTTGTAAATTTTTTCTGTCAGCACCTACACCACAGTTAAAGGGTTAATTCACCCAAAAATGAAAATTCTGTCATTAATTACTCACCCTCATGTCGTTCCACACCCGTAAGACCTTCGTTCATCTTCAGGACACAAATTAAGATATTTTTTGATAAAATCCGATGGCTCAGTGAGGCCTCCATTTCCAGCAAGATTATTTTTCTTTTTCAATGCCCAGAAAGCTACTAAAGACATTTTTAAAACAGTTCATGTGACTACAGTGATTCAACCTTAATATTATAAAGCGACGAGAATACTTTTTGTGCGCCAAAAAAACAAAATAATGACTTTATTCAACAATATCTTGTGATGGGTGATTTTAAAACACTGCTTCATGAAGCTTCGAAGCTTTACGAACCTTTTGTTTTGAATCAGTAGTTCAGAGCCAAAAATCACATAATTTCAGTAAATGAGGCTTCGTTACGTCATAAGTGTTTAGAAATTTCAACAGTTCAAGTGACTTTAATAGTTTAATAAGTGCTCCGAACCACTGATTCAAAACAAAAGATTCATAAAGCTTCGAAGCTTCATGAAGCAGTGTTTTGAAATAGCCAATCACTAGATATTGTTGAACAAAGTCGCCATTTTGTTTTGTTTTTTGCGCACAAAAAGTATTTTTGTCGCTTCATAATATTAAGGTAGAACCACTGTACTCACATGAACTGTTTTAAATATGTCTTTAGTAGCTTTCTGGGCATTGAAAAAGGAAATGATCTTGCTGGCAATGGAGGCCTCACTGAGCCACCGGATTTTAATCAAAAATATCTTAATTTGTGTTCTGAAGATGAACGAAGGTCTTACGGGTGTGGAACGACATGAGGGTGAGTAATTAATGACAGAATTTTCATTTTTGGGTGAACTAACTCTTTAAAATTACAGCACTTTCTATAAACACACATTTAAAGAATCCTGCTTTCTTTCTTCTTTACTATCTAAAGCTTACTTTTACACTTGGCATAGAGATTATGAATATTGGCTCTTGTACGATAAAACGCTTGTGATGTTCTTCATTTGTAAGTAGCTTTGGATAAAAGCATCTGCTAAATGATTAAATGTAACGATTGGGTTGCTAAATTTCCTTTGGGTTTTTACAATGACTTTAAATGGCTCATCCAATAAGAACAGCCAGTCCAGTCAGAACTGTTTTATAATATTAGTTACACTGTTTAGAGACTTTTGTTTTCAAACTGTTACATAATGTGAAGTTGGTTTTGAACTCATGCCAGCCTTTTGTTCAAATAATCATCTTTTGGATTGTGTCCATCAAGTAAAAAGAGAAAAGAGTCAAAAGAGATGAAGTACCATTCAGTTGTTGTTCAAAAACTAAACTAAAATAAAAGGTATAAATATGTTCAAAATAATACGTTATTAAAATATTGATATTTTTATTAAATTTCAACTATAATAGAACTTACCATTACCATAATACAAAATGTATTAAAAATGATTTTGTCATTCCACAAACCCCTATGGCATATGAGATTTTTTTGACCGCCTTAACCACAGAGATGTTAGTCTTTCATAATATAATTACCATTTCAATTCACCTCATAATAAAACATGCCCTTCCCAAATGCTTTACATAACCCTGATTTGCATCTACAACATCATGTTCAAATTGTGTTCCTTTGGCACTCTTTCAGTCTGGAAGCCCATCCGCGCAGGCAGCGCAGTGCGTCCGCGACACGCTTGGAGAGAAACGGGACGCGGGTCGCGCTCAATCCCAACAGTAGATGGCAGCAGCCCAAGAAAGCTGATCCCGTCAGGTTCACCCTACTCTGCCTCTCAGTTGTGCAGCAGCACTCGCACTGGAGGCAGCGGTGGTTTGAGGGACGTCCAATGAAACAGAAGAGCCGCCAGCTGCTCCTTTCGACTTTTACGCGTAGACTGTCCTCCGCACCCGGAGACAGCACGTTCTGAAACCGCCATGGAAGACAAATCCAATTCGTTCTCGAGCAACAAAGAGGAGAAAGTGGATGGGAATAATGTGTTCCAAAGGCAAGACTCGATCTTGAAGAACAGCATGGGGAGCCAGAACATGAAAGACCACGGCAACTCAGTGGGTGTCAAGGGGGACCGGGAAGAAGCCATGGTCGGTTTTGACGATATAGACGCCGCGTCCAGGCAATCCGGGTTTATGCAGCGGCAATTTGGAGCCATGATGCAGCCCGGGGTGAATAAGTTCTCCTTGCGGATGTTCGGGAGTCAGAAAGCCGTGGAGAAAGAGCAGGAGAGAGTGCAGACGGCTGGATATTGGATCATTCACCCCTATAGTGATTTTAGGTAAGGAGTGTGGAAAGTCACCTTCCCACGCACACGCAGGTCACAGTAAAATGGGCTCTGCGTGCGCCGCGCGGCGCGTTTGCAGTCATTTTGCATGGCGTTTCGGGGAACCAGAACCGGAACGCACGCGATGTCCTTGGCATGAGTAGGGGTGAATGTCATCTCGGTGAATAAACGGCACGACAGTCATCATGGGACGTCTCCGACCTGCCATCATTGGGCATTCTGCTGTTGTATAAGACGTGTGCTGGTGCGCGCAGGGAATGATGCACCACTCTTTGGCATTGTAAACACATAGCTGTTAGTGTCTGCCGTGAGAAGGAACCAGGGTGGCTGCGAGATCACGTCTTGTTTTCAGGCATAAACATGCGGATTATTCTATTGTTTTATCTCGTGGCTCTGTATGATCCCGTGTGGCTGTCACCAGGTAACATCCCATGCCAATTTTAGCGCTGGGACAGTTGATCTAAAGCAGTTTAACGCTAATCGCGTTAGTCAGGTGAAAGGAGGGGATTTTCAAACCCAATGCCCCCCAGAACAATGTTTCATGCACAACTTGACTAGCTCGTATACTTCGAATTAGACTACTGTGGACAAAGAATGTACAATTTAACACCGAATTCCTGTCAAATAGCCTGTTAGGAATGGAATTATTACATAAGCAACATCATAATTTCATTTTGTTGTGCACCAATTGGAGTTGATTAGTCCACTTGGAGGTTTGAAGTCTCCAGTTAGTTTCTCAACCCATTACATCAACATAGACAGAAAAAAATAGATAGATAGATAGATAGATAGATAGATAGAGAATATATATATACTGTAAAAATTCAGTAAAAATCTGGTTTGTGCTTAAACCATCCGATTTCTTTCTTATTTTTATTGGTCACAGTTGCTAAAAGGCCAGTTTTGATGAACTTTAAGTCATCATGTGGCTTTCGGTTGTACCACCTGAGTGATAATCAGGACATTTTTACAGTAACAACCCAAATAGCTCAAATATGTTGGTATATAAACATACAAATACAGTCAAGAACTAAAATATAGTCAGCAAAATGCTTGAAAAGTCATTGCCATGTTTTTACAGTGAAGTTCTGACAACCACAGTATTTTTTTTACCATAATTGTGTAGATAAATATTTGTATGTAGACATGACAGACAGACAGACAGATAGATAGATAGATAGATCGATAGATAGATAGATAGATAGATAGATAGAAAACAATGACATGTCTGATCATTAGTTTCAATCCTATCTGCCCGTAACGCTCTCCATGGTGCTGAAAACAGCTCCATGCTCTCCATGAATGCGGAGAACTTTATCCCTTACAGGGTCATTAGCTCGACTCCCACCTGTCTCACTGTTTCATTTATTTATTTATTTACTTCATGTACTTTGCTTTGGCATATCATGTGTAACGTGTAAGAACATAACTCAGAAGTTGCACTCCCAAGGCACTATAACTACCAAAAGCAGGGTAATATGCTGTTCATTTCAAAGTCAACATTATATAAGTCTTAACATACTGAATAAAATATCATAATTATTATAACAGCCAGTATGCATATTAATTACAATATCGTAATTAAGTAAACAGGGTTGAATTTTTAATCAAAACTTCAGTTTGAGCCAGTGCCATTTTTGTCATGTTTCTGCTGCTGGGTAACTTATAACATGAAACATATGCAATTTATTAAGGAATTAGGCTATTATTAAATTCATAATCAATCAGTTTTTCCTGTTTCCTTTCCTGTCTTTTGTAACATCCCTTTAACTGACAAAAGCAGTGACATCATCCTCCAGCAAGTGACGTAGTTGGTTTGTCTCATTCTAAAACATCCCATCCTGTTTAATAAAAGAACAGAAATTGTTTAAAAACAAACTAAATATAAAAGTAGGTAAATAAATGAACACCTTATATATTTCTTAATAAATTGCCAGTTTTTCATGTTAAGGAGATGTGGCAAAAATGGCGATATCCACTCAGTAGTGCCATTTTCTCCAGTAAAAGTGCCCTAGGAATATAGTTTAAGTTATACACAAGCATATACATAACTTTTTTTAAGTTGCAGAGGTCAGTCAGTACTGCACAACAGGAATGACCCATCATATCTGCTGGAAGTAAATTTCCACTGCTTTTATGCTGTTTCTATGCTATGCGACTCTCAGTACACTTATTACAGGAAGTAATGGAGCAACCTGAGGTTACATGTCCCGCTCAAGAGCCTTTCAGGTCTTTAACCACTAGGTTATGCCACCCCTGAAACAGATCAGAATGGTTTGTGTAAAGCCCTCTAACATCAGAGCAGGGATGAGAGAAGGTGAGATCGGATTAGATGTCCAACACACACTGAACGAGATTAACATCGCTCTGAACCCTGTGATGTAACATGATTGACCTTTCTGCCATAATGTACAAAGGACGTGGATGCTTAGCAATCATACGCTTACTGTACAATATTCTTATTAAGGAGGTAATTTTGAGAATCTAGTAATTAAAGCTTTATTGTCAAAATACAGATGTTAATGTGTAGAGAATATATATATATATATATATATATATATATATATATAAGTATATATATAATTTTAAAAAAGCAAGCATTGTGTTTATTGTTAACTAAAACTATTAAAAATCTGTTCTGTCTTGACAACTCTCAGAGTGTTTGGCATGGAAATGATATGACAATGTTGCTATGTTTAATCTTTGTGGAATAGATCTGCTACGCTGCTGCTGTTATTGATGCTTCTGTTGGTTATTGCTGCTGCCAATACATACACGACACACTGCTGTGAGCAAGTAAGACATGCTGCTGCAGGAACCAATCAGCTGTGCCCTAGAGAATGATGTGATTGCAAGCAGATTGAGTTAAGGACCTATCAGCCTGTGCCATCTACAGTTTCATGACAGAACTTTGTAGTTTTGCTAACTGAAATTAAGTTGAAATACAAGTAAAATATAAGTATTAGATGAAAAATTGAAACTTAAAATAATTAAAAGAAAATTAGAAATGTTGTCTTGGCAACTAACTGAAATAAAAATGAATTAAACAGAGATAATTAAACTAATAAAAATGCAAAAGCACACAAAAGACTAAAACTTAAACTAAAATGAAAATTGAAAAATAAAAGTTAATTCAAAATATTAATAAATACTATAATAGGATATGAATAATACTAAAACAACAGATTATGAGCAGGCAAAAGATGTCTAGTCTTTATTGAAAATAAGTAGCTCCATAGCACTCTTATAGGGCCGTTTCACACAGAATGCATTTTTGCTGTTAAAAATGCGAGAAGCAGGTCAGTGGAAGAAAAAAAAAGTGCTAGAGTCTAGAGATGCATTTTTTAAAGGGGTCATGACAAGGATTTTATATATATATATATATATATATATATATATATATATATATATATATATATACACACACTGTACAGTGTTTATTAAAGCGAACGTTCCTTTACGCTTCTTTGCTCCTCCATTTGTCCTCTTGTCGGCAGACTCCAGCATGTGGAGTAAATTAAATGGGCTTCTGTATACTGTATTCAGTGTAGACAGCATCAGTGATTATAATGGTTTTTATTTGCTTTTGGTGTGACGCTTGCATCCAGTGTAGGCAAGTGTCAGCCGTTAAGCGACTGAATGCCAGTGGGTGGGGTCTATGGTGCAATGATGTAAATATTCCTCCCTGTCTTGCTCTGGAGGCAGGCATTTGCAAATGAATTTGCCCGTGTGATGTTACAAGCCCCCCAATTTCCAAACAAGCGTTTTTGGAGCTTGATTAAATAAATGCTTTGCATACAATGACGAGGATATTTTAAGCTATAAAACTTGCAGGATGTTTTAATGCTACAAAGACCTCTTATATGTCAAAAGATCAAGGCAAATTTGATTTCTCATGTCATGACCCCTTTAAAAGTTGAACTTCTTTTAACTTGCATGTTTTTAAAATGCCGTGTCATGCGCAAGATGCTGCAAAAGACATGGGACGCGAGCACAACGGTTAAAGACATCCGTCTAGCGTGTGTTTACATTAAAAAACAATGGAAAAGTAGCACAGTGGAATAGAAAAACACGCTCTGTGTGAACAGCCTCTTAGATGGCCATGCTTCAGTTCTGCAGGTGGTACACACGATATTGAGCCTTTGATCGCACTTGCCAAATAGGCTTTACATCAAAGAGAACCATAAAAGGAGAAAACAGGTGAGAAAGAGAAAACAGAAGATATGGAGAAGGAGACAGTGGACAGAAAGCAAAAGAGAGCAAATAGGAGAATAACAGTCGTTATTGCTTTTAAAGGACGAAAGCCTGAACCGTGTGATACTGGCTACACTTGGCAGGAATCACTATTGTCTACTCATTTACAATGGCTTTCCGTTTTCACCCACACAGGGAATTGCTCTTTTGTTTCTATGCTTTTTTTTCAGTTAATGTTGTGAAATTTGGTCATTCTTTCCTAATTTTCTTGCAATAACGCTACAGCTGTGAGCTGAAAATACTGGAACCAGAAACATCACATGAGTGACAACAGCATTCACATGTGCTGTTTTGGTTCTGAAGCATCAAGGAAACTCAATAACTCAATGCGGTTCTTTAAAGATTAATAGGAGGTTAGTAAGATTCATTAGTCATTGTTTTCAGAAAGGGCTCATGCTTGACTTGATGTGGCCTGAGCCCTTTTGTCATCGGCTTTTGTCATGCGTGACTCAGTCGTATGTTTCTTTTATCGGTCCTCCATATTGCATGTCATCTGTCTCTTGCTTTCCCTGTTTGTCCAGCCTATAGCTGTGCACACAATTCTTCACTGGGGAAAAGAAAGTCTACTGAAGATCTCCAAACGTCACTTTCCCAGAATTCCTTCACCTTTTTGAGTGACTGTGTGTGTGTGTGTGTGTGTGTGTGTGTGTGTGTGTGAGTGTGTGTTGTTGTTTTTTTTTTTAGTGGCAGGATTTATCAGGTAACAGATGAGCCTGGGTCAAATCTCTGGCTTATAAATTAATCACACAGGTTGTGGAAAAGCAGGATTTGTATTTGAGCAGATTCCTTCTCCCTATCAAACGGCCTCTGATTTCTAAACCCAGATTAACCTCTATTTTTAGGGGCATGCAAGTTTGTCTTGCATTATTGATGCTTTTTGCTGTTGCTTTTTGGAGGCTTGTCTCAAAGTCGTGTCCCAAAGTCTAATGAAGGTCTTTGTGGCTGCGTGTCTCACTTTTTCCAAACTGATGCCCCTTCGGTAATCTTTAAATAGCCTAAGTCTGTTTTCCTTCTCAGATAAAATGCAGAATAAAACGCCCAATTTATGAATGCAGTGTGACTGCAGAGTTCTGCAAACAGGCCACAGCAGGTTAAAGGATTAGTTCACTGATAATTTACTCACCCCCATGTCATCCAAGATGTTTATGTCTTTCTTTCTTCAGTCGAAAAGAAATTATGGTTTTTGAGGAAAACATTCCAGGATTTTTCTCCATATAGTGGACTTCAACAGTTACCAATAGGTTTAAGGTCCAAAGTGCAGTTTCAGTGCAGCTTCAAAGGGCTCTACACAATCCCAGATGAGGAATAAGGGTCTTATCTAGCGAAACGATCGGTCATTTTCAAAAAAAAAAGAAAAAAATTATATGCTTTTTAACTACAAATTCTCATCTTGCACTGCTCTGTAATGCACCACGCATTACGTAATCACGTTGGAAATGTCACGCGTGACGTAGGCGGTAGTACCGAGCAAGTGTTTACAAAGCAATCTTGCAAAGACTAAGTCAAACGGCCTTTACAAAAAAAGGTAAAACAACGATGTCGGACGATTTTGAAGATGAGATGGAGTTTTTCGCCCTACCAACATAATTTTCGCGACCAACATAATTACGTAATGTGTGGCGCATCGCAGAACTAGTGCCACAAGAGCATTTATGGTTAAAAAGTATACAATTTTTTTTTTTTTTTTTTTTAGAAAACGACCAATCATTTTGCTAGATAAGACACTTATTCCTCAACTGTGATAGTGTAGAGTCCTTTGAAGCTGCATTGAAATTTGCAATTTGGACCTTCATCCTGTTGGTAACTGCTTAAGTCCAATATATGAAGAAAAATCCTGGAATGTTTTCCTCAAAAACCATAACTTCTTTTTGACTGAAGAAAGAAAGACATAAACATCTGTATGACTTTTTTTCTTCTATGTCTTGTGCACTTTATTACATGTCCTCTGAAGTCCTCTTTTTTCCATGCTACATATAACGTTCGCGATGACTGATTCATGAACGAATCATTTACTTGAGTAAATTGGTTGATTCAGATCATAAAACCAGTTTGAGTGATTCATTGACAATTCAGAGTTTCAGACTAATTTGGTTCTTGAGTTCAACTCAGTGACTCAATGATGCAGTTGTGGTGGTTAATAGCTCACTGCTGTGAAAAAACAACTTAAATGTCTTCTCACACAAAGATATCGTATGAATTCAGAATACATGTAATCTAGTGCAAAAGTTGAGAGTTTGACAGCCTCATTCACATTCATTATATGAAGGGTTCTGGAATGACATGAGAATTAATACATGACAGAATTTTCATTTTTGTGTACATTATTCCTTTAAAGATCCACATTTCACACTGAGGGAAAGTTGCAGCAGCTGTAGAGAGATAGAAAAGCGCATTCGGGCATATACAACCATTGTGTGGAGGTCATGTCCTCTATGCCTGTCTTTAGTATTCACCAGTAGGACAGATGGTCACATGGCAACCATCCCACCTCTGACAATGCAGCCTGTCTGTCATTCGGTTGTCAAGGCTACAGTTACAAAAGCAAAATGGCTTGTCAAAACCCTCTCTATACAAGTACTCGATATACCTCTGCATACTCCACGTGCAATTTATCCACATTCATAGCTATACTGCAACCAACAGCATAAGCAATATCATCTTTTTAGAGCTCCCAAAAGTAAAAATAACCAAAGTGGATATTATTAACCAAAGATGCTTGTTTGGACCAAAGCACAGACAATTATTTGACACTGGATCGGTAGATATTTATAAAGCAAGTCCGAGAGCTTTTCTCATTCGCTCAGATCCATTACAGCCAAGTGCGTCGGCCACATCGGAGGCACCAGCCAGGGGTTTTTAGCATGAGATAGGATTCTTGAAAGCATCTATTTTAGTTCATGGATGTATGCCGTTATCAGTGGCCAGGACATTTTGTGTGATTCTCTAGGCCAGACCGGCGCCCGTCAAAATACGTCTTGCTTTGGTCTTTACAAGACACAGTAGCTACATTAATGCAATTACAGCATGTGTGCATGTGTGTGTACATATGCTGACCTCTGAGCATTACAGCATCTTGGTAATACTTTACTTAAAGCCTTTAAGTACAATGTTTTAAAAAGGTATTCAGTACATTATAATGCATTTTATCTTTTGTCATGGCAACTCTTGGGAGATTGGTATGATAATAGAGATTTGCATGGTAATGGATATGGCAGTGTTAATGTATTTGGTCCTAGCAGTGCTGCTGCAAAGCAAGTACCGAGACATGCTACTGCCAGTACATTTACAAACATTGCTGTGAGCATGTAAGACATGCTGCTGCTGCTGCTGCTGCACATGTAACATACATGATTTAACCCCAGTAGCAGATCTATACAGGTGGAGCTGGGGAAGGAGAAGGGTTCTGAAAGCCCAGTGCAGACTGCTAATAACATCACTACCGGTATTTGTTTGAATAATGTTGAGCCGCAGCTCAATGGCCGCTGATGCAACAGCAACCAATCAGCTGTGCTATGTAGATAATGACGTGATCGCTACCAATGAGTTAAAGACCTATCAGCCTGCGCCATCTAGAGTTTCATGTCAGAACTAGGTCATTAAAATGCATTATAATATTCACAGGTTCCTTGTTACAACTGAAATTGGTTGTTTGTCGTGTTTTAATGCATTATTCTTTCTAACTTTGTATTATAAATGTGGTTACAATTATTCATGAGACCATACAATGCATTATAAGGTGCATTACAAAGCGTAATGAATGCATTAAAAATATTTTTATAATACATTATACATAAAGGCTTTAAGTAAAGTGTTACCAAAATCTTTTCTATTGTCTACTGGACTCCTCTCAGAGAGCTGACTCATGTCTGCTCATGGCATACATTAAAAACGGCTATTTTTTAGTTAGCGCTGAGGAAGATTTCTTCACATTAGGTGGCATGAGTAATACCGCCAACGTAGCAGTGTTTGCTAATTACTTCACTCGTGTTTGGTTTGGCTTGTTGTCAAACATTAGATTCACACTTTCGAACGACAATGGAAGTCTCTAACCTGTGCTAAATAGACATCTAGACTGGACTTTTTATGTGCATTGCAGAGTCTGTAGCCATTTCAGAGACATGTCTGGTCTGCCAAGGCAGACAAACGCTGCTAGACATGAAAATGGAGGCTGATTGATGTTTTGTTATTTATCAGAAGCATCTTCTTGACCAGTAGATATCAAAACAGCCCACGGGTGTGGGTCCTGTCAGGAAGGACAGGGTGGTTCTAATAGCATTATCAGTAAGAGGGAATTTGCATCAAGGATGAGGATTCAATTGAATAAATAAATACTAAAAAATAATAATAATATAAATTCAATAAAAAAAAATTTTTTTCAAACTGAAAAATTGATCTCAGAATGAATATGCTTACTTGAAATCAATTACATCAGCAGTCAGTTCAAATGCTGCTGTCTTGTCCTTCAATTCTTAGCATGTCTATTTAACACAGAATGTCTTGTTACATAACATTGAAGGTTTGAAATCATAATGCGATCCTTCTTGCTGTACGAGCTGTGTGCTACATCTTCTGCCAAGCAACTGAAAATCTCTCATACGAGTTTAGTGCTCTGGTGAAGAAAGAGAATGAAGGACATATCAAGAATACAGAATTGCAATTCAATGTGTAACTAAACTTTTACATTATTTTTGAAAAGCTTTATGAGCTTTACAGTATAGCAGCTGACAATTTTTTCTCTGAATTAACTAAAATTATGAAAACAATTGCATTATCCAAAGGGCTGTTTGTGTTTGTAGACATTTAGAATAAAAGTAAGAGTTCATGGTTCTTGCCTATAATCTGAAAATGACTAAATATTAGCCAATTTAGCCTAACTGAAATATCAGTCTGCTGGTACAAACTCTCTATGGAACAATCTATGAACTATCCCAAATGTGCACTTGATCAAGACATTTAACCTCACTGTAAGAAGTGCATTAAATAACTAGTCAGCTAGTGGGTGTTGATTTCAGCTAGCTAATTAGCAATATGCATTAATAAAGTGCACATGGTATAATTTCTGGGCCCAGCAGGCCGCTAGTGGTACTGCATCAACAAACACCTCCAAACGGCCATCACGATTCCATTCAACCCTATGGTGGCTCCATTCACATGTTTTCAGAACACAAGCTAATTCCTGAGGGTGCATGTGCTGCTGGCTCTGCAGTTACAGCCTGTACCTTTAATTAGCTTTCTGCGTATTGTACAAGCAAAGCCGAATGTCACACACAGACGGTTGTAAACACACAACTCTCGCATAAGAAAGGGAAACCCTCTCATGTTACAATCGCCCTCTTTCATTTTCGGTCCTGTGGCTCTTTGCCTCCTCATCCAGAGAGCAAAGCGCGAGCCGTGCTGCGCTGTCACAGGGCGGCAATCCAGCAGGAAGTGTTGGCGGTGATATCAAAAGCGACAGGGAAATGAGCTGTAGTGCATCATGCGTGGACTGCAGGCGCGAGCTGTACTGATCGCTGAAGGAAGTCTGTTAGACAGAACCCATAGAAACATCACAAATATCTGAGGGCCGTCGGAATGAGGGCATTCCAGCAGAAAAGAGCAGGAATTTAATCTTGCCAGTCCTGCTACATCATCTTCTTGCTGAAAAGGGCACTAGCTTTTTTCTGCTATCGGGAATAGAATCAGGATGGAAGGGAATGTGAAAGTGCTGTTGAAGGGGTTGTAAAGTCAATTCATGGGTAAAGCTTTGTTAGTTCAGCTAATGGGAATGGTTAAGCCATAAGTTTGACCAAAAATTTAGTCACCAGCAAATGTTTTAGATGCTCGTCTTCAGAATGGGATGCTTATGTATACAAACCAGGAAATTCATGCCGGTCTAAGCTGGAGGGTTGTGCAGCATTTAGAACTGAAAAGAGAATTCCTTTTAAAAATATTTTTGAATTGAGGTAGCAAAAATAATGTAGGATTGCAAATTAAATTTGTGAGATTATGTAATTATGTAAGAAAGCAAAGTTCGTCAAGACAAAAAGTCGTGTAAAATGCTTAAAAATCCAAAGTGTGAAGATTTATAGGCCTTACAGACATGATATATGGCATGATATCGGCTTTAATATATATCGGCCAAAGTTTCTTATCGGCCTGATAGCGATAACATTAAAAATGGACATGTTTCGGCTGATGCCGATATTGTGGCCGATATATCATGCATCCCTAAAATTCACACTCATGAATTGCAAGGGAATCAGTTTTTTTATTCTGAATGTCGCACAAATCTGCTAAGCTAGGAAAGAAACGGTTTTGCCTTCAACTGATCCCGCATTAACACGTCACTTTTTGTCTCCTCTGCAGGTTCTACTGGGACTTGATAATGCTCATCATGATGATGGGGAATCTTATTATCATTCCTGTGGGAATTACCTTCTTTTCCGAGCAAACCACCACCACCTGGCTCGTCTTCAATGTGGCCTCGGACACCATATTCCTGGTGGACCTGGTCATGAACTTCCGAACGGGAATTGTGAACGAGGAGAGCTCGGAGATCATCTTGGACCCAAAGGTCATTAAGATGAACTACCTGAAGAGTTGGTTCGTGGTAGACTTCCTGTCCTCCATCCCAGTGGATTATATCTTTCTAATAGTGGAGAAAGGCTTCGATTCGGAGGTCTACAAGACGGCCCGAGCGCTGCGTATCGTACGCTTCACCAAAATCCTCAGCTTGCTCCGTCTTCTCAGGCTTTCACGCCTCATCAGATACATCCACCAGTGGGAGGAGGTGAGGGGACAGTGTGTGTATGAGTGTGTGTGTGAACGAACTATGACGCAGATGGCCTTTAGTAACACATCTTGGCTTTGTTAGCTTCCAATATGAACAAGATGTTAGTTGTGCACATTTAAGTGTGTGTGCGTGTTTTAGACGCATTTGACCCAAGGTGCTTTGAGCTCAGGTGTTGTTCTGCAGCATGCAGCTCTCTCCGAGACCTCTGACGCATACTCTATAGAGGTGGAGAGACTTATTTGGGGGTTAAGGTAAGCATATCTGCCGCTTAGCCCTCGGCAACACCTCAAGAGCTGCACTGGGGAGCGAGAGCGGGAAGAGGAGCCGGCCTCTTCAACGCTGCAAGAGCAGCTGAGCAAAACTATTAACTGCCTCAGTATTCATACTAGAGCACTTCACTCCCACTACTGTCTGAGACACCTCAAGCTAAAATACAAAGCATTAATCTTGCGTATGCGGTATGCAAGCCCTCCCCAACTGGACCAGTTTTCACAAGAGCGTTGTTGCACTGTAAGGTCAGTTTTATCAGAAAAACAGTGCGTGTTTCTGCTTCCCACCTGCTATTATCCCTAGCCAACTGTACAGTAAATTACAGCTTATGTTATGAAAGTTAACCCAACTCAGACAACCCTTTTTTGCCACTGAAGGTTTGTTGCATGATAAAAAAAAAGATTGAAACCATCAGATATGGTTAACTGATTTTGCGAGGTAAGAAAAAAAATGCGACATCAGGGATTTCAAGGAGTTTTAGAAGCTATGAAAGAGAAGAAAGAGTTCTCTCTTTGCCAGTTCATCTTCCTCTTCAGCTGGCAGACGCCCAAGCTAGGACAAGTAGAGAGCAGAGTCGACGCTTTCTGATCTTACCTAATTGAAATACAGATGTACCTCTCAGGAAGAGTAAAACAAACTAATGCGGCAGACAGTAATCAGGGTTGATTCATTACTATTGTGTTCTGCTGCCCATCTACCGTAGTATTAGCTAAGACAGGGACTCCATTAACATTTTTGTTTCCGCTTATGCAGAGAGTGCTCTACAAACAAAGTATAAGGACATCCAGTGTTAAAAACATTGCCAAAAACACCTAGTGGTAAAAACATTGCCTAAAACTCACCATCATGATGGTGTTGTGTGGAATTCCCATCTATGTGCCAATGGCAAGATTTCTGCAAAATGATATTACATTGATTCTTGCTCATTTTGAGACACTTTCAATGTAAACCATAGAGTAAAGGCCCGTTCACACCAAGAATGGTAACTATAAAGATAACTATATTAGCGTCCACACCAGTGGACGATATTGTTCTGTTTATACTATACTGTCGCAAATTTGTCGTTCAACTACGTTGGTTAAAGATGTCATGCCTGTGGTGGAGTTAGAACTTCTTTTAATGAATCCGTTTGAGATCGAATTAATGCTAGATTTTTTTTGCTATAAATTATGGACATGGCATCTGAGGACTAATTCTCATTTTCTCATGGGGTTATTTTGCTTCATTTCCAGAATCAATCATAGGCTCGTTCTTACGTACTAGAGCACGTACGCACATGCGCACTCTTCAAAAACAGACGTAAATGACATTTGTGTATATATTTGAAATAAAAGATATAGATTGTACCAAAGTCCCTTTAAGACAATATAATACACAGTTATAGCTGTGCTGTGAACTCAGCTATTCTTTAATATTAAGAATGATTTTATTGAGAACTATATCTTTATCGTTATCTGTATAGTAGGGCTGTCAATAGATAATAGATAAAATATAGCCTAAACCAACACTTATCGTGAAATTAAGCATACACCATGTTAATTTTGTCATCATTTGCTATATCCAGCAAAGTAAACCATCAAATTGAAGGGTGATTCTCACAAAACTGTAAGTCAGATTGCGAATATTAAAGGGTTAGTTCACCTAAAAATGAAATTTCTGCCATTAATTACTCACCCTCATGTCGTTTCACACCTGTAAGACCTTTGTTCATCTTCGGAACACAAAGATATTTTAATGAAATTTGAGAGGTTTTTCATCCTCCACTGAAAACAACGAAATTACCACATTCAAGTAGTAAAAACATCGTTAAAATAGTCAACTAACCCTTTAATCGCACACCTCTCCTCAAACAGCCACATGATTTGAGGTATCGATGTCTAAACTCTAATAGTCTGAGCCAAAGTTGAATACTTAGCGTTAAGAAGCATGTGTTAGGACCACTAAACCTTAATTTGACCTAATAAAGCCTCTAAATAAAGTAGCAATCCAGAACCACAGGCTAAACCTGGCCAGAGGCTTGGCTTTACCAAGCACTTATTTACGGCATCCCCGGAAGCATCCACATTATACACACCATTTCCCCTCTCTCATGCTGCACTGATGCATTCTGGGAAATGACTATCAGCCCTGTCTCACTCTCTTTTTTTCTCACTGCTATGTGGTTTCTTTATTGCAAGGCAATAAATAATAACAAGGTGCTACTTGCATATTTATATCTATATATATTGCACATCACATGCATTATTGCATATTATTTCCACACTCAGGCAGCCATAAACCTCCCCCACCCTCTTCCATTCCCTTCTCAGAAAGATGTTTTGATTGTCAGGGAGGAGCATGTTTATTCCCGACCTCGGGTTGCGCTGCTGGCACATGCTGTGATTCCGGGGTCCGCTATCTCTGTCTAAATCCTGCCGTGAGCAGGTCTGTGCGCTATATACCACACCGTACACACCTCTGTGGATTTACCGCCATGTTGAATGAAGTCACGCTACCCTGATCAGCTCAAACACAGCTGTGACGTGAGTTAGCGCGTGGATCACGATGCTGCAGTGTGACATGGTGCAGAGTCTAAATGGGCTTTAATGAAACCTGGAGTGTGAATCAAGAGGCCGACGCAGAGCAGACGTGTTGTTCAGTAGAGCCTGAAGGGTTTACAGAAAATGTAGATTATATTGGGTTGCTCATGCACATGCAATCTTTGCATATGCAATCTTCCTTATGCATATATGCACATGTCTATGCAGTTTGCTTCCCTCTCTATCTCTGTTTCATTTCCTTACCCACTCAATTTCTTCAAAATCTTTCTATTATCTAGCATTTTTTCTTTATGTTTTCACTTAACACTGCTTTATCACCCTTTACTTCCTGTCTCTCACTTCCTCTGTGTCTGTTTCTCGCTTTTTCTCTCTGTTTCCTCTGAAGAGACACCTAAATAGAGGGGGAAGGGAGTTTCAAGTAGAATAGTGCACATACATCCTATGGAGATGGTTCCCTGTGTAAATCTATTCATGGTTAAATTGTTGCATTGAATTGAATGGGATTTACACAGTACAATTTACACAGAAATTCATTCTGTGTGTTTCCTGAATAAGGGCTAATTGACCAGAATTCCTTACATAACTTGCTATAACACTGGTTTCTAAGAACTGGTTATATAGCTCAGCTATGTTCAGACAGACACTACATGGGTCTTTCTGTTTTGATTCAGAATAGATAGTTTATAACAATATATATATAATAGATATAGCAATATATATCATATCACACATCTTTGTCAGACCTTTTAAAGTCCCCCTGTAGTCAATTTTATCCCTTAAAACTAATCTTTTTTCACCAAAATTACATATTTAAACTTTTTTCCTTGAAAAAAATTCTTCATGCCTTAAAATAGCTTGAATGTAACTCTACACCCTTGCCTCATTTAGTATACGTGGTTCTATGAATATGCAAATTAGCCCCACCTCCACTCACTCACACCAGAGATCCACTCATTGATGATCACACTTTGACGTGATTGGTTTACAAGGTCACTTGTGATGTCAAAAACACCAGGCATTTCAAACCACGTTTTTTTAGACCACTGCAGTGAGAAAATACTCAGCAATGGTGTTGACTTATACATTTCTACATGGTTTGTGTTCAAGCATTTTAAAAACAACACATAACATCAAAAACTTGATTTTCACCACAGGGGGACTTTAATTTTTTAGTAAATACACTACCATTCAAAGCTTTGTGGTTGGTAAGATTATTAAAATGTTTTTAAAAGAAGTCTCTTATGCTCACCAAGGCTGCATTTATTTGATTAAAAAACACAGTAAAAACAGCAATATTGTGAAATATTATTACAATTTAAAATAACTGCTTTCTATTTGAATATATTTTATAATGTAATTTATTTCTGTGATGCAAAGCTGAATTTTCAGCATCATTACTCCGGTCTTCAGTGTCACATGACCCTTCAGAAAATCTTGCTGACCCCAAGCTTTTGAATGATAGTGTATTGTGTAAATTAAGTTTGTGTGTGTGTGTAAGAGTGATGTGTAAACTGTATCACACGATCAATATTGTTTTTTCCTCCCGAATATCATCAGCTTTGATTCTGCTGTAGGTAGGCCTAATCACTTTCATATTCAGAAAAACACGATTTTAAGTGTGATATTGTTTTAACACAGCAGTTAAACTTAACCAATAACGACCGGAAACTAGTTCACAACCATTAGGAATCTCCTCAAAGAGTATCATGGCTAATGAATCCACTGAGACAAAACGACATGTTTTAGTAGCTCCTCTTTTGGGATCATCATTTTTGCTCATAGTCTGTTTCTGAAATGCTCTATAAAGCTCTTTTAATGCTATTTGGATTGGGACAGAGATGAACAAGCAGAGAAAGAATGGAAGAAAAGCAGGAGGGATTGATCATTCAGTGTGATTTTGGGAAAAGAGAGGCAAAATCAACAGACTAGGGAGACAAGTGAGTGCTCGAATCCCCAAGTCAATGAGGGTCACATCTGTCCATTTGCTCTCACACCAGCGTTTTGTCTGCTCTGTGGAGGCCTTATGGTGTGTGTGTGTATGTGTATCAGTGTAGAACCCACAACAAAACACAGCTGTTCCCTCTCAGTGCCCAGCGCAGGTAACTTTACCAGCTAAAATGCACTCATCTTTAAACAAGTGAAACATTTAAAGGGAATGTATTATGGAAAACAGGATTTCTTTGCTCTTCTGAAATAAAAGTATGAAAGGAGGTTTCTGAGTATGAAAGAAGGTTTTCTTGCATCAGAGTGCAAATACAACTCTAAAATGTAACACTTGCAAATTATTTTTTTTAAATTACTTTTTTTTTTTTCATTTTTAATCCAAATTTGTGTAACAATGTCGTAACTGTAGGCAGCAAGAAAAAAAAATTGAGAGGGAATTGGTAATATGCTACTGTATTCTGAACTTTTTCATACTCGGTTCATAATACAGTCCACCCCAACTAAGATGCAATTGACATAATCAGAAGACATTATGGTCATGATGTCACAACCATAAGCACATTAACAAATGATTTGTCACATTTGCATATCAATGCATATTCAGTATTTTCAAGATTGGCCCATCCTGATAAATGACAGTGTTATATTTGCCAGTATACAAAGGCTTGCCAAGCATAACGGGTTTTTACATACTGTATAGAAGTCTTAAAGTTCCCCTGTTGTGAATATCAAGTTTTTAATGTTGTTTATACATCTATGTGGTGTTTTTAATATGCTTTAAGACAAACCATGTGCAAATTCATAAGTCAACACCATTTCTGAGTATTTTCTCTTTAAGGCATGAAGAATTTTTTTTCACAGGAAAAAAAAAACGTTTAAATATGTAAATTTGGTGATTAAAGATGAGTTTTAAAGGATATAATTATTGGCTACAAGGGGACTTTAAAGGTAGAGTAGCAAAAACAGCATGTGGAAATAGGGTTAAAAATGTAAATTACAACCGTTTTGGTGTCAGAAATCTTAAATAACATTATGAGAGGACTTTAAGGAAAATAAATACAATCTTAAAAATAAAGGTTCCCAAAGGAGGTTTTTGCAGTGATGCCATAGAGGAACTATTTGGGTTCCCTAAAAAACCTTTCATTGAACAGTTCTTAAAGAACCATTTTTCTTAGTGTGAAAAATAATCCAAAGAACCATTTTCCAGTATATATAAAAAAAATATTTTATACAATGGAAAGGTTCAATGAATGTTTGAAAATCTTCATGGATCCACCTTTTTGATAAAGAACCTTAATTTTTAAGAGTGTACTTAAAAAGTGCAGAATTAACCATAAATACCTGAAGTGATCATACCTTAATTTCTTTTAATGGGGGTTGCACATAAACCACATCATCCATCCGTGGAAACCAAATAGGTCACATCCAACAGAAGATCGTGAACATCAGTCAAATGACACGGTCTCTTTAAACATGTCTCAACCTGGGAGAAATTCAAGCAGAATGATTCATCAGTGAGCTAGTAAATTGATCTAAAAGGAGAAAATCAGACCCACGTACTGAGCTCATTTAGCACAGTAGGGGGGCAGAGAGGTACTTAATGATGTCAATGTTAGTAAACTAGTCTGGAGATGAGGTCATCCAACAAGCCCCAATTTCACCTGCAGGTTTTTCTTTTTTAGGACAGTGAGAATCCTGTGGGACATTGTGCAAGTCTCAGCTTGGGCTGTGCCCTTGAAGAAAGCCTCAGAAATCTGGAATTAAAGGGTTAGTTCACCCAAAAATGAAATTTCTGTCATTAAGTACTCACCCTCATGACGTTCCAAGACCTTCTTTCATCTTCGGAACACAAATTAAGATATTTTTGATGTAATCCAATAGTTTGTTTTATCCCCCATAGAAAGCAACATAATTACCATCATTCAAGGTCCAGAAAGGTAGTAAAGACATCGTTAAAATAGTCAACGTGGCTACAGTGGTTCAACCTTAAATGTTATGATACATTTTGTGAGCTTTAGTGTTTACGTCCGAACGCTGGCTCATTATTGGCCGGCTCCTGTGTCAGCATCACACGCATGTGTCATGCTGCTCACATGTACAGCGTCGGCCAATTCTAAGTCGGCGTTCAGATATAAACTGCATAGGAGAATGACAGGGAATTGTTGAATAAAGTCGTTATTTTTTTGTTTTGTTTTTGCGCACAAAAAGTATTCTTGTCACTTCGTAACATTAAAGTTGAACCACTGTAGTCACATAGACTATTTTAACTATGTCTTTACTACTTTTCTGGAATTTGAATGACGGTAATTACGTTGCTTTCTAAGGTGGATAAAAAAAAAACCTCTCAGATTTCATCAAAAATATCTTAATTTGTGTTCCGAAGATGAACGAAGGTCTTACGGGTTTGGAACAACATGAGGGTGAGTAATAAATGACAGAATTTTCATTTTTGGGTGAACTAACCCTTTGAGGAATCAAAGATCAGTTAATTAATTTTTAAATAAGGATAAAATAAATACTAAAAAAAATAAATAAAACAAAGATAATAATTTATTTTTAATTTTTACATTTTTAAAATGTAAAAATTAATTTTGTTTATTTATACAAACTGTTAAAGGCTCTTAAATTCCCCAGAAAATAATTTAGACTATTCTCTCAGTTTATATAAACTTATAGATTTGTATTCAACACCGAGCGCTCTTTTAATTCTGAATTTAATTCATTTAAAAGTATGTTTGTTTGGCGACTGTCTAGGTGCTTGGCACCTCAGAAATACACAGTGCATTCAAATGTCACATTCAACGGGTCAATACTGTCCTTTCTAAAACAAAAGGTCACCAAATCCCAGAGTAAATGTTGCTCCTGAAAAGCAGCTACATCACTTGGGACTCAGGAACAGTGGGATGGTTCCCGTGTTGTTCTCAGGTTAGTCAGACACTGTTTTGTCATCCACCTGTGTGTTTTTCAAAGCACCTGTGTCTGTTTCTGATGACTCATCCTTTCTCCACATATGTCCCGCCCCTGAGTGGCACACAGGTGTCAAGAGGCTATGCTGGTGAGAGAGTTAATGCTAGGTGAGGGCAGGCGAGGATATTGCGTGTTTGCCTCCTCAGCGAGATTTTGCGTCTGTGCCAGGTATTAGAATCAGAAGCACAAACAGTTCAGTCACACCTTCAAGATGCAAGAACAGGATGGCTTCTACCACCAGTCATTGCCTGAAAGCAGAACACAGCTGAGTGAGATTGAGCTGGTTATCTTGACAGCATGAGTTATTTCCTCAGATTTGGCCAGATAATATGACACATTTGTTCATATTTAGTTGTGAGTTCCATGAGGGCAAATAAAACAGCCTACTCTGTAAAAAAGTCACCGTGAAATGGAAGTGGCGATATACTTTTCTTCCCTGTTGTGACATATATCAGAGTAAAAAGGCTTCTTGAATAAGAAAAATTGTAGGGCAAGACTTGATATTGACCATTTGGAATTGATTGGATAGTTGTGGTTTGCTATTGGTGGATTTCATGTGAGTCCCGCCTTCGTGTCAGTAAACACGACATCAGAGAAGAGATGAGATGTTGCTGCAAGAGGGACAGGGGAAGTGATTTTGGTTAAAGATTACAAGAGTACATGAATTAAAAAAAATAATAATAAAGATGTGCACGGATAAATCATTTACAGTATAATAAATAGTGCAATATTCCATGAAAAAAAAAAAAAAAAAAATGTCAAATTTGATTTCATGGTGACTTTAACGATAAGTTCCCTTACTATATACAGTGAAAAACTGTAACGGATCTAACAGGATATTTCATTTAATTTTATGGTAAAATACTGTTAACTGTAAAGTTTTTGATAATTCTGGGAATATTGACATTTCCAGAATTCCCTGTTACACTTCAGATTAGATTTATATTTTTTAATTATTATTATTTAAATCATTATGTTTAAAGTTAGTTTTTTTTGTTATCAGTTATATACGTTAGGGTTTTGTATTACGTTTTGCTATATTATATCAGTTAATGAAACTGTATTCTTATTCTACTGTAAAATTAAGTTCAATCTGTAAAGCCTAAAAATGTATCTTCCATATTTATTTTTTGGCAACCACAGTTGCTGTTTTGGTAACACTTTACCATAAGGTTTATTAGTTAACATTAGTTAACTACATTAGTTAACATGAACTAATAATGAACAGCAATAAGCAACTGTATTTTCATTAACTAACATTAACGAAGATTAGTAAACACAGTAACAAATGTATTGCTCATGGTTAGTTCATGTTAGTTAATACATTAACTAATGTTTAACTAATGAACCTTATTGTAAAGTGTTACCGCTGTTTTTTACTGTCAGTTTTACAGATTTTACAGTGCAGGAAACTGCCATTACGGAAGCATTGATTGTGTTAGTGTTTAACTTTGCATTGTATGTTAAAATCAAAATTAAAAGTTATTCTCGACCTATTTTACTTTTGTACCCATAATCTGTTTTTCCATTCCTATTTATAAACAATTACACTCAAATAGCATAAAGAGAGTAAGTCTAAAAATGGCATCCAATGAGTCAAGGTGAGATTTCAGATATGCAAATGGCAGGTTAAAGTGGCGCTCCTAATTGGCTAAAGCATTGTTTCTGTAGATGGCTGCTTACACAAGCCTCTTGAGCCACTGAATATCCTCATCACTTTGCGCGTGCGTGCGTGTGTGAAAGCTGTCTGCCTTCCTCAGTGGGCTAAAAGCTCTCATCACGCGGAGAGTATATGTGACTGGGTGTTTGGACAAGATCTCTTTAGCAGGAAATCTGCTTTAATGGTTTCGAAGTCCAACGTAGTCCTGAGAATCTGATCAATGTCTGTAGATGAGATTCATTTTGTAACAACAATGTACACATGTATTAACATGGTATTAGATAAGGTATGATAGGATTATGGCTATATGTTTATTCATATTGTACAGACCTCTTGACATCAGTATCCGCTGATTTTCGGAAAGAAATGTCCGGGTCATATTCAAGTCAAGGATTATTAAGCTGCAATATAACATTTTAACAGAAAACAAAAACAATTTAGCATCAATATAAAGTGGCCTAAAAGTGTCATTTTAAATTTTATATATATATATATATATATATATATATATATATATATGATTTTGAGGTGAAATATGACTTCATTTTTCATGATATCGACCTGTTTATATCATAGAAATAACAAAATCCCAATTGTGCACAATCCACATAATCTGTAGAAAAATGTATTCATTTATGATTTATTTATAAGTATATTTTTATTTATTGTTAATACAGTTTAGCAGTCATTTGAGGTCAGGGTGTTCCTTCCAGGGTAGTTTGGGCACATACAGTAGATCCTAAACCTCTTAAAGTTAAATTGCTAATAAATATTTCCTCTTCAAATCCTGCTAATTAGGATTATATGTGCAGATCAGTAGTCATAATTTGAGAAGATAAATCCCAAGGACCATGTTGTTTTTTGTCCCGTTCACTTTTATTCTTGCTCTTTAAACTCATGTGTCTTTGCTTAATTAGATTTCTCAAGAGGCTCACTTTGTTCGGGCATGCTAATGCAATTTCTCCCCTCTTCCTCTCAATTAACAATTAATCTTTGCCCAAAACTGGCCCGCGCTGCACTGTACAGAAGAGCAGGCAAACAGCAGCACTGCAGCTCGCAGGAGGATAAACAAGAACTAGTCGTTCCTTCGCTCGTTGCCCGTGGGTACCAGCCGCCTATCGCCCCAAAGGAGAACAGGGGATGCTGGGAAAACCATACACAGAGAGTGATGCTGAATCAATCTCTTACCCAAAGCAAATTATTACACTGCTGCTTCATTCTCCAGTGAATTTAGAGCAACTCTGGCAGATTAAAACAATTTGCACAAACATGGTTTTGCCCTCAGTGTTCGACGTCTCACGCTCTGTCTCTTTCAGTCTCTTTGCCCGTCTGTCCTCCGTCTTGTGTGTGTTTGTGCACACATGTATATCTGATAGCGCCTGACACACTCTAATCACACAGATGCTTATGCATCATGGTTTTACTGCAGATCAGCGTAGATGTTAATGCACAGATTAGATGTACAATAACATCCGTTCATTGAGTGTTACACATGCAGTGAACCTGATGCTTCCATAACCTGCATTTCATTTTGCTGCACACCAAATGATTAGATAAGAACAGAGCATCACTGGGAAACTGCATAAACCCGCATACAGTCTTTTTATAATTATTATATTAAGTAAACAGAAAAAAATAAACAGAAAAAATAAATAAACAGAAAAAATATCAAATCCAAAAAAATAAATTTAATTGCAGTATATTTCAGTTTAAACACACACACACACATATAGGCCTATATTTATTAAAGATGCACCGATGCTAAATACCGATGCCGATACCGATAGCCGATTATTCAGAATGATATCGGCTGATGCTGATATCAATAGTTTGATTTTTCTTAAGGAAAAAAAAATCTCTCCCAAATAATGCTGCAAACTATACAGGGAACGCTCTCATTTGGTACACTATAATATTAGTGGTTACAATTAACAATAGAGGTATTATATATTCAGCTGCTATTTATTTTCAGATATAATAATTACACTCAATAAAAACTGAAATGTTTGTAATGTAGGTAATAAGGTAGTTTTCATAAGCACTTGTCTTCATGGCAAATTTATTTAAACATATAATTAAAAGTAAATAAGCTCATCTCTAGCTGCTTTATTGACGTCTGTCCACGGTTGAAACACATTACATGAGACATGATACATTTCGGTAAGATGTACTGTATCTTTCAACATACATTTTTGATGTTCATGCATGTTTTTCGAGATATATAGCCTAACCTATATTAATGTGGAAAAAAAGACTCACGCTGCCACTTGAACTGGGGCGCTACAGCGATCTGTCACGTCATGTTTAAGAGCATCAAAACGCCATTTACTGTTTGAATTTCGTGATAAAATGGACAGAATTTAAAAACTGAGACTGTTTCTTATCAGAAGAAAGAACAAAGCTCTTTGCGATTATCTTTGAGATTATAAACCTGGCAACCCTGGCTTTAACTACGGGTGATTCATAGGGTTAAATAGGGTCTGCTTTAATGCAATTTTGTTAATGTCGCGTTAACTAAATTCAACACGAGAGATTGTCTTCACACACAATGAGATGCAGTCCACATACGTTTTTCTGCACACTTTTGATTGACAGGATATAATCGGCCATATATATATATATATATATATATATATATAAAACGGTTAGTTCCTGTCCTTTATTCTGATTGGTCAATAGTTGTGTTTTATTCACAATAAAACACAGCTATGACCCCTTCACTCAACGGTTCTGTGTATCACTACACAACACCCTTAGCAACCACTCTTAGCAACGTAAACTGTATGTTCTCAATTGATATTGTTCATTGAAGCTTACTGTTTTATGTAGAAGAGTGTTGTGAGGAAAAGATCTAGTTTATTACCTGCATTCAGATTTAGCATTTTCTTTAAGGTCAGTCCTATGTTCATAAAAATCTGTTTAAATGTCCGATGTATTATCTTGTCCTTTTAACAGTTAAGGGGTTTTCCCGTGACTGACAGCGCTAGTCAAAGCATTTGTCAGTTGCGTCTTGTTCCGTGTTCACAACAATTCAGTCTTTTCAATGTAAAAGTCTTCGCTACTGACTGACACACTCATAAAGACAGTCTTTGCCGCCATCTAATGGCGTGAAAATGTAACTTCTGTTGCTGTTCACGGTCAGGGACTATTTTTTTCCGGAGGAAGGAAGGCTTTTAGAAAAAGTTTACTTCATGAAAGTTGATGCTTTGCGTTGTGCCTAACAGCGATCTTCAGCTTGACTTATTCACTATACAGCACAGCCTCTCGTATCTTATTGCTTACATATACACAAATATATATACACACAATTTATTTTGCATACGTTATTTTCATATATAAATATAGGTCTAATTTATATAAATATTTAATATTTTATTGACATTATATATATTTTAATTGGAAAAGCATGATTTTTGTCTTAACCCAGAGTCTTCAACAAACTGCATGCTTTGATACACTGCTAATGATAAAAACAAGGAAAGACCACAGCAGTCTTTTTTATGCCATTGGTTAAATCCCCATCAGCGTCAGATGTGGAATCTGATCCAATAATTCATTAACTACCTCCTTGGCTAGAAGATTGCTAGATTATTTTCACCTGAGGTATTTTTGTGAAGATGCTCCTATTCTAGATCCAATTATTAAAGAATATCCCCTGCTTCATCTTGCACTGCACCACTCTGTGTGCCAGTGGGGATGGACTTGGACGCTTCCATTTTTGGAAACCCAACTATTTCTCACACCACTGCTTTTTAACACAACATGAGATTTGTCTGTGTTCCGTGACATTTAAAAAGCACCAACTGGGGTTCTTTTAGTCGAAGGAACAGCCTGCTGGGGCTTTAGGTCTTTAGTTATACTTCACTACCTTAAAGCACTTACCCACTTGGTACAGAACATATGGTACAGAAATGCTGACTCACCCAAAAGCCCATTTTTTCCAAGCAATGCCCCCTGTAGACAAAGCAAAAAACTGCAGCAGTAAAAGTTCAGTAAGGTGACTGCATTGTTTATGGTGAGTTAAGGACACTGTGTGAGTAATCTATTTAAGCACATGGATTTACAATCCCAAGGAAATAATTGTTGTCTTCATTGCTAAAGCAGATTAAATAAAATGAAGAGAAAAAAAGTGTTATTCCTCACTGACATTGAGATTTTTTTTTAAAGTTGTGACTCTGTCAGCAAGCTTTTAGTTTACACAGAACAGCATTAACACATATTGACGTTCCATCTGCAAGACCACTCTGGATAATGAAGAAGGAACATGGACTATTTAAGACCGATAATTCCACAGATTATCCTAATCTGTTTTATTTTCTCTAGCTGTGGCTGTGTATACACTAGACATGGACTGGTGGGTGGACATAAGTCCCACTGCCACAAACCTGCACACTAGGGAACCATGTGAAATACCAACCAAAAAATTACTCCAAGACACTTTTTAACTCTGTCAGTGAATGCTTTGAGTTTCTACATTATATATGTAGAAATCGTGACTTAAAGTCATTATAAAGCAGTATTTGGAACCCATTTTACTTCCATAATGTGGCATACACTATACTGTTCAAAAGTTTTTTCAGATTTAAAAAAAAAAAAAAAAATGAAATTAATATCACTTTTGATTCCTTGATCAAAAGTGATACTAAATATGGAAGCTTGTTTCCGCCATGAAATAAAAAATAAAAAAGGTTGCAAGTTATAAAGTCAGAATTGTGTGATATAAAGTCAGAATTGCAAATTATAAACTCGCAATTGCAAGAAAAATGTGAAAATTGCGAGATATAAACTCACAATTCTGATTTCTCGCAATTCTGACTTTTTTCTCAGAATTGTGAGATATAAACTCGGAATTGCGTGATATAATGTCTAATTGTGAGGGAAAAAAGACTGACGTTTTTCTCAGAATAGCGAGTTTATATCTTACAATTCTGAGAAAAAGTCAGAATTGCGAGATATAAACTTGCAATTCTGACTTTTTCTCAGAATTGTGAGATATAAACACAATTAATAGGATGCAATTGCGAGTTCTGATGCAAGATGCAATTCTGAATTTATAACTCGCAATTGTGAGTTTATATCTCGCAATTCTGAGAAAAAAGTCAGAATTGCGAGAAAAAAATCAGAATTGTGAGTTATAAAGTCAGAATTGCGTGATAAAAACACAGTTGCGAGAAAAAAAGTCAGAATTGTGAGATAAAAAGTCGCAATTATCTTTTTAATTTTTTTATTTAGTGGCGGAAACAAGCTTCCATACAGACCTTTATACTACTACAAAATATTTCCATTGCAAATAAATTTTATTCTATTCATTAAAGAATCCTGAAAAAAGTATGATGGTTCCCACAAAAATATTAAGATAAATAAGATAAAATAAAATTCAGCTTTGTCATCACAGGAATAAATGACATTTTAAAATAAATCAAAATAGATAAGAGTTATTTTACATCATAACAATATTAATGTTTTTTACCCTGTATTTTTGAATATTCAACAACAAAACAACAAAAAATGTAGAGGAATTAATCAGGGATAGATTGAATCATAAGTGGGCACTGCCTACCAGAGTTCGTAGTCAACCATGGATGACTCCTCCCTTCCTGAAACACGGCCAACACTCATTGGTCAAAACTTATGCGGCCTTGATGATGTCACCTGAAAAGGAAAGTCATTTAGGATCAGAGAGCTAGTTATTTTGATGAAAACAAAACATTTTTTATACTTTTGAATAATATGCATGTACAAGATATGTGTATTAAGTAAAAATGGTCAATAATGATTTTATTTTAAAGCTTTAAGCACATTCAGGAAGTTGATAACTTCCACCATACTTAAATTAAACACCCTCTGACCAAAGGCACACCCTCCAAAGACAACAAACTTGAACATACTGATTAGACAGAGAGTTGACTCTACATTTTCTGATTGGCTAGGATTCTTTTTTATAGAGCTTATAGTTGTCACAAAGAGAAATGTGTTTTTTCAGAATTGCCTATTTCAGTGATTTATGTCAGGTACATTTTATATGTGATACTGATATTCCCCTCAAAATTGCTAAAAGCAGTAAAAGTAATGGATTAATTGATCAGTAGTCTTGATCTGGCACCACAAAGCGAAGAGATTCATGAACAGATGCAAATTGGATTGGGTCTCAGATTCTGAATAAGAGATGTCGCAGCACAAAAATTGATTCATTATAATGTTTTGGTGCGCTAATGGCTTGTTGCCAGGTTAATGTACTGAGACGTGTCTTTTGATGTGAAGGAATGAGTTACATTTGTCACAGATTTTCTCCCCATCTGTATTGCATGTATATTCTCATGGGGAGCTTCCAATTACCAATATTTACTGTAGCTGAAAGCAATCTTTTTTTTTAAAAAAGTTGGTAATTTATACCCCTAATATTAATGTGCTAACCGTGCTAATGTGCTAAAGTCCATGAAACGTGCTGGCACTAACGCAAATTTGTTCTATAACTAAACTAAAATTGGAGTAATCCTTTTAGAATTAAACGGATCTTCACTCTAGTAGTGTGATTAGGTGGAGTCGGGCCAAAACAAAGTGAAATTGTGCAGGGAAACAGCGCTAGTTCCTTCCATTGTCCCATACGTGAGAAAAATTGCACAATCGTCATTGAAAATCCACTCAAATCCTGAAGATGTCATAATACTGAAGGAGGTTTTCTACGACAGCGTATTTGCATACTTCCAATGCTGAAACTAAATCAATCACACTTTCATTTCGATTGCGATGCTACTGGTAATGATAATGGGTTGGTGATGATGACATAGATGGTAGCATTAGAAAAGGAAGCCCAAGGGGAAATAATTCTTATGCATGTTCATGAAAAGCCCAAGCTTAATACCTCTGCTGGATTTTTGCACTGAGACCAAGAGCTGTTAAGTAATGCAGAAAGACATGTGATGGAGAGAGCGACACTAAAAACAGGACAGATGCTCTTCAGAGAAAGAGGGTAGAAAATTCAAATCCTCCTTTAAGAAGTCTTTGCAGTGTTACACTCTCAGGAGAAATTAAGCCACTTTATTCGCCCTCTTTCATGTTTGTGCATTTTTCTTTCATGGCTTGTCGTCCAGACATGAATTTACAGATCTTGGGAATTTGTAATAATCATTTGCTGCTACATTCTGCTTCCACTCTGAAATGATTAACTAAAGCAGACAACATAAAAATAATGATTCTTTTAGTAGTTTTGAGGAACCACATCCTCACTAACTGGTCTAATACTTTTTTTTTAAATTTATTTATAAAAAGCAAAGTACCCAAATTAAAATCAAATTAAGCAAGTCAAGAACTGCTACTGATTTAGTGAGTTAAATAACATGAGTTTAAGACTGATTCATGAATCATTTGTGATTGATTTGTTATAACGAACCGGCTCTTAAGAGTCATTCAGTCGTTCACAGTATCTCCTACACTTAAAAATAAAGGTTATTTATTGGCATCTACAGTTCCATTAAAGTTCTTTAACATCCATGGAAACTTTCCATTGCAAAAAAAAGGTTTTTAGAGGGTTCTTTAGATTTTTAAAATGAATTCTTCATACTAAGAAAAAAAAAAAAGAAAAAAAAAAAGGTGTACTTCTACTACTAGATACAGTTCTACTTCTTTGGGTAAACAAAAATCTTTCTTCTATGCATCACTGCATCACTACTTTGTCCTTGAGGGTAAGTAAATGATGACAGAATTTTAATTTTTGGGTGAACTATCCCTTTAAGTTGTCTGCTTATCTTTTTCTCAGAGACAAAAAGGCCACAGATATCTCACATGCATCTTTAGAGTTTCAGAACTGATCTTAAGGTCTCAAACTCTACTCAGGTACACCAAATTCTGCAATCAAAAGTCAGAGATCTCAATAAGAACTAAAATATTTCTCAGCAAATTCTTGCAAAGCGGGCTCAGAATTCTGTAACCTCACCACTGCAGATACACTTCCATGATCTTTCTGCATTATTCGCGCTCTCTATCATGTCCTAATCCGTCCAGACTGCAGTCTCAGTACACACGAGCGTTGCCAAATTGCTGCCAAGTCTCTCTATCCACCCTCTATTTCTCTGTTCCCATCACTCTATATTTCATTTGCTCATTTAGCAGATGACCTTCAACAGTGGACAGAAGCACACTGGACTACTTCCTAATGAACTGTCATTCTTTTCAGAATGTACTAACCCTGTAGCCACTGCTGCATCTCCTTCTTTCATCTTCTCTCTCTCTCTCTCTCTCTCTCTCTCTCTCTCTCTCTCTCTCTCTCTCTCTCTCTCTCTTCCTTCACTGACTGCTTGCCTTCCTCTCTCACCCCACCTTTGGCATATAAACATCATGCTCAGCCAGTATGAACCAGGATCTGTTTAAGCTCCACTCTTTCCCTGTATAGATCTACAGATGAGTTTAGTCTGAGAGTTAGATGGGGATGAATGGACTTCATTCCTTCCTCCCACTTCTGTTCCTTCCACACAACAGACTTCCTCCTTCACACCACATTCGCTCTAGTACTACGCTAGTTATGACAACCAGAGTGACTGTTTTTTTAACCATTTTGAGCAAATAAAGGCTCTATCTATCCATCTATCCATCCATCCATCCAGCCAGCCAGCCAGCCAGCATATTGGAATGAAGGATCATGTGACACTTAAGACTGGAGTAATGGCTGCCGAAAGTTCAGCTTTGCCTTCACAGGAATAAATTAACATTTTAAAATATATTCAAAAGAAATTGGTTTATGTAAATTGTAATAATATTCCACAATATTACTGTTTTTACTACACTTTAAAAAAATATTTTTATGATTTGTTATCACAACATTTTTTCTTTTGTCAAATGAACTTAAATAATTAATGTGGTTCAGATAACATAATATTTTGAGTTTCTGTTGATTAAATCAATCGCCTTCATTGTATTAACTCAAATTTTTAATTTCAATGAACAACATTTTAAGGCAACCAGATAACTTCCCTTTTTTTTAAGTTAAACCAACAATTCTTTTTTTTTTTTTTACAGTGTATATATTTGATCAAATAATTGAAGATATTTGCTTGATAAGCATAAGAAAATGTGACATACCTCCAAGTGAAAAAGAATATTCAAGTGGGACATCATGTAGAGCGGGAATTGATTGGATGGAAACATCTCAGGGTACGATATTAATATCATTTTTCCATATCCACATGGCCTTTGGATGATGTCTGAAAGAATATATTTACAAGATGAGTGCATAATTGCCACAATAATGATTACCAGTAGATTATATAATTTATGTTTCCACACATGCCTGCATGTTTGAAATTCTAAAGATGAAGACGTCACATGAGATTAAGAATCCTTTTAAACATGGACGTAAGAACAGTACTGGCCCAAAGACACCGGAGAGAAAGAGAGCGAGAGATGTCAGCCATTTTTAAATCAATGTGCTTTTAGGCTCTCTGCTGGTATTACACTGAGACCAATCTGTCATTGGAACAGGACAATGTGTATGTGTGTGAGATACAGTATCTGCATGCATTTCTCTGTGTGTGTGTGTGTGTGTGTGGCACAGCACTCCCATTGGAATGAATAAGCCAGCATGGCTAAATAAGGTCCCTTAGATTAAAGACAGTGTTAGAGGTTAATGAAGTTTCTTCCTTTAAAACTCTGAATGGATTAGTTAGTTGTAAAACTACACTGACCGCCCATCCCGAGATCTAACTAATCAAAATTTCAGCCTTGTGCTTGCTTTGAATTTTATCATCCTGCATTGAGAGCTGCTGTGATTTGATGCGACTGTGTTTGAAACCTTTGAGTCTGGATGCTCTTGTCAATTGTGCTGCAAGAACGAAAAAAAAGTTTTTTGATCACAGACTTGATTATACTAAGAGATCAGACAGCTCTGGCAGTCTCAGATGCTTTTTTTAGCTATGAGGACAGTCGAACCCCCAAAACATAAGAACAGAGCAGAGCAACATTTTTACTCTCTTACAGAAGTCTGCTTGAGATAGAGACATCACTGAAACATTAGACTGTCACTCAGATCTCACGGCAGTGAAATGATTTATATGTGAATTCAGCCCATCTTTCGTGACTGTCGTTACATTATTGCTACCACCAAAATGTCACTATAGATGATGGTCCTGATACATTTCAATTTGTTTAGGTCTCTAAAAGTTTATTTGACAGCAATATCTTACTGACAGGTTTATTATATTTATCTAACATGTTTTATGACATACAGGTTGTACTCAACCAGAATAGATGTGTCAACAAAAAGGGCAGATAACAAAGTTTGTGCATGACCTATTGAAATGCACCAGCATATTATTAACAAATTATTAAATGGATGTTTCAGACATTTGAATTTGTGACAAACATTACATAATGTTTAATTAAATCAATGTATAAGTTCAAGCAGAGTAATCCACTACTGATATAGGTTATAATGTAACATATAGGAATATACTGTGCAGTGAAATTGGAATATTGAATATCAATTATATTTATTAACACACACACACACACAAATATTTTTAACTTCTGCTTCGCTGCTTCCTCCTTTAAAACAACATCCTGTGGTTAACCTGTATCTCATGTTTTCGAATGTCCGATGATATAAATAATTTAATATATGTACTTGCTGAAATGTTAAACCTGTAAGATGATCGTGCCAGGTCATCATTTTACATCAAACATCACACACTGTTATATTTGCCTGAAGGCAATGTTTTACAGGAACTATCTAAGGTGACACCCTCTCCGTGTGCTGAAGGGAATGAATTTCCCATTACGACCCACATGAGGATGTTCATTTGTGTGAATGATCACAGACTTGCTGAGCGATGTTGTCTGAGATCAGGAGTTTGGCATTTGAATCATGGGAGATCAACTATCTGACACAACCATTAACTGTGGCCTTGATCAATAATTTAACTCTGGTAATTTAGGCTCTATAATTAGGGATAGTGGATGGTATCTTGGCTGCTTTCTAGGTTGTGGCTATTGTAGTGATGTTGCCAGATGGAAATAACAGGCAGTAAGTGTTTATCGTCTCTCCATTTAATATGGAGTCAAACCCAGTTGATTCAAGGTATATTCCCTGAAATCAAGTGCACAAAGTAAATGTATATTGTTTTAAAGATATTTTTTTGGTAAACAAGACAAAAATACTGATTAAGGCAACACAATCATCTGTTTTGATATTTCGGGCTAATTGGCTTTTCATGCTTTTCATTGAATTTTATATATAATATATACATTTTTCAATTGTAGTCTTTTAAAAAGGCATCTGAAATAATTAACTAAGCGCAATGTAGTATTGTCATAAATATTGATTTTTCGATACATATCGATAATGAAATATCTGAAACGCTGCCAAAACTCATTTTCCGCAGAACAGATAACACAATACCAGCTGCGCTTTCTCGCTTTCTCATCTCTCCAACAGCGAGTTGACACACAAACCCGCCTCCTCTCACTCACTTGTTTCATTTGCTCCGGATAAATATTGTTGGTGCTTGAATTTGTGCATATTGCACATAATTTTACCTATTCCCGCAGATTTTGTCACACTCAAAGTGCGCACACATTAAGCCACCTCTCAGTACTATTTTTCACAGCTTATTGCGCTTAAACAGTCAAACACACACAAAATAATGTCAAAATGCCGGTCTTAGTGAGTATTCATGTAAACACAGTCAGTTATGTTTTAAGTGAATGCAAACAGTTGAGAAAAAATACTGCATGTGTAACTGAATAATGGATCCGTGCATCAGGTCTTAAAAGTGACAGCAGCCTAATAAACCTGCTGCCAAATTATGAGAATATCTATATGGCAGTTTTTCCTCATGGTATCGATGTCAAAATTGTGGCTAGTGAAAATGCTGAGTGGCTAGTAACTTTGAAAAACCCCTAGCCACAGTGGCTGGTGAATAAAAAAGTTAATGTCAAGCCCTGGTTATAAACAGAAAGCAAGAGAAGAGCCATACCTTTATAATCACTAAGGCTATCAATCTCTAGAGTACAAGCTTATTGAATTCTGTACTCTCACGACAATGAATCACTTAGTTACATGGTGTTTACACTTTGATGGTTATAATAAAAGGATTCTGCGTATTCTGACTAACTTATTGACTAGCACCTCTGATAGGCCATTGCGTTCATGTGCTCAACAGATATGACTGTGATTGTCTACAATGCTCAGTGCTTGTAAAAACACACTATAAATAGAAACCTTTGATGCTCAGAAAATGCTCAAACAAGAATGAGAGCATTTGAAAGCAGCGTCTATCAGTAAGTACCGAACATACCCGGTACTTGGTGCTACAGGTACAGCAGAAATGCTGGTACTGTTTTTAGTACCGACTGTTATCGGTAGTACCGGTACATTTGACAACCCTAGTAGAAAGAAAACATGCAAAATAAATTGCTTATTTTATTGCACTTTATTTATTTCAGTTACAATACATGTATTAAAGGCTGTTTTGTCAAAATTAGTTTTTTTCGAGTAGGAAATTCCCACTTCAGTAGCACTTTCTTGCACTTAACTTTACAGTTTAATTCCTATATATATATTGGGAAGAGGGGTATCTTCATATATCATTGGCCTGATTTTATACAACATTTTATTCCTTAAAACATGGTGATTTTTTTCCCCTGGCTGTTGACAGTATTTTCTGATTTCTGTTCTGGAAGTGTATGCAAATTAGTTTATATTTAATTAACTAATGGCTCATTTGCATATCTAAACTTGTAATGTAAAAAAAGCACTACGAGCATGTTAACAAATGTTCCGCTACCTCATCTGAAAGTCTGTTTCCTGCAGTTCCTTTAGCGTTATTTTCTGTATGTGATGTTCATGTAACTATATTTTTCTTTGCTTTAAGAAAGACTGCTAATCAATGTAAATATTGGCAAATAAATAAATCATGCACTGTATTTTGGCCACTATATTGGACTTGCAGTATATGAAGAATTTAATCGATCTAGCTTTCCCGTAACTGCATTTTTAATGGATTATATCGTTCATGCTGAAGATGTACAGAATGATACATCAATGAAAGCGGGAAGCTTGAGCAAGATCTACCTAGTTTAATGTTACACATATAACAAATGAACTGAGCAGATATTTGATATAAATATATCAAAAAGGAAAAAAGCTGTGCATAGAATTTAGGCCCCTAAGCCATAGTAAACAGATTTTATACAAACATATATGAATATATAAATATATATGTACATATACATTGAAAATTGCATTCCAGGACGGTGTGGGTGTCCCCCTCGGTTGAAATTGCGTTTGTCCCGTTTGGTTAGAATAGCGTTCTGGGGGGGTGGGGGGGAAGGGGGTTTGTATGTGGTACATGGAGAAATGCTGTGTTAACAGAGGCTAGCAGTTTGTGTTGTTGTTGTTTTGTTCCATGTTCTTGTGTTACATCCAAGAATCGATTGCCTCTACCCTCAGACCATAAATAAGTTCTGTTTGGCATTGAAATATGAGGACTTGGGCATGATAGGTTTCAGCGTTTGTTTTAGATACCTTCCACTAGTTTTAAAATATCATACAATGTAAGCTGCTAATGTAACATGGGCCTCTTGTCTCATGTAATTATTGATGGGTTTGTAAAGTATTTGTTCTAATTCTCCCCTTTGAAAGTCATAAAATATAAAAAACAAAATCCTTAAAATAAAAACTGACACTACATACTTTTTTAAATATAAATAATTTTTTTATTTTATTTTTAATAATAAAGAGAGAGAGAGATTTTGAATTGTATGACTGTCATTAGTTTTGAACTATTTTGACTGATAGAGGAGATGGTAAGAAGAAACCAGAATTGAATTAAGAGAGCTGTTCTGTGCCTTGTTCAGGCCTCAGTGTGCCACAGCTCAGATTAAAAGAGCAGAGGAGTTGAGGTTATCACGCTTCTGAGACTAAAATAGACCCACTGCAGCCCAGACCGGCCCAGCCCAGACCGAGCTGTGACATGCAGGGAGGATGCGCCACTTAGGGCACGTAAAGATGGAGAGATCAGGCAGCAAAAATCGTTCCTCATTGTCATTTCTCTTCCACATCAGCACTCATTCCAGATCATAACACCCAGCCCAGCACGTGTTTTTACACCCTTTCATGAGAGTCCATATTCCTTCACAGTACTGAAACAAACCAGTGAAGAGAATGGAAAAATATCAGAAAGAAACTTGACTTTTACATCTGAAGAAATTCAAGTAGTGCTTGCATACACAAAAGTCACTTGATATTAAATCAAGTTTTTAATGCGTTGTTATGCAGCTGCTAAGGTGTAGTGGGTGGATGTTAGGGCATTGCTACAGTATGTTTGCCGATAAGTTGCTAGGGCATTGCTATGTGTTTGCTACGGTTGCTAGAGCATTGCTACATGGTTTCTTAGGTGTTATTGGTGGTCCACAGACATTACTATGCTGTTGCTAGGGAGTTCAGGGTGGTTGTTAGGGAATTGCTATATGGTTGCTAGGTTATATCGGTTGGTTACATTGCTAGGTGGTTGCTAGACTATAGCTATGCAGTTCCCATGTTGGTCAAAGTGGTTGCAAGGGCATTGCTAAATGGTTCAATAGATGTTGGTGGTCCTAGCTCATTACTATGCAGTTGCTAGGGAGTTTAGGGTATTTGCTAGGGAATTGCTAAATGGTTTCTAGGTTATTCTGGTTGATTACATTGGCTGCTATTGTGTTCTGGTTACTAGGGCATTGCTACATTGTTTCTTAGGTGTTCTGGTTCTAGGGCATTACTATGCAGTTGCTAGGGAGTTCAGGCTATGTTGCTTAGGGTTGCTGGTTACTAATTATTTACACCACTAATGATTGTTTCCAAACAAGGTAGATACTACTACATGCTGTGACGTCCAGTTTTTATTCTGGTTATATAATTCAAAAGAATAAAACAAAAAGAATATCTTTTTCAAAAGACCTTAAATCACCACCAGCATGCTGTGGCTTACAGGAAAACCCACTAATGGATAAGAGATTAAAGATGTCTGTTCCATGTGATTTACTCTCATTATTAGAGTTGAAAAAGATTTTATAAGATAAAGATATTTCATCCAATTCCAAGTAACAAACATCAGAATGTCACAACAGTAAGAAGGCGAGCATGAAATGCACCACAGATGGAGAGACACGTGAGGGAACACGTTTGTTGTTTGTTCCTCCATTCTTAACCAAATGCGGAAGCCAGATTATGATGTTTACAAGTAGGCTTACTAAATATCCCATATCTTATCAAAGAGAATAAATCGCTCTGCCCTCTTGCCCTCACGCTCATCTGATACATTAAAATTCAGCAGGACGTCCCAGATTTCAGCACACTGAATCGTGATGCTCTGACAAGCCCTGATCTTTTGCGGACCTTTTCTGTGTTTCTGAAGAGAGAAAATGCATTTATTCTGTTGGTGAAAGACGCTGCAGCAAGATGACCTTTAGATCAGCTGCCTTCTCTCTTCACAAAGCTTTTGAACTTCAGTAATCGAAGTGTCAGATGTTTTTGTGCTCTGAGGTAAAACATAGCCGGCAGGGTTGAGTTGCTAAATCCTCTACACACACGGCAGCGAAGGAATGTTTTCATTGATCGTTACTTTGGCTTGAATTAATAATGTCTCTAGTCACTAAATAACATCAGGGACTCATCAGAGAAAACTGCCTCCATTAATGCCAGGTTCAGACTACACGATATCAGCCCGATTTTGACACAGTCTGCTTGACGTAGGGTGTTATGGTGATTGGGCGTTGGAATCGATTGCTTTATCTCATATAGTCTGCGGCATTTCACTGTGTCACGACAGAAAGACTAGCATGTCGGGTTCTGTCACATCTGTGACGTTGACCAATAAGCTCTTCCATATACACGGCTTTCAAAAATGGAGAAACGAAAGAGAGATGGTATTGGTGCTGCTAGGTGGAATTTATGCATTACAGAAAAGGTTAATGGAGCTATGGCAACAATATTCCCGCCTTTATGTTGTTTCCCTGAAGGACTACCACGACATAATGAAAAAAGATAAATGCTGGCGAATGATATTGGAGGAGCTTCAGCAACCCCTTGAATGCTGGAATTAGCATTAGGCTAGTACAACCATTGTTTGTTTACGCTCGTTTCTGGAAGTCAGTCGCTAGTTCCGCCTTCTCAATGACATTACGCACATTGCAAAAAAATTATTGGTCGGGAAGCAACGTATAGTCTGACATGTTTCTTGTCCATGACACAACAAGAATTTAGGATAATAAAAAAAAAAATAAATAAATAAAAAAAAAATCGCATAATCTGACACATTGACTATGGTAACAGGCAAAAATATTGTGTAGTCTGAACCCATACAGTCTGGACTTTTTTTCTGGACAGTCTTACTTTTTTTTTTTTTTTTTGAGCTTAGTAAATTTTGTGTTTGTGTATGTTAATGCATAATAAGACTGATTTTTAGAGTTCCATTCCTCTTAAAGAGACAGTTCACCCCAAATATTTTAATTCTGCATCATTTACTTACCTTCATGTTGTTCCAGAACGTAGGATTTATCTTTTTTTGTGGAGCACAAAATGATTTAAAAAATTCCATATTAAAAAATCAACAGTAAAATAAATGCTTCAAGTGAGTTTAGGCATCAAAAATATTCTAATTTACAGTATAAAAATGATATTAATTTTGAGATTGCATTTAAAGGGTTAGCTCACCCAAAAATGAAAATTCTGTCATTAATTAATTACTCACCTTCATGTCGTTCCACACCCGTAAGACCTTCGTTCATCTTTGGAACACAAATTAAGATATTTTTTTTAAAAATCCGATGGTTCGGAGCGTGTATCAAACTGCCAAAGTCACACCCCCCCAGTGGTGAACCACTGAAATTTCAAAACACTGATCATGTAACGAAGCCTCGTTTACTGAAATCACGTGACTTTGGCAGTTTGATACACGCTCCGAACCACTGATTCAAAACAAAAGATTCATAAAGCTTCAAAGCTTCATGAAGCGGTGTTTTGAAATCACCCATCACTAGATATTGTTGAATAATCGTTATTTTATTTATTTATTTTTTTTTGGTGCACAAAAAAGTATTCTCATCGCTTTGTAACATTAAGGTTGAAACACTGTAGTCACATGAACTGTTTTAATATGTCTTTAGTAGCTTTCTGGGCATTGAAAGTGTTAATTGTCTTGCTGGCAATGCAGGCCTCACGGAGCCATCGGATTTTATCAAAAATATCTTAATTTGTGTTCCGAAGATGAACGAAGGTCTTACGGGTGTGGAATGACATGAGGGTGAGCAACTAATGACAGAATTTTCATTTTTGGGTGAACTAACCCTTTAATAGTGTACAGCAAATTAGTGCTTTGAGCATTAGATAATATAAATGTAAAAATAGGAAATGAGCATGCACAATTAAATATCCAAAAAAATCAACTGAAACAATACATTAAAAACTGTTATGGGAGAAAAATATTGTGCATCCCTACAATTTCACTTTATTCATACCTCACATTTTCCTCTACTTCTTGTGCCATTTTATTGTTCTTTAATGCTGTGCTTTTCACTCCTTTGGAATCTTCACATCCATCACTATTCCCCCTCCCTCATCTTTTCTCTTTTTGCCATATTTTTCACACATATTTCACTGAGAGAAGGCCACCCATCGGTTCTCTTCTCTGTAAGACTGTCAGGTTGGTGTGAGTAGGACGTGAAAGTGCTAAATGGCTCTGTGATGGGCTGAATCAGAAGGTTTAATGACAGCCGGTGAGGCTGCGCTCAAAGCTCTGGCCCATTCTCTGTCACCCCACGGGGGTCCGGTTCACAGGCCCTAACGCAGCGCAGAGAGGCTGATGTCATTTCCATGCGGCAGTTTGCCAGGCACACTGTAAAAAGCCTTCTTCCTCTGGAACAGTAAGAACCCCTCAAAGCAAATGCAGTGAGTCACATTTCCTCTTCTGCGCAAAGCCCTTCCACTTCATTTAGCTTGTTAGGTTGTGTAAAGATTCTTACACAAGATGCATCTTACCCTGAAATCAGTAAGCAAAACATGGCTGTATAATAGCGAACACATCAACATAATGTTAGACCACTAATGATAATTCTTTAGTATTATTTAGTATATATGTGTGTGTGTGTTTGTGTTTTATTTTTTGCAAACCTACTTCTGAATACGTTTTGGGGCCACTGTATATATAGTAACAGCACTAGATTTTTTTCGGGGAATAACAAAGGAAGGACATACCTGCAGCTATTTTTTTATGAGTCCAGTCATGGATTTTAATCCCAGCAAATTAGTCCCAGTTAATCCTTGATAACCTTTAATAGAGGTTATACACATACACAATGTCAAATTAGAATGACAGAAGCTATGTCAGCACGTAGTACTGGATTATATGATACATACACTAAAAGAAATGTCCAAATTATGAAGTATGCTTTTATGCACGCAGTGTCTCTAAACAGAGCTGTTATAATGACACAGCTAATTCTGTTAGCATGAGTCTGCTTACTGTGAATTGACTAATAAACTCTTTAATGAGGATTACAGATTCACATGCGCAAATCTGATTGAGACAATCGGAAAGTCTCTTTATCTTTATCACATACAAATCTCTCTCTAGCTCTCCTTGTCCCGTGATATTTATATTGCAACACAGGCTCACTGGAAAAACTTGCCTGGGACAGCATTTCTGCAAAATGATTGTGTTGCTTCTTGCTCGTTTTGCAACACTGTCTAAGTGTCTTTTGTCATGACTTGTGTTTGCAATGCATGTGCAGTGCTGTACAACGTGAGCTACAGAGCAAGCTTACCATGTCAGAAAAGCCATACATATGGAGCTGGTTATGTGAGGAAAAAGTGAAAATTTATTAGTTTATAAATAATGCGCTATGTAAAAGTGTTTTGAGGTCAAAGAAACCACGCAAAAATAAAAATGTATTAATCAATAATCTGCCCATGTAATCACAATTTGTGGGGAAAGGAATAAAAGTTGTTGTTTTACTGCCATTGGTGTTCATTTCAGTGGTAAACTGCAGTGATTATAGGTATATTTGAACTTTTACAAAAATGTAGCTAGAGGCACGTTTTTTTCTTTGAGCCGAGATTGTTATATTGTGATGTACAACATAAGAGGATAAATTCTTCCGATACAGAAATACTGTATTAGAATCCTAGAGTCTCCTGTCTGCCAAAACCTGTTTAGAGTTGAACGTTAGCAAAGCTAATTCTGTTTTGATCACATTTATGATCACTCTTTTACACAATTCCCACATTTTCTCTGCTGTCTTGTGTTTTCAGTTTATGTTTAGGTGACGAATAGTCTCTCTGTATCCATCTACTACTGTGAAACATTAGCAATGCTAATAGGCTAACCGCTAACGTGTCTTCTTGTTAATCATGTTATTTATTTATTTATTTTATTTTATTTTTTCTGACTTATTTTGGGGTCTTAAACGAGTCGTTAAACCCTTAGATGTTGTTAGCTTCAATTTGTGTGTGTGTGTGTGTGTGAGAGAGAGACAGAGCTGCCAATTTATCGATTTTGTCACTAGATTTAACGACTTCCCCACCCCTTTTGAGACTTTTTTTCAAAAGTCAAAAAACAAATTTAGCAACTTCTTGGACAAACCTTACCTAGATTCCGTGACTCACTCACTGATATATATTTAAATTAATATAAATCAGTGAACTCGCCAGTATGACGTCATCTAGTGACATTTAGCAACCAGTTTTAGCTACTTTCAGCTGAAAGCAATTGGCAACACTGGTGAGAGAGAGTTGAATTTTGTGTCAGTGTATTTGTGGTTAGCACTGCGCTTGTCTGAATATGCCCATAACAACATTTTTTGTGACTGTAGAGTGCATACTATACAAACAAGTATGCTCTATGTAAATTTACAAATGCTTGACTGATGTACTGCAAGTGTATGGTCTTGTACACTAGTAGCCTGCAGTATATACTTACTGTCAATACTCAAGTTAGCATCATATGTACATTCCATTAAATGTATAAACTTGCCAAAATTATCTAACTTTAACTAACTTATCAGCAAGATTTTCTTAAAAATTTTGCTCTGGCATGACAGTAGTTTACCATAGAAGAAGACTGTTTTAAACTAGTTCCCACTATGGCACCCCTTGTGGCAATATTAATAATGCAATACATACTGGGACTAAATTATGACACATTTTAACACAAAGATGATATTTCTATCTGCCATCTTACATGAAAATTATCACTGACCTTGTCACAGTGCATTCTGGGATTGAGCCATAATAGACTGGGTTGTCTCTCTATCTCAATAAAACTGCACCTATTACAAAAACATTAAAATGACTAGTTAAATTGGTCAAAGTCAACATTTACTCACATTATATAAAGAATTAAGTACTTATAAAGTGTTCATTTTGGACCCCGGATGTGTATCTTTATGAGTGTGATTCTTCATATATAGATTCGTACAGATAGAGTCTGCGATGATATGGGTGTTTTAGCAGCGTGTGAGTGTACTAAGCATGCGTACGTGTGAGATAGTGCTGGAATGGTGATGGGTCAGGGCACTGTGAAACATCAGGCCTCACAGCCGTTGGCTAATTTTAGCCCTGGTGCACTGTACACCGCTACAGTATCTCTCACACAGGCAGATTAATAGAGTTACAGAAGCCTCTACTGTATCACTGCTGTTGCCCGAGCCTTTCCCAGAGACAGCGGTGGGAGGAGAGAAAGAAAGAGTGTGGAGATACAGAAAGAGGTCGAGAAGACAAATAGAGAGGAAAACAAGAGAAAGTATGGAGCTTGAGCAGCAGTTTTTGCAGTTCGTTGGGTTCGCATTGAAATAAAGATTGCTGTGATTAGCGAGATTTTCAGTAAAATGTGCAACGCAGTTTTACTGGGGAAAAAAAACATGAAAATTATGTTGTTTCTTGCTTGTTTTGTGATACTTTCAAACTGAAATATCCAGTAAGTACTAAAAGTGCGTTTTTTTTGTTTGTTTGTTTTGTTTTTTTTAATTACCAATTCGGCAACATTTTATTATGTTGGTTGTTGAATGTATTTTATCAATATGGAAATTAAATGTCTGGTGAGTGGCACTAAAAGATTAACGACCTCATTTGAAAATCATCATTGTAAGTGAACATGACTGTTCCTAATGTTTCTACAACCCCACACTGTAGATGAAATGACATGACATTAATAACATGTGTTTACTTTGGAGCAATGTAGAGGTTCTTACTGTGGTTCTAGTTTAATCCACAGAACAAACCTCTCAAAATTACCATGTTGTATCACTGTCAGTGACCCAGCAACGTTTTACCTTTTTTTTTTTTTTTTTTTTTAATAATTTAAATATTTGGTTGTAGTTCCATATATGAAAACTGACAGTTTTGTTGCAGTATCAATGGTTACCATAGTAAACATATATAAGAGAAAGAAAAAAAAAAGAAAAGAAAAAAAACAATGTTTTTGCACAAAATTCTGTCATGAAACTCTCGATGGCACAGGCTGAGAGGTCCTTCACTCAATCTGCTTACAATTACGTAGTTCTCTGTAGGGCACATCTGATTAGTTCCTGCTCTATCAGTAGCCAATGAGCTCGTTCAAATACTTGGTCAGCATTTGCTGTAGCCGTTGCAGCATGCTTTCAGAAAACCTCCACCTTCCCCAGCTCCACCTGTATAGATCTGCTACTGGGGTTACACTTTCTTTTGATGGTCTTCTTTAGACTTTCTATTGATTATAAGTAACCTTGCACTTACAGTACATGTCAACTAACCCTCATTAGAGTATTAGTAGTCTGTTAGGTTAGGGTTAGGTGTTAGGGTTTGGGTTAGTACAGGGGTGTCCAAGCTTGGTCCTGGAGGGCCACTGTCCTGCAGAGTTTAGCTCCAACTTGCCTCAACGCACCTGCCTGAAAGTTTCTAGTATGCCTAATTAGACCTTGATTAGCTGGTTCAGGTGTGTTTAATTGGGGCTGGAGCTAAACTCTGCAGGACAGTGGCCCTCCAGGGCCGAGTTTGGACACCCCTGGGTTAGTAGAATAAGTTGACACGTAGTTGCAAAGTTACTTATGGTCAGTAGAATGTCTGATGGGGGCCATCAAAATAAAGTGTTAGCTCATATTAAGCAGACAGTCTACTAATACTCTCATGAGAGTTAGTTGACAGGTAGTGCAGCACGTCTTACTTGCTCACAGCAGTGTGTCGTGTATGTATTGGCTGTAGCAAGTCCCGTACTTGCTCAGCAGTAACCAACAGAAGCAACAATAACACCTGCAGCAGCATAGCAGATCTATTCTGCCAAGACTAAACATATCAACATTGTCATATCCATTACCATGCCAAACACTCTGAGACTTGTCATGACACAAATGCATTCATTTGGTTGTATTCCTCTGGGAGAACTTGGCCTAGGGATGCACTGCTCTCATAAGCTTGATCATACTTCCCATGAGGCACTAGGGCACAGTGGAACACGACTTACAAACCCACCGAGGTTTATACATCCGGGACAGATAACAGCATTGTGGAAGAATGCAACTGATACATAATCAAATCACTAACTGGAATCTGCGTCCAAACACCACAAGCCAAGAGAAGAAGGGAAAGATAAACAGGCTAGTTTGAGAAAGAGAGCGAGCTGGAGAATAATTGATATTAAGTAAGTGTAGAGCGCCCAAGGCTTGCTCTGGCATTCACCGATCTCTCTGCTTGACTCAGCTGCCCATGTTTCTATTGCCTACTTATTACCATTATAAACTATTTTTCTTTTTTTCATGTCTATTCCTCCTACTCCATTTGGTTTGTTCATCTGCTCCTCTACAGCTGCTCATTTGAAAGAAACATCAATCTCACTTTACATTTATAATTATATGAGTAAACACTGAGAAGTAGCTATTCAAACTCGAAAAACTGTCATCAGGAGACATGTGGACTAAAAAAGGGGTTTTCAAACTGGAAGCTAGGGGGTCCATGGAAAGTTTAGGAAAAAAATGGCAATGGAAATTTTATTTTTATAGTAGCATTAAATACATCCCAAGTTGACCAATGTGCTTTAAGATAAATAAAAACGCAAACACATTACTAAACAAATTAAAACAATAAAACAGTAAAATAACAATAAAATACAAGGCAAGGGTGCTTCAACATATTTTTTAACATATCAGATTTCAGAGGTTTGTTAAAAACAACAACCAGATTTTTCACCCTGGCTTCACACAAGACAGTCAGTCCACCAAGGTTTATTTTGGGAGCATTAAGTGAATCTGAAGGTCCGAATATAATAATTTCCATTTTACTCTCATTGAAATTCAAGAAGTTTAGAGACAGCCAGGCCTTTATACCTGTCAAACAGGCCATGAGAGTGTCCAGACCGTCTGAATTAAATTTAAAGGCAGATAAATTTGGCTGTCATCAGCATAACAATGGAATGACAGCCCATATTTCCTAAAAATAGAACCAAGTGGGACCCAAAATGGATCCCTGGGGAACCCCACAAGATTAAAGAGCATCACTAGAAATGTATTCAACAATGTTAACTCAAAATAGTGCAAACATTTAAAAAAAAAAAAAAAAAAAAAAAAGTAAATAACTGAATACTTAAATAAATTGATTAAAATAATTAAATAAACTATATATATATATATATATATATATATATATATATATATATATAAATGAATCATCTAACAGTACTAATCAGTAGAAAAAAGTAAGAATGTAATATAACAAAATTAAATACTAAATATTTTCCAAATAATATTTTTACACATATTTATAATATTATTTTTACAGCATAAATTGGGCCTTTATAAATGAATATGCAGGGTGCTATTTTAGAATTTTGGTCCCTTGCATGAGGATGATCATATTTGGGGGACTGTGGTATGAAAAAAAAAACCCTGGTCTAAACAACTCAATCTGTGATTATTTTAGGAAATAGCCTGTATTTAAACATTATTTTACTGCTTGTAAAGCAAGAATCACTATTGCTCATACTTAGGGTTAGAGATTTGAACAAAACCCAAACACCAAGTATAATACCTCAAATCATGCAGCTTGTAGACAGTGCTAATACTTTTCTAAATGATCAGAGTCAGACATATGATTTTCACCTGGTAAACAATAATGAGAGTGCAGAATGTCTGGACTCTGGACTGGGTCATGTGTTCGATCCGTGTCCGTGGCAGTGCCTGGTAGGGGTTATCTGATGCTGGTGGTCTGATCTTTTAAGTGCTGTGTGCCCTTTCATCAGTAACCTTGAGCATTAATCGAGTGTTGTTGGTTAGCATTCCCATAGTGCTTTGACTCTACACAATGCTGTTGTTTGTTAAAGATCAGAGTGGAACCCTGAAAGAAAAAATGTAACGCACATTATTTGTATGTAAACTATTAAAGCTATTCTTTTATTATTCTGTATGGCGAAATTGCTAATACAATTGAGCTAACTCTTTTATCCAAAGTGACTTACAGAAAAACAATCGCGGAAATGGTCCCTTTGGAGCAACCTGGGGTTAATTGCTTTGTTCAAGGGTAGAATGGGGATAAAATTAAATTAGGATTTCAGTAACTCTCATATAGGTGAATAACCTCCAACCACCCTATGACAGAAACTCGGACATTTTGCCTAGAAATACAACATTTAACTGTTAAGTCATGTTAAGACATGCTAAGACATAAGACATTTGCTTTAAAATAACAGACTTTTAATGGTAACTCTATCTCATCCTTGAGTACTGAGACTTGTTACCGCTATAGAGCAATGCAAGAGTGCATGTTAAATGTTAAAAATATAACATATTTTAACATATAAAAATATTTTAACACATAAATTTAATATTTAATATTTTAACACATAAATTTAACATATTTTAACATATGCTTGTTAATTTTTATCCCCATTCTACCCTTGAACACTTGCAATGCATTGTCTAAACATTAGTGTCTGCTTTCCATACAGTACTTGTGTAAGGTTTTTAGTTATAATTCTCACCAGAAAATTCTTGCTGTCTGTGTCTGTTTGTGGATATTGATTTCAGATTGGATTGATTCATTGACATTGGGGGTCTTTCCCATGTCAGCACTTCCTGATATTGTGTGTCAGTCCCATGAGGTGTATTTACAAGACTTGAAAAACCAATATAGATACAATGCTAGTCATATGTATATAAGATACAGCCATTTCCTCAGGCCAATTTGAAGGTTAATGTATTTTGACAATATTCTTGACCCCACAGCTCAATGACTATTACAGCTTTAAATTAGGAGGTGCCGCTGGATTTGACTTTTAGACATTAGACTTTGTTTTTGTTTTGTTTGTTTTTTTTAAAAAAACCTTAAAGATAAAGTATGTAATTTCTGTGTAACTAACGTCACCAAATGGAACTGCAAAAATTAGGTTTCCAAACCACTCCCTTCTGCCATTGGTTAAAAGAAGAGTTAGCCCCGCCCCAAACTCACACCATTGGCTGAGGCACTGTTGCTATGTTGAGCTGGACGGGAATACGGTCAATTTTGATTTCATGTTTTCTTGAGTACGATGATATATGGAAATTTGAGTTCAAATATCAGTTCTCATTAGTAAAATACATCTGTGACAAAAGAAATTCAAAACCCTCTGTATTTCATAAAGAAATACTTCTGTATCACATTACAAGTGTCAAACTATGAGAGAAATTTGCAGAGACAGTTTCGGCAGTCTGTTATGTTAACACACAATGACGCCTCAGCTTCTTTGCAGTAACTCAAAAATAGTGTGAGACTACAAAAGGTCACCACATCTCACTGTGGGTTTTGTGGAGCATAAAATGAACTTAACCAATCACCGCAATGTACAGGCCCATACCATAAGTGGCTATTAAAACACCATCAAATTCACACCTTAGTAATTCTAGCCGTATGCGGAGAGCAAGAGCAATTTCTTCGACATAGATAACAATTACTTTCAGCTTCAAATCCTGCCTTAATTTGGCAAGGGAAATATCCACAGCAATACAGGGTTTATCATGCAAAACCAGTTAGCACTGAAGCTGGGAAAAACATTACTGGAGATCTTTTTTTGGGGGGTATGTATTGAGTTTCTCTGGCCAGGGTTGTATAATGAAATAACTGGCCCGGATAGAAAAAAAAAACGGAGAGATGTGTGAAGTTAATGGGCTTTTCATGCAAATGAGGGATGGCTGAATTAGCGAGGGTGCCCATGGAGGCATTCAGGAGAGAAGATCGGCTTTGTTCGGAGCCAGTGCCGTTGAAACCTTTTATCCCATGCCGTTCGCTAACGATGGATGATCACACTAAGCTATAACATGAGCTTGTCTGATTAACCAGCAGAATCTGTCTCTTTATTCATGTCGGATGGGAGGTGATGTTTAAAAGTGGAGTTTCATCTTGAATTCCAATGTCAGAATATTTCATAGTAGTGATGTGGGATGCTATCAGTCGGGGCAGCCGTGGCCTAATGGTTAAAGAGTGAAGGTGATGATACACAGGGCATCTTTTTGAACAATGTTGCCAGGCAATGTCGCCGAGCGATGTTGCTTGGGTACTTTCCCATTGAGAATGGGCAACAAATTTCGATCTGAAGTATCCAGATAGAAAGTTGTTGCCCATTCTCAATGGGAAAGTGCCCAAGCAACATCATTCGGCAACATTGCTCAAAAAGTTTCCCCATGTATCATCACCTTGAGACTGGTAACCCGAAGGTTGCGGGTTTGATTCTCAATACCGACAGGAAATGACTGAGATGCTCTTGAGCAAGGAACCTAACCACTAACCGCTCCCCGGGCGCCACAGCAAAATGGCTGCCCACTGCTTCGGGTGTGTCCACGGTTTGCAGTGTATGTGTGTTCACTACTCACTACTCCTAATGTGTATGTACTGATTTGGATGGGTTAAATGCAAAGGACACATTCCGAGTATGGGTTTCCATACTTGACCTTCACATGTCACTTTAACTTTCACATATGGAAACAGCATAGGCTCATTGGAATAATCTACATTTTTGCAAAACTCCAAAAACTTACCTAAACATACAATTCACTGTAGTTTCCAGTTGAAATGAACACTAGTGGGAGTAAAACACCAACAATTTACCTCGTACAGCATTGCACTTGTGATGCAAGGTGCTCAGGTAAGAGTTACATGAAACATGAGTCACAATAAAAGAGCTTAAAGACATGAAAAAGCATACTATGCGTTTTTAATCTTTTTTTTTTTAAAAAAAGCAAATGGTACGTTTAAGGTAAGGTTTTGTGTAAGTAGCCAGTTTTTCTAGCGCCACTCTCCAGGCATTTAATTTCCAAACTGCCTTGTTACCTACAACAACCCACATAAAATGTTGCCAGATTCATGTTCATCTGTTTTGGATAAAACTAAGGCTATGTTCACACTGTCAGTCCAAATCCAATTGTGTATCCGATTGCAATCTGATCTAAAATTATTGACTGTCTACATTGTGTGTCTACATCGCAAGTGTTCAGATCCAATTTGTGCCACTCTTTCGTTTTCCAGAATATCTGCATTGGTTTCTATTGCAATGACATTGCTTTGGTAGATATACACCAAAAACAACAACAATGCATAATGGAGGGTTTGCAATACAGATGTTGTCTTATTTACAACATGACAATGTGTAACAGAGGCAGAAATGTCTCCTACAACGTATGCGTGGCTTTACTCCGTGCTGTTGTCTCGGCTGGTTTCAAAACATATCTCCGTTATATTGTCATTTTCTGCTCGTACAACCTTGTTTCTGCAGCAACTTTCAGCATGCTTCCTATAACAACATCTGACATGTTTACGTTTTACGTGGTGTGTGAAAGTCACATAAACCACGCAAAATCTGATCAGAGCAGTCAGACTGAAACTAATTTCCAGAAATGCGATTTGAATGTGATTTCAAACCATATACTGTATTAATGTAGCTCGAAACAGATTTTGTAAAAATTTCATTTCATGTGATTTTTTTGCTGTTCACACTTGCTAAATCTGATTTCAATTGGATATGCACAAAAATCAGATTTGGACTGACAGTCTGAACGAGGCTTAAATCCACCTTTAGTGCCACACACTGAACTTTGAAAACTGTTGCGAAACACGCAAAGGGCAACAAAATTAATTTTGTAGAAGTCACCACAGGTGCATTTTTCCAATTAGCCTGGGTTGATCAAAACTGTCCCTAAGTACTTTTTAAATATACATCCATTTTTGTGTTTATCAGTGCATGTTATTGCAAAAATGTTTATCTTTGTAATCTTTTACAAAAAAAGACTTTCTTTTGGCTGACATCTCCAATTCCTCTTCTTTTCCAACCCCTAAAATTACCTGTCATACAGAGACCACTTTTTTTACAATTCATTCAATTCTCAGTGGATAAAATCAAGTTCTGCCATGCATTTTTTACTTCTTGAAAATCCTGTTTCACCCAGAAAAATGTCACATTACAGGAGTAAAATGCAATTATTTGGTTGTGAATTGTCTGAGAAGTTGTGTTAGTCTAACTTTAAAAAGAGACAATGTGATTTATATAACAACCACAATCTCTTTCGGTCGACTACACAGAATAAGCAGCAAAACGTAACAAGAATAAATGTGCATCTCTTTCACACACACACACATCTCTTTCCTCTCATCCCCTATCCATTTCTCTGCATTATTTCACTCCGTTTAAAATTGCCACCCGCTTCCGTCTTGCCAAGCCTGAATTGATTTTTTAGGCATTCAAAGCCTTTCACCCCTCTGAGTCTCTGTTGTGCCAGCACACAATGTAGTTTGCATATGACTAATCATCTGCCGTGTTTATATGTAATCTCATATCATTTCAGGCCATGTCCCCTGTTTTCTATCTTCTTCTCTCCTTTCCTCTCCCTCTCTCGCCTTCTGGCTGTATCGCTCTTGTGAAACTCGAAACAAATCTACCTTTGTTTAAAACACATGCAAATATCCCAGGCGTTCGCTAAGATGGACAGGGACTCTTGCAATCGTGCGTAAGAGTACCTAATGTTTCACATAAGTGTCTGTGGGCGGCATTCTCAGTGGTTCTCAACTGGTGGGTCGTGACCAGGTATTACAACAATGCTAAATAATGAAATGCAACTCACCATAAAATTGTGCATATTAAGCACAGCAAAATAAGTATGCTTTTAAAAGGGAGAAGGATATCGATGTAGGTATTTTGGTGCAAATTCATCTGCAAATTTTGAGTATTTGGCCCAGTATTTGTTCCAATCTGGTAAATCCCACTTCTGATGCTGTTTATGCGTATTGCAAAATTGTCAAGTTTCCCATTTAGCCTATGCCAAGTTAACTATTTTGCATATTGTTGGGCCTTGAGTTGATGCTGAAACCAGCCTAAGCTTGACTAGCTGAAAAGCAGCCAAAACCCATCTAAAACCAGCCAACAGACCAGCAAAGGCCAGCAAAGCAGCTTAGGCTGGTTTAACAATGTAGCATCATGGTGAGTTACCACTCATTGTCTAAATGTATATTTTGAACCCTAAAGCAAAACCAATTGAGAACCGCTGTGGACTATAGAACAGCTCTTTTTATTGCAGTTTTATTGATGCAGATATGCAGTATTAAGTATCAGACCTTTTAGTAGGCAAAGATGAGATGGATAACACATCTGCTCTTCTCGCGTTGACTGTTGTCTTTGGGGTTGAATATAATTGTTTTGAATCCTCCAGGGCAGTGACTCGTCATTCTGAGACGCATTGCTCCCGTGATGTTCTGTTCTCACTGCATTATTAGCAATATAAATCTGCAAAGAGTTGAAAAGGCATGATCATTCTCAGCTCTGTCTACATAGTAATGCAGAAAATGTACAACATAACTATTAAGATCAAAGGCGAGTAGAGCAGGAAACAGGGTACTTTGGAGGCTTACAGTTTCAGCATTTCAGTCTTAGGCCACGTCCACACAGCAACAGAATAAGGTTGTAAGTCTTGTATTTGAGTCCTTAATACGGTTACGTTCACACACAGTTCAGTTATTTACGGGAGTGACAACTGCATTCAATAACCAAAAACACCTGTGACTCACAACCACATTCTCGGAAAACATACTCTGTGTAAACGAAACCAAAGTCCCTTTCAAGGAAAGTCTGTTCACTTGGCGGCCATATTTGCAACACCTCCGGGCAGCTATTTTGGGCATCCAAGACCAAGTCCTATCTATTAGAATGGGGGAATCCTGAAATCTCAAAAACCACTTGACGAACTCACAATTAAATAACATATTTCAAATCAGTAACAAAATCTGTCATGAACTGTCCCATAAATGTTGTTTCTTATGCTCAAATAGCGTTAAAAAGGTTCTTTCTCAGGCTAGATGACCAATGCGCATGTGTAGTTCTAGGCGCGAGTCTCAGGTTTCTATGGGAACCGGAGCTTCTAACGGCAGCTGCAGTGACGCAATGACTTTATCAATCAGCGATTGGCTCTTTTACTTAGAAGGCGGGACGTATTCCGCGTTGCCGTTTTTTCCATTCATAACTAATATAGGAGTGATGAACCGTCTTTGACGAAACCGAACTGGACAATTAGTTGTCTGACGGACTTGACGGATGAACTCTTGCTTGATTGGACTGAATTGACCGTTCACAAAGACCCGTCCCCTTTAGTTTGCTAGTATGTCCGACAAGCCATGCCGCTCTCACGCCAAAAATCATGTTCAAAAATTTAAGCAATAAATACCGTTTTGTGGCTTTTTAATGTGTCGTGACATATCGCTGTAGGGAGTCAGTTCAACCACGGGGCACGTGAACCGATAATCTCTTCCTACTAACGTTAGTTAATTTATAGCATCAAATAAACATGAATAAAAATCAGAAGGAATGTTGTTTCAACAATTTTTCACGTTCAAGTCCACCAATGTTAATCTACTAACTCCTGACTGCTTTGTCTGACAAAATGGCGGATTCGGCGTTATGATTGGTTAGATCGCCTGTCAATCAAACTCCCGGCGAAGGGTCAATCTTATCACTTTTAAGTTTTATGGACGTCATCATATTTGATATTACTTTGGTCACTGTCGCTTAATTACTGGTAAGAGAGTACGGACTTGATGTGAAAAATGAAATCAAAATGTACCCAATTTACTTTCTTACCAAATGTGACAGATTTAATTGTGCACAATTCATCAGTGCATGTTATTCATACAAGAAAAAAAAATACTGATAATATTTCATTAAAATGTAATTACTTTCTCAACTGAAAAAACTGTTCTAACGATGGAAATCACATGGCCCTGTGAGAAAAATTATAATAATAATATAAAATATACAAATAATCCTACTACCATTAAAAAGTTGGGGTTGGTAAGATTTTTTATTTTTTTTTATTTTAGAAAAAAGTCTCTTATGCTCATCAAGGCTGCATTTATTTGTTCAAAAAATGCAGTAAAACAGTAATATTGTGAAAAATGATTACAATATAAACTGTTTTCTATTTTATTATATTTAAAATGTAATTTATTCCTGTGATGACAAAGCTGAATTTTTAGCAGCCATTGTTTCATTCTTCAGTGTCACATGACATTCTGTTTTCTCAATATGCAAAATAGTGATTTCTGTTACTCAACAAAACACCATGCTGTGCAAAAACCAAGACTCTTTAATGAAACCACTGACCTTTTTTCTCCTTGTGTTCCTCCTTCAGATTTTTCATATGACGTATGACCTGGCGAGTGCAGTGGTAAGAATCTTTAATCTGATTGGCATGATGTTGTTGCTGTGTCACTGGGACGGATGCCTGCAGTTCCTGGTGCCCCTCCTGCAAGACTTCCCTCCTGATTGCTGGGTGTCCTTAAACGGTATGGTTGTAAGTATTCAAAACTTTTCATTACTATTTTGCAATTTTATTTTGAACCAAACATTGGATCAGGTCAAAATGATCATTTAATCAGTGGATAAGAAATGATTTATGGAAAATGTTCTCTAAATGTTTAACTGCTCTTCATTAAGAAACTTAGTAATGACAGTAAATACATGCTGCGTTCACATAGTGTCAGAATTACCGTAATTACGAGATGACAACTCAGATTCTACTCTGAATCGTTCACATGACGGGACTCAGAAATTGCTCGTTTCTATGGCAACTCTCATGGATCCAAGGGTGGCATTGTTGATTATGACAGCAAAATATTTAATCACTACATAAATTCACCTCCTGCAAAATACAGAAGAACAAAGAAAGCACCTGGCAATTCTGGTAATATTAAAATGCCATATCAAACAGAACTATGTGTAGCGGTCGTTACCTAACTAGTCCCTGTTGTCCATCTGCTGCCCCTGTTCATTCACTGATTCTCTGATGCATACAAAACTGAAAAGCACTAATCATTAAATCATTTTTGAGGCACTTATGAATGAACAGATTCAGTCGCTCTTAACCACTTCACACCACAGGAAAATCTGATGAGATAATCTGTAGAACCATCAAGATAATCAGGACATTACCTAGGATTGTCGGAAGGGAGAAATCGGCCCAAAATCAGCCCGATTATCTTGTGGTGTGTACCCAGCATTAGTAACAAATAAACTATTTCACAAACAGAACTATATAGTTTTTTTTAATTTTTTTTTTATATATATAAAATTAGTACCTCTATTCAGCAAGGATGCATTAAACATATCAAAAAGGGGAGTAAAGAGATTTATAATACAAAAAAATGTAGTTTTTTTTAAAAAAAAAATGCTGTTCTTTTGAACTTTACATTCATCAAAGAAACCTCCAACAATGTATCATGGTTTCCACAAAATTATTAAGGAGCACAACTGCTTTTAATATTGAAGAAAATAATAATAATAATAATAATAAAAAGAAGAAATTTTTTTTGAGCAGCAAATCAGCATATTAGAATGATTTCAGAAGGATCATTTGACACTGAAAACTGGAGTAAAGGCAGGAACACACCAAGCCGTGTGTCCCGCACCGTCGGCTGAAGTTGGTCCTCGTTGGCTTTTTTTCGGCCGATTTGACATGTTGAATCTGTGTCGGAGCTCATTGGTCCGTCAGGCCATCTGATCATTCTGATTGGCTGTTCAGCTACTGCCACCTGCTGGTAGGGAAAGGCATTTCATCTTACACAGGCGCAGAACGGACGTGCTACTTGGCCGTCGACTGTCGAGCGTTGGTTTGGTGTGTTAGGCCAACTTTGGACCCAGACGCTGCCGATGTGAGTGTGACGTCATTTCAAACAAAACCAGGCCAAAACGAAGTTTGTTTTGTGTTTGTTTTTGGGAGCTTGCCAAAGCAAACTTTCTGGAAAAGTTCACTCTGACTGGTAAACACCTTCGAACTATCATTGGTCTGTGGCGATGATTTAATAGGTAGGTGTGGGTCTGAGGCTCCGCCTTCTTTGACGTGTAAATCTCCGGTTCATTTCTTCTGTTCAGTCTGTCAAGGTCAGACGTCCGCAAGTGAAAACATGAAAACACACTGGAAAGCCCCTTCATAGCAGAAAATGTTGTAATTCAAATTGAAAGAGACACTGACTGTTTTTCATGTTTAATACTGTAAAGCTGCTTGCTTTTAAACAATCTATTGAATAAAGTGGTATATAAATAAACGTGAGATTACTGAAGTGCTGATTTGCAGAGCTTGTGCAAACATCCACATCACTATGATCAAATGCTTTCTTTACTGTTTTCTCAACGCTGTCATGTTTGTTGTATGTTTATTTTGATATTAAAAGGAAAGCACGTAGCATTAACATGTTCATCTAAATGCCGCTCTCAGCAGTGTGGGCGCTGTCAGGATGTTTGCTAACAGCATACTGCTGCTTAAGTATTACAAACTTTTTTTTTACCCCACAACGAAGGACGAAAAAGAACTTTGCAGTGTTGAGGAAAGTTACTTTTAAAAGTAATGCATTACAATATCGTGTTACTCCCTAAAAAAAGTAACTAATTGCGTTACCTTTTTATGGAAAGTAAGGTGTTACGTTACTTTTTCTTATCTGGGCAGTTTGTTTGTTTGTTTTTACAACAAAAAAGTTCTATTTTTGGCAAATGTAAAGGCCCTTTTACACCATAAGTGAAATGAATTAGCCTCAGGCTGAAGGAAATTCAAATTCACACCTGAACAGTAGAGGGTGCAGTTCAAACAAACAAGCCTTTCAGCTGTGCTGCCATTCTGGAATACAGAAGAATAGGACGCAGGAGAAGTAAATGAATAAATGTATGCTCACGTTTAGTCTAGAACTACAATAACCATCATGTTCACACAGCGCACACAACGCCTCTGCACTTACTCACGATGGGGACAGGAGAGGTGTCAGTCAATACATGGGAAAACAAAGTAGCTTGCCTTACTTGTTTGAAAAAGTAACTCCGATATTTTGTTGTAAATTTAAAATTAATGCGTTACTTTACTAGTTACTTGAAAAAAGTAATCTGATTACATAACTCGCATTACTTGTAATGCGTTACCACCATGCGTTAGTATATCAAGGACTTAAGTGGGTGAATCTTGGCCAGAAAAAGCTGTAATGTGCAATGACAAAACTTTAAGATGTTGACTACTTAACTAGCTAGCCATTACTTTTAAACCGCTGACATTTTGGTGCTTTTACATGACGACACAACAGTCAAGTGGGAAAATTGAGTGAAAGTTGAGTGAATCCAGAGTTTTAAACTTCAATTTGTTTGACAAAGTCATGAACGGACATCTGAAACAACTTACACAACGTGATTACACCAGTTAGTCAGAATAATATGTTCTAAATGAAACAACCCTGAGCATATGAATATTTGGACTTGCACGTCCCATTACTGTTAAAATCCGAGAGGCACTGGGCAGAACATTTTATACTTGACCTTTATCAAATGAGAGCTGTTCAACTAATCAGGACAGATGGCTCACTGTAGTTTTTCACCGCACATCATGTTGGTGCTAAATGGATGTTAAAATGCCAAGACTATTTTTTTTTCCTTCTCACAACTTTACGAATGAGTTCAACCCATATTCCAGGTCAAATTGCAGTGCTGGTAAAAGCATTAGGCTTTTTTAGTTCAAGGCCAACTGTGTCACACTGTTTTAGGAAGTCAGATTTCTCTGATTCCCACTAACAAAGATTACACGTTCACTTTGAAAGCGTGCGCAGAAATCAGCAGACGGCATGTGCAGATCTCTTTGCATATTCTTCTGAGCCTGTTAGCTTGGCATCACATTAGATAACAGTCTTGGATGGTGGTGGGGTGGTGATATGGCTGTCCGTGGTTACGCAACCATATCCCCCCCCTCAAGTGCTACAGGGCTCAATCTAACTTTGAGGTGCTCTGTGTGATACTGTGGGCCCCTCGGCTCTGGAGGGCCTTACCGGGAATCATTGATATTTGTGTTTTGAAATGTTGTGAAACCTCTGGCTATATTGAACGTGACATTTCTGACAAATTAAAGACACTGCGATGAGCGTCATGAAAATTACAGAAAACAAGCCCTTTGTTATAGCTGTAATGCTTACAGGAAGTGACATAACTGTGCTCCAAATATGTACTTTTTTTTAAATTCTAAGCAAATTTCTCTCATCTTTGCTCTCTGAGCTCAAGAAGAGGTCAAACGCTTGTGGTGTTTTTACTGCAGTGGGATGCGATAGGAGGTTGAAATTGCCCCTTGTGGCTTTGATTTCAAATACTAGCCTCAGGTTCCTGTATTTTTTTTTAAACGAAATAGGAATATACTGCAGTACACACACACAAACACACGCTTTATTTCAAAACCTAGTGGGCTGCCTATCTAGACAGCATTTTAAGAGACCATATGAAGGCTGTTCCCCAAAAAGTATACCTTCTTTTAGCCAGATTTGGCATGCATCCTTCAGTTAAGTCAATCTTAGAATGCACTGCACCAAACTCACCTTCTGGAAAATTCCCATTTTTATGCCTAGAAGTCATAAATGTGCATGCAAGTGAAAAAAAAAAAGTTAATGTGATGGGCATTTCTGTATCGCTTCAGCAAAAACTGATAGATGTTTTATCACTAATGTAACAAAATGAAAAGTAAACGATGCACATTAGATGTATAATCGACGCTTATTTATCCTGCCTGCATAGCCACAGAAATTGATAGGAAATGTAATTTTGTCCCACAAAACAGACTTCATAAACCAAATGACTAGCTTTTATGGTGAGCTTTAAAGCTTTTCTTCATTAACAAATCACAGAAGCATCAGAATGACGTACAGAACCATTCAAAAATTTTGGGGTCGGCATAAGTCTCTTATGCTCACCAAGGCATGGATTCATTTGATCAAAAATAGGATTGTGAAACAGGATTATGAAATATTATTACAATTTAAAATAACTGCTTTCTATTTTAATATATTTTAAAGTGTAATTTATTCTTGTGATGGTTTCAGCAGCAATTACTCCAGTCTTCAGTGTTGCATTATCAATGTTGACAATTATCAACAATATTTTTTGTGGAAACCATGATACATTTTTTTTCAGGATTCTTTGATGAATAGAAAGAACAGAAAGTTCAAAAGAACAGCATTTATTTGAAATATAATTTTTTTTTTTTTTTTTTTTTGCAAGTATTTACTGTTACTTTTGATCTATTTAATGAATCCTTGCTGAATAAAAGTATTAATTTCCAAAACAGCAAATTCTAGTCAATATTTACAATTAAAATATTCCAATTTCTGTGCCACTTGTCACCAAATGGAAAATAATGACAGTGAAACCTGTTTTCAAAATGTTCTGTGCTCATCTTGTAAATACAATCATTCCAACATAATTTGAAGCCATAAATTGTCTCTTCTCCAAGACCATTGTCACTTCAACAATCAAATGCACATCCACCACGACTATTGAATGCAGATCACTTAATATTGTAAAACAGTCAGTTGTACTGAGAGTCATTCTCTTAATAAGAGCTTTTGTTATTAAGCCATCAATTTTGCAGGTGTTTTGATGCGACATTTCTTCAGCAAAGGGTTTCTAAACTGTTTGAGGTGCACCACTTCCTCCTTTCTGTGAATTATATCAAGACTGCATCATTATTTTCCATCTCATTCCTCTGGGCTTTGTTCAGATAAATGCCACAACCAGAAATTCATAACAGAAACAAACAGAAAATCAAAAGTGTTTTGTTTTACGTTTCTGTACCATAAAACTCATCAATTTTTATGTACCTTCTTAGTCTAGGTGCATTATCTTCTCTCTCTCTCTCTTTCCTTCCCTGAGTGACTTTGTGTGACTTTGAATCAATGACCTCCCTGTTTACCTCTGCACCACTTTCTCCTCCCCAAAAAAAATCAATGCAGATGAAAAATGAGCAAAGATTCCCGGTGTTGTCTTTTCCCCGTGCACGGATGGGGGTCCCAGAGGGAGGTGGTGGCCCTGCTGCTTAGTAATTCAGGGTTTAGACGGGCGAAGAGAAGAAGAGGCTATAATGCCCTGGCGGGGGAGTGCTAATTGGGACATTGAGTCTGAGCAGACAGGAGGCGACACCGACTGTTACTGGCCAGGCTGTCGGGTTAATTTAGCCATCAGAGAGGTTAGCGTTGCAGGACTGTCTGGGGATCTCGACATGCCTCCCTCAGCAGGATCCAAAGTGACTGTAAATTGAAACCACTGTATAACTCAATATTTGAAATATTGATAGAAGTAGATGTGTCATTTTCCAAACTTGTAGCATAAATTTTTCCCAAAAGTCCACCAAGTTTCCTAAACTAAAAACAGTCATGAACAGTGTTGGGGGTGACGCATTACAAGTAACGTGAGTTACGTAATCAGATTACTTTTTTCAAGTAACTAGAAAAGTAACACATTACGTTTAAATTTACAACAAACTATTTGAGTTACTTTTGTGTGTGCTGTGTAAACATGATGATTATTCTAGACTAGCTCTCAACTGAATGTGAGTATATTTTACTCATTTAATTCTTCTCCTGAGTCCTGTTCTTATTTATATTTTAGAATGGCAGCTCAGCTGAAAGGCTTGTTTGAACTGCACCCTCTATTGTACAGGAGTGAATTTGCATTTCCTTCAGCCTGAGGCTTATTCATTTCACTTTTGGTGTGAAAGGGCCTTTACGTTTGCCAAAAATAGAACTTTTTTGTTGTTATAAAAACAAACTGACAGCCCAGCCCAGATGAGAAAAAGTAACGCAAAAGTAACATAATGCATTACTTTCAATAAAAAGCAACTAAGTAATGCAATTAGTTTAAAAAGCAACTTTCAAAAGTAACTTTCCCCAACACTGGCCATGAATCATGTCAGAATTTGCCCAAATTATAAGTTTCTAATCAGTAAAAAAAGTTTAAATCTTTAGCTATATAGGCTACATTACATTATTTTAAAATGTAATTGATTCCTGTGATGCAAAGCTGAATTTTCAGCATCATTACTCCAGTCTTCAGTTTCAGAAATCATTGCTGATTTGCTGCTCAAGAAACATTTCTTATTATCAATGGAGAAAACCGTTGCTGTTAATTATTCTTGTGGACACTAATACTTTTTTCAGGATTAATAGAAAGTTCACAAAAACAGCATTTATTGCAAAAAGAATAGAACAACTGTCACTTTTGAACAATTTAGTGCATCCTTGCTGAATAAAAGCATTAATTTCTTTAAAAAAAATTTTAATGACCCCAAACTTTTGAATGGTAGTTAATATGAAATTTTTTAATGTAAATGTGCCTTAGTGTCACCAAATAGAGGATTTAGAGGATTAGTTTTCAGGACATATCCATACTGTGGATGTCTGTATAATGTTTATTGTAATTTATTGCTTGATAAACGAATGTCAATGTTAATTTAAATTTTAAATTAATTTGAAAATCTTTTATCTAGTTGAACAAGTATTAAATCATGTATTAGGCAAGCTTGTAACCTACTTTTCAATACGAAAAAAAAAAAAAAAAGAGATTTAGCGGCCTCAAAACAGCAAGCGTGGTCCCTCTGAGAAGTGAAGTGTATCTTTCCATCGGTCAGTGTCCACTTGATACTCTTGTACAATGATGAGTGGAATGTACAATGATAGTAACAGGACCTACAGATGTGACATGGACCACAGAGAGAAGATTTAGCAGTGCAGACCATTAAAAAGTCTCAAAAATGACTGATGTAGCCAACTGAAGTGAAAGTGAAATCAGTAAAATCAATTAAAATCAAATCACAGGGATTTTATCTGATCTTCAGAGGATTTTTATGAATGCTTTAATGAAATGTGTGTGTGTGCGTGTGTGTGTGTGTGTGTGTGTATATATATATATTATATATATATATATATATATATATATATATAGTTTGTGTGTGTATTTATACATTATAATTACTTTTTTATATGTAAAATTTTATAATTAGAAAGTATGAATTATAAAAAAAAAATAAAAATAACCAAAATGACAATCATTTAAAACAGTTTTTGCTACTGTACCTTTAAATCTTCTGTCTGTTGCTGTATGTCTAACTAGTACAATATTTTGTTCAAATGACCAAAACAAATAGCTTTCCAAAATTTGCATTTAAGTTATTGATGCTCATGATGAGTACATTCAAAGCTAATTTATTCAAAGTAACACTGTAGATTTCCTCACATAGATTATAACTAATGATTATAAAAATGATAATTATGCTTAGTTTATTTACTTGAGTTTTCAGTGTCTACTTACAAAGGATGTGAAATAGATTATGAACCTGCAGCAGCAGCCAAACCAGCAGAGGTTTTGCGGGAAACGCTGTCCATAAATCAAGTTTCTAACACGAGTGCTCTGCGAAAACACACTGCAAAGAGGAAACATCAATAACTATAATTGTTTTCCCACATAGTAAATAATAAATGAGTTTTTAATTGAATGATGTGTTGCAGGCACAAGTTCCTATGTACGTGACTTGATCATGAATTTTGCATTACTGTCCAGTCCGCACTACTGCAGCAAAACATTAATGAGATGCTTCATTTGATCTTTTGTACATAAAATAATCCACATCATCCCTGTGGATGTCTATAATAAATCATTTGAATACAGCCCTCTGGGATTTTCTCTGAGATGGCCTCAATGTGATCTACATCTCTCTCAGCACACACTGTCTGCTACCACCTGATTGGTTCACGCTTGAATAGCTGGATAGTAACTGGGCTTGTGTGGGTGTGTGTGAGGGGGGATATAATAAAACATTTCCTACACACCTTTAGACAACACTCACCTCATGCAAAGACAAAAGATTGGTTTAGTAGTGACACTAAAAGCCCGCTAGCCTCACCAAGAGCATTTTAATCAGGTCTTTTTGTATTCTTAATCTTCCATTTCATCGGCCGTAGTCGTATTTCTCTCGTTTAAACCATTACTTCAAATGCCAGTCTAAACTGTAAGGGCATTCTGTATGTTACCGTTGCACAAAATCGTGACTATTGCCTCTGCTATAAATAACCACAGATGCAAAACAACACACAACCCAGAGGGCTTTCTGTGTGTCTGTGGATTGGATGGTTTGTTTTGGTGTGAAAGGTGACGTAACATAGGTTGGGTGTGAGCGATCAATCTAAGAGCTGGTATATGGGCAGGTTTATCTGTTTGAGTAACACTCAACAGGTGCTTCACTGTAATCATCAGACATGATAACACCTCGTAAAAGCCCCCTACAGACTGGAAAAGAGCCCACCGGTCCAGTTCGGGAAGTAACAATCCCATTTAATTTCCCCATAGAGAAATTGATTTTTAGCAATAATGTATAAACCTTTCAAGACAGACCTACAACAGCTCACAAAGAAGTCACCTTCAAACCAAGCAGGTTTCTCTTTTGGTCAAAGCTACGAATGCATGTGACCAGCTTGAATCTGTTGCGAAATCTGAACGGAGAAATCTTTCACCCTCATGCAAATTTTTTCCTGATCGTGTCATGTGGATTCCTATTGAAACGATTGGATTTCGGCCGCAAAGATTCATTGAACATTGATAAATGTGATCACACCTTAAAGGGGACCTATTATGCCTCTTTTCACAAGATGTAATAAGTCTCTGGTGTCCCTAGAATGTGTGAAGTTTCAGCTCAAAATACCCCTATTTGGGTGTGAGCAAAAACACTGCGTTTTTGTGTGTGTCCCTTTAAATGCAAATGAGCTGATGCTCCCGGCCCGCTTTCCAGAAAAGGGAGGAGCTTTCACAGCTCACGCTTCGGTTGCTCAACAACAAAGCTGGTGAATCTCACGCAGCCAAAATGACTATTGTCATTAACGCTGTTCAGCCTTAAATTGTTCAAACTGGAGTCGAGCACTGATGGAGAGACTCAGGAGGAAGTTACAACTTTTAAAAATGTATGTAGTTGTAGCTGTAGCTGTGGAGTTGATTCAACTCATCGACTAGCACGTGCCGTCATGTTAATCTTTTGTGAAAATTCTGTGTTGAATTGACCCTCGTTTGTGAAGCAGTCCGTCGTAAAATGACATCACATTAGTAGTATAAGCTGTTTTGTGGGTGAGTCACCGATACATTTATGTCAAACACAACTTCTGTTTGTGCTAGCATAAAGTAATAGAGCATATGGAGTCTAAGGGAAAGCACATGGAAAGTGAAGCTGCCTGAACTGAAGAAACATATTGCATTACTTAAAAATACTTACATTTTCTTCATCTGCAGCTTTGCCTCGCTTGCAAAAACAAAATGGCGGTGCCATGGGTAGAAACATACAGATTAAGGGGTGGTAATATTATAATAAGATCCCCTTCCTACATCAATAGGGGAGCGAAATCTGAGTGGCTCGTATTTTTCACATGCTTAAAGTTACTGGGTTGTCCTTTTTCATGTTTTCTGGGTTGGTAAATGCAACGGGGACCCGATTATAGCATTTAAACACGGAAAAATTCAGATTTTCATGATATGTCCCCTTTAAGACATCCTGAATGAACCAGTGTATTGAATGAATATGATGAGCAAATGATTCAGTCTCTTTATAAAAAATAATAATAATAATTAAAAAAAAATCACTTGTCACCACCTACTGTAACCTGCAGAAAGTCACTGAAAATAGTATTGTCCAAATAATGTCCTGTAGTTTTAGATTCAAGTATTTCCTTTGCAATGCTTCAGCAATTAGTAGTTCATTTCCTCATAATCTCATATCTTTTGTCTTTTCCTCTGATTTTCAATTTTTTTTTCTTCATATGTCAATGAATTTCTGTCATGTTTTGATTGATCTTGGAGCTTATGGAGAAAATAAATGGGAAAATGATACTGGAACAAAAACTGCTATAAAAAGTGAACAGTCACTAATGCTTTCATCCACACAGAAACATAAACACAGAATAGATTCAGAAAAACATGCACACCTATATATATATATATATATATATATATATATATATATATATATCTACCTACATTGATATATTCTGTTCTGTATGCACAAGCACACAGAAGGAAATTCATCTGACCCATCTAAAAAGAACAAGACTCTATAAATCCATTAATGTTATGCAGCCCACAACTTCCTTAAGCCCTCTTATCTTCCGCATATGGCTCTTGATCTTCTGTAATGCTGAATTAAGAAGAATATCATTACTGTACTCTCTAAATGACCCTTGTTTTCTGGAAACGCTTTGAAACTTGTGGCTAGTTAAAGCAATAAGGCGGAGAGAAGCAGAAATATGAATGCGTGTGGCCTTTTTGTAAGAGTGTGTGCATTAGGAAAAGCCTGAGCCTCATTTGAATTTTTATTGCACAGTAGCTCATCAGGAGAAAAGCCCAGTAGAACAAAGGTGATTTCCAGCTTATTTATAATAAGAAGCGCTACTACCTGACTCATTATCTTCCTGCTTAAACTTCTCACCCACAATGCATGGCATAATGTACACTGTAAGCTCCAATGGTATCCTCCTGTATTCTCAGTCACGTTTTTGTTCTAAATGCATGTAAAAGGCCCCATGTCCATTTAGTTTGCCGGTGGGCTTGGATAGAGGGCACTGTTTTTCCACTTGCCTTTTTTATGGTTGTAGTGGAGAAAGCAGCAAAGCTATGTTCGGAATAGAATTCTATTTACTATTTTTACAGTATGTATACCATGCACAGTTATGCAAATTTCTGTGTGTAAACAATATCTTGAAATGCTACAACTAAGCAACTTGAGCAAACTGCATAAAATACCATATCCCACAATGCAAAGCAGTAATATCAGCTGTTATAACACATATGCTGTGTCCGAATATGCATACTTCCATACTATATAGAAGGCAAAAAACAGTATGCCACCAGAGAAGTATGTCTGAATTCATAGTATTCATAAAACAGTGAGAGAAAAGTACCTGGATGACCTACTACTTCCAGCGAGATTCTGAAGTGCACATTCAATAGACACTTTACAGTCCCATGAGGCCACAGGAGAGGAATTATGAATGCCAGTGAAGCGACGCAACTAATGCCGTAGGTCACATGACAGTGACAACATAGCGGATGCAGTACGTCCGGATTACATTCATTCTACACACATTCATACTATATAGAACATACTTTTTACCGGTCGCATATATTTCAAACCATACCCATATGTGATTTTGGACGTAGCGTTCTTTGATTCATTATTTGATCGGACTACCAAGAGCATTTTAACAAAATTGGAAATGCAAAATACCTGCAATTATTCACAAAGTTTGCTTTACAAAACATGCAGTTTAATCAGTAGTGACAACACTACTGTTCATCCATTTTCTCTACATTCTACTTTGTTTCCAATACTACTTAAAAAAAATAATAAGCAGTGTTTACTGCACAGTATATGCATAATGGGAGCAATATGCTAGTATTCCATTCTGAACAAAGACTGCAATTCCCAAGGCAATTTTAATGAGACCATCATAACAAGGAGTCATTTTGCAAGAGATTATGAGAGTAGATAACATTGCAGAAAGCCAAATTAGAAGGAGTAGGAGATCACTAATCCTCTCAGGTTTATGAAAAGTAAATAGTCCTAAATAAAAGGTCTTTGTTTTTCTGACACACGCTCAAGGCACAAAGGCAGACCAGTATTTGAGGGGCCAGATGTTTGGAAATGTCTTTTTCCTTTTTCTTAATCATGATTACTTTTAAACTGTTTTGAGAGTCAACTCCCTGACTGGATTACATCAACAGAAAATGTGATTTGGTTTGTAAACAATAGAATTATTTTGGCTTAGACTTTCTGGATATGATATATTATTGATTTATGTTAAGCTCCATCAGTAGTATGTGTCTTGAATAACAGTTTAGTCGTACATCTACTTGTAAAAACCAGCAAAAAATGCTTTGACTGAAATATACATATACAGCTCAATACATTTACATTTTTACTCTAAGTGCATGATTGTCAACTGGGAAATGAGTCAAAACCACCTGCTACAGATGCTGTTGATCGAGCTTATCTTGTATTTAATGTACAGTAGTCCTTTAACTTTGATCAGTTTCATTGTCTCTTGAGATGTGCCAAATCAATAGTTTCTACTTTTATTTAATAAAGTCTCCTTGTTATAGTAATTAATTACCAGATGTAAGGGATAGAACAGGGATCTGTTTGGGAGCCTGTAAAAGATTGCTTTTAATTCTCAAGGGGCCTGTTGAGACGATTGCTTGGCCTTTCGTTTTATCTCACATGTCACTTTAGATAGCTCAGCTGACATCCATCAGGAGACATACTGAGGGAAGAGAAGAGAAAAGGTGAGAGAAGAAGAAAAACAGATAGAAAGAAAGATAGAAGGAGATAGACAGAAGCAGAAGCAGAAACCAGAAGATAAAAAGAGAGCGAGAGCTGCTAGCTGACAACGAGCCCAGAAAACAATTAATCGCTGAAAGGACACGCAAGCATTCAGTTTTCACAAATTAGAGATTGTGGTCTTGTACAAAACAAAAATTGATTTCCCTTTTATAAAATGAAATACTGTACATGCATGCATAGTCAGATAAAATAAAGATAAAAAATTACTTTTAATTAGAAACTCAGACATGCAGTGCTACACTCTGACAGGATATATTTAGCACATTTATTTTCAGCAAAGTACCACACTTTAATATAATAAAATGCAATATTTGTTGCATTTGCAGCCATATTTTAAAAATATTTTTGTTTATAATTATTACATTTTTCCCACAGATTTCTAGCACTAGTAATATCATTAAAACCTTTTTAAATGACTTTTCAATATGCAAATGAAATTGCAAAAAAGCTGAGGACATGGGTAACACTTTACAATAAGGTTCCATTTGTTAACATTAGTTGAGCTGGTGTGAGTAAGTGGAGGCGGGGCTAATTTGCATTGCTAATTAACAGAGCTTGGTTAATCGGGCCAATAAGGGACTATTATACAGATGTGTCATTAAAGATGTATAAAACCTGATAAAAAAAAACAGACACTGGTTCTTGGGTTCACATTTATCATCGCCCCCTAGTGGCAAAGCATTTAAATTTCGAAACTTTCTGAAAACTTATGACATAACGCCTCGTTTTCTCAAATCGTGACTTTCACGGTTTGATATGTGCTCCAAATCATTAGTTCAAAACAAAAGATTCGCAAAGGTTTTAAAGCATCACGAAGCGTGTTTTGAAAGCACTCATCACTAGTTCTGTCACTGGTCTACCTTGTTTAAATAAACATTTGGAAGATGAAGAAAATGACAATGCATGTTCAGATGAAAATGCCTCTTCAGGTGGAGGTGGTTTATAGGAGCCTCTTATTACCCTTTTCTGACACAATCGGCCTGGTAACGTAGTGTGTGATTAGCTGGAATGGCTGAATTGGATTGAATTTCAATTACTGCATGTCTGATCACGTCTGAGAAAGTCACAGCTGGGTGAGGGGAGCGGCCCGCTCGTTTAGTATCACAGGAGGGCCATGGCTCTGATATACTGGAGAAAGAACTTCAGATGTTTGGGACAGCAGTTTGACTGCAGTTGTTGAACAGGTGAATGGATTTTCCACACAAAAACTTGGGACAAATTTGTGAAAGGAGGATGTGTAAATGTGTCAACAGTGCTGGAGCCACTAGCTAAACATAGCAGCGCTATTAACTTAGCTACATTGTTCAGCAATGTCAATAAATAGTGTAGATTTTCCATTAACAGGCTATTTTGTTTCTAATAAATGTGTAGCATGACAAAATCCTGTTCTGTGCATGCAGTTATAGCTAGCTAATCAGGAAGAGTTATTTATATCCCCAATAACATTTTTACATCACTTAACCATGGTAAAATCACACTAACACACTGCCTCTCATAGCTTATTTCTATTTAATATTTTTCATAATTATTTCTGATTAATAGAGCTTATTGTAAATAGCTAATACAGTTAGCTACATTGTTAGTAAATCGCTATAAGCTATGCTACGAGACAATGATAACTTGACTGTTGTTGTACCGCTTTAATTTCTGAAATTATTTGAAGTAGCTTCCCAACACTGTATGTTTAAAACCATGTGCACATAAACACGTTTTAGTGATGTATGTTGGATTATTCACGTGTGCGCACGAGTGTCTCGTGTGACTATTATGAGGATTAGCTGAGCATTATGACCTGAGCAATACACCAGTTGCATAAACATAGCCGCTAATGGCGCCAAGTTAATACTGTCTTAAGAACTAGTCTGACCAGCTAGCAGTTAGTTAGGGGCTAATCACTCTTTTCATATTCAAATTATACCAATCTACCTTTTCATGAATCTGACTTTAAAAAGTTATGAGAGGGGAAAAAAAATTAGATATAAGTCTTGAAGAAAAAAAGTTAGATGACTAACTAATTAAGACTACTAGTCTAAACATTTTATGCAACTGGCACCTTGTTTAACATGGTGCTGTTTTTGACACCTTCTGCAGCACACACACACTACAACATACACAAAGATTATCAGTCAATCAACACATTTCCCAAGTGGGCTCTTCTAATCATCGGCAGACCACTTAAGGATTCGCAGCTATCAAATACGCCAGTATAGAGTGTTTGTTAAAACAGTGTCTGACTGTGGAGGATGAGAGGTTGTAGGCGTTTCTGGAGTGAGTCTGATTGGGACGGATCCCTTCTCTTGAGCGCCTGGTCATCAGAAACTACAAGGGAAGCTCCTTTGGGTTTTAATTTGTGTAATAATTTAAATATTTCCAGGTGTTGGAAAGCATGACTTACTATTTACATAAAACTGGTAATATTAAATGCTGTATATTTTATAATTGAAAGTTACAACCTAATATGCTTACTTTTTTTATTCACTAATTTTTGTAATGAGCCTGGCAGACAATAAAACAGAGAAAAAATCTTTAAGAGGGACTTAAACCATATTTAAGGATTGGACAAGAATAAAATTCGGTTTTGCTTTGTGCTAATAAACAACTACCCAGAAATCAATATCAACTACCTAGAAACGCCCTAGCAACAACTCAGAACATTCTAGCAAGCACATAGCAATACTCTAGCAAAGCTGTAGCAACCACCACCGAGAACAACCTATCAACCACCTAGAAACCACTCAGAAAATCCTAACAAGCACAGAGCAACACCCAAGCAAAACTACCCAGAATCCCCTATATGCCACCTAGCAACACATTAACAACACCCTAGCAACAACTCAGAACATCCTAGCAAGTACATAGCAAAACCCTAGCTAATTCTGTAGCAACCACCCAGAAAACCCTATCAACAAAATAGCAATGCCCTAGCAACCACTCAGAACAACTTAGAAATGTAGACTACTATAGCAACCCCATAGACAACACACCAGAAAACAGACAACCCCCACCACAGTAAATGTAGTATGGTGTAAATTGACATGGATCCTGATGCAATTCCAGCGCAAAATGCTACAGGGAATGTCTAATATTATGCTATTTATTTATTTTGCCACCTCAATTTGAGCAATTATGCCATAATTTTTCCATCAGTCTTCATAAGAAAATAGCAATCAGGATGGAGATTACAGTAGATTTGGCATTAATATGCGACTCGTATGTACTAGAGATAATACACTCATAGAGAGAGACAGCACATCAGGAGTATTTTTCTAAAGTTCTCCTGACACATGCAGGCGAACACACCCAGCAGAACTAGCGTGTTTGATACGTCCCGGCTTGCGTTTGAGAGCCCTGTGGGTTGGCAGGCAGCGGTGCGCAGGTTTAAGAGCGGTTCAACGAGCTTTTGTCGGCTTCCTCAGCACTTTTTCCTCTTCAAAAAGAGCAGAAAGAGATTTGAGCAGTCAGCAAATCCATTCCAGACTCCATCCATGAACACAGAACTGTCACATCCCTCTAGTGAGTTTTCACATAAACACAAGGAGATGAGGCCATCGGGAAATAATATGTGAATTGTTTTAGTCAGTGTTCTCAGCGAAACATACCAACTAATGTCTGCGAGTAATGCTGACATCGAGGAGTGACAGAGCAAACTGAAAATAGCTTCTGGATATAAAATAAGTCAGAGAAGCAAATTTATCAGACATAAACAGAGCATCGTTATATTTGGTATGACCTCCCAAAAATATTTAATGCTGATTCAATGAGGATTTTACAACGAAACAGAATAAAAAACAGATGTTTTTTATAAAAGTAAGAATTAAACCACATCATATTTCACATCTTAGATTATTTTTTTTATAGAGAAATAACTAATTGTCATTTATATTATATTATAATATATTATATTATATATAAAAAAAAAAAACTTGCTTGGAATGTTTCTACCTTTAGCATCTTGTTTTCATGATCTAATGTATTGATTCTGAACAGGGTCAGGCACTCTGCAGTATATCTGCAGTACAGTTTGTCTCTTTCTATTCGCACAGTTCTTCATTAAAATCAGCTGCACTAATAGCCTGTGAGAGGACTGAAAGTGTCCTTCCTCTTCTTCTCTTGTCCAGCATTAGGGATCCACAGAGCAGTACATCAACTGACGGCAGCTAATGGAAGTAATCCAAGTTGATTAGCAGACACCAAACCCATCACTTGTTTTCACACCCTGCTGCAAATGACGCAGTGACAAAAAGATGGTGTAGAGCAGGGGTATTTTGTCAGAGAGTGATAAAACAGACCAAACAAATAAATACGTAAATAAATAACTGGCAATATATATTATTTAAAAATAATTAATATGCTTGTTTCCGCCACTAAATAAAAAAATTAAAAAGGTAATTACGACTTTATCTCACAATTCTGAATTTTTTTCTCAGAATTGCAAGATTTAAACTCGCAATTGTGAGTTATAAATTCAGAATTGCGTGATATAAAGTCAGAATTGTGAGATATAAACTCGCCATTGCGTCTTATAGTCAGAATTGCAAGATATAAACTCACAATTCTGACTTTATATCACGCAAATCTGACTTTATATCACGCAATTCTGACTTTATATCACACAACTCTGACTTTGTAACTTGCAATTCTGACTTTATATCACACAATTCTGACTTTATAATTCGCAAGTCTGACTTTATATCACGCAATTCTGACTTTATAACTCGCAATTCTGACTTTATATCTCGCAATTCTGACTTTATAACTTTAAATTCTGAGTTTATATCACACAATTCTGACTTTATAACATGCGAATCTGACTATAACTTGCAATTCTGACTTTATATCACAAAATTTTGATTTTATATCATGCAATTCTGACTTTATAACTCGCAATTCTGACTTTGTAACTTGCAATTCTGACTTTATATCAGGCAATTCTAACTTTATAACTTGCAATTCTGACTTTATAACTTGCAATTCTGACTATATCTCACAATGAGTTTATATCTCGTAATTCTGAGGAAAAAAAGTCAGAATTGTGAGATAAAAAGTCGCAATTACCTTTTTTATTTTTTATTTCATGGCGGAAACAAGCTGAGGATGGATGGATTACAACGTATAAAAGGGAACAAAGAGAAAGAGGAAGGAGAGATGCATGGAGAAAGATAATTTGCCATGCATGTAGGTTTAGTTGGCAGAACGCTCTATGGAGACTCAATGATACAGCACAGAGTTTTTTTGGTTTTTTTGCCTGCAAGCCTGCATGTGTTAAATTCACTCCACCTGCTTTTCTATCTCTGACTGTCTTTCTTTTTGTCTCATCTTCTCCTCTCTGTCTCTTCTGCTCTCTTAGAACGACTCCTGGGGAAAGCAGTACTCTTACGCCCTATTTAAGGCCATGAGTCACATGCTGTGTATTGGGTATGGAGCCAGGGCGCCCGTCAGCATGTCAGACCTTTGGATCACCATGCTTAGTATGATTGTAGGCGCTACCTGTTACGCCATGTTTGTGGGCCACGCCACAGCTCTCATCCAGTCTCTGGACTCGTCTCGACGACAGTACCAAGAGAAGGTAAGAGCAACCTTATCGGTTTCATTCACCTAGCTGCTTTGTTTGCAGGTTTTCACACATTATTTTGATATTTACACCACCATGCCTTCATTGGACGTGCATGTGATCTTACAACTCCATGATAGTGTAGTAATCTGTGTCATCATCATGTATCACATTATAAGCTCATCAATCATTCAAGAATGACATCAATATTGATCTGACGTCAAAGAAATTCTACCTCTGCTACATGGGTAGAAGGCTGCATGCTTCAAAAAACATGTACAGGTTCAGGGCTGGAATCTTCAGGTCTAGAATTATGTTTGGATGAGTGATATAGCCAAAAAAAAATTTTATCACTGCAATATATATTACAAAATGATGATGATGATGATGATTATTATTATTATTATTATTATTATTATTATTATATTATTTTAAAAATTGTATAATTGTTGAATAATCCAAAATTGTTATTAATTACTAATTCATATTATTTATTAATAAAATATTATGAATATGATTTATTATGATTATGATTAAGAAAATTAATTTATTCTTTTTATTCATAACAATAATAATAATAATAATTTTGGAAAAATCCCAAATGTATTATTATTAATCAGTAATAATTCGTATTATTTTAGTGTTATTAAAACACTATGATTATGATTTATGATTATTTAATTCAGATTAATAATAATAGTAATAGTATTTTTTAACAATCAAGAAAGTTAAATATTAATTCATATTCTTGATTATTAAAAAACATCATGATTAAATGTTATTATTAAGATGTTGTTATTATTATTATCAAGAATATTTAATTTTCTTAAATAATTATAATAGTGAAAATTCATTCTTAATAATAATAATAATAATAATAATAGGCAATTCATATTCTTGATTAAGTGACATTAAGAATATTAATTATATTAATTGATTATATAAAAACAATTACTATTATTATTTAAGAAGAATTAATTCTCAATTATTAAATAATTACCATAAATTCATTATTAATAATAATAATAATAATAATAATACAATTAAATATTAATAATTAGTCATTCATATTCTTGATTATTCTCAAATATTATGATTATGATTAAGTGACATTAGGTTGAATTATTAATTGTATTAAAAAAGTAATAAAAACTATTATTATTACTACAAAATAAAGTCTGGCATAAGTGCAACTGACTCAGATCAGTAAAAATAATATTATAAAACATAGCTTTGATTCTGATTGGATAACTCTCATAAAGCCACTGAAAAATAGCCAGTATGCACAAACTGTGTCCATGCTTTATTTAAATTCTACATTACAGCAGCAAAATGTTACTCTGTTTGTTGCCTAACAAACACCCCTTAAAATCATGTTCTTTCCACACATCCTGCTCATAACACCATGTTTCTTTGTCAGACTCGCATGTAAACAGCATATAGCAATACCGGCACAAACACATCTACCGCGGTGCGTAATTCTCACCTGCTCAGGTTTTTGGAACCGGTGCAATTGCTGCTTAACACTTCTCTGCTGTTCTCTGACCTCAACTGTATAGTTCATTACTAAGCTAAATCAAGGATTGTGATACTTAAGTCATCAAGTCAGAGATGCCACTGCGTATTGATTCCACTTTCTCTAAACAGCATGCAGCTTCCTCCCCGAGATACCATGAGAGGAGGGATTGTCAGATTATCCCTCATTCTAAACTCCTCCTGTCTTTGAGTGCTTGTTGTACCGTTAGTGGATCATTATATCCCCATGCTTTCAAAGAGGATTTATCCCAAGTGAAAGACAAAAACACTCTCTGGGCCAAAGCATGTGCAAGGGGAGCCAGAGCTGCTTTGTCCCATGGGAGGAGGAGGGTTTTTTCTCAGCTGTGACCTCAACGAGCCAGGTTAACGTCACAACACACAACGTCATGCCAACATGAGCCATCAGCTTCTCCGTTTATTACCATTACAGTGAATGAATGGAAAGATGAGATGGAAATGGAGAGAATGGGATTGTGCTCCAGGGAGTTGGCACAGACTAAATGAAAAAGAATTATGTAGAATAGGCAACAATGTCAGAGAAAGACTGTACTTTTAGGGGTGTAACAGCTCGTTACTGGGCAGTATCCTCAAAAAGTGCACTTTTGTAAACTTATCTACCTCTAAAGAGAGCATATTGGTACCTTTTGAGGTTAGTGTCAAGCTGTTGTACACTCAAAAAAAAAAAAAGTGTTGGCTCAAAAACAAAAAAATGACGCAACAGTTTATCAAGTTTTTTGAGTTATGACAACTTTGAGTGAATTTACATTCAACCAACACGCTACATTGAGTTAGATGAACTTAACTTAATGTAGCATAAACAACTTTGTAGCATAAACACAATTTTTTAGGTTGATTACTCAAAAAAAAAAAAAAAAAAAAAAAGTAAGTAAGATATTACTTGTCACTGGCATTAGCACAGTCATTGCTTATAGAGTCAATAATGTTTACCTTCATGTATCTACTCTTCAGCACAGTGGTAACCACAAAAACTTCAGCATTACAGAAACTCTTTTAAATGTCAAACATAGCAGCATTAAACACTAACAGGTCTTTCCCTTCACTAAAAACAAATACATTAACACTTAATTTCAACATTTAGTCTCCTGATCCAGTCCAAATGCAAAGCATGCTGGGCACTAGAAATCCACTGCCTCATTTCTGAAGTTATCAAGACAATATCATTAAGTTACTAAAACCTAATTAAAAAAAAAAAAAAAGAAATTTGAGTTTAAATTACAGACAATATTAAGTTGATGTACAATAAGCTGCCATAAGAAATAAACTCTCTGCTAAATGTCAGAGGCAATAGCATCCTTTAAATTTATTGAGTGCCATGTATACATTCCAACATACGATCAAACTACTACAATCCAGAGATGATCACAGGCTCAAATTTACTCTAGCTCATTTGTGGGCACTGTTTAAAATATCATGTAAAAATAACATGAGTTTTCTTGCATTTATAAAGTTACATTTTCTCATTACAGCCGGCCCTTAAATCTTTTTGATTGACAAAGCCATTTAGCTGAAACCTTTTAGCAGAACAAAGTGGGGGATTTCCAAGCTAATGAGATTCCTTTACTCTGGAAAACAGGGTGCTGCACACATCCATGGGCCATGTGTACCATCAATTTCCCTGTCATGGCCTCTGTGCACAGGCTTATCTGAGTTGCACACGTAGCTGGTGTCACCTTCACTGCGACAATGACACAGCGGTCTGAAACGGACAAAGGGCTTCTATAAATTTACATCTCTGTGCCTGTCCCGGCATGGACTCTTATCTTCAATTTAAATATGATTTTTTGACCTTGCCATGGCCGTGTAGCGTTCAACACAAATGAGCAGTGTTACACACTTCACTTAGAATCACAATGTCACCGCTGTGGTTTCATTCCGCCATAATGCCAATTAAAATCTGGCTCCATTGCAAATGGATATTAGATACGGCTCCCCTTCCCAGAGATCTGCAAAAGACATTCGTATTGAACGGGCCTCTCAGTGGTCACTATATATATATATATAAATAGAGGAGGTCAAATGACAAAGCCAATGTCACTGGCCAATACTGCCGAGAACAACAGCATCGCTGGTCACCAGCATACAGTATGTCTTATTTTGGATACTGTGCTGGTATCCCAACCAAGCTGTTTAACTGGCTTAATTAACATTTTAACTGTTTAACAGCAAAAGCACAGCATGCTAATTAAAGTACCATCGCTAAAAATATTAAAAAAAATTTATAAAACATTTTTTGTAAAAAAAAAAATAAATATATATATATATATATATATATATATATATGAAAAAAATCTGCATACTAGTACCATGACTTATCCCTACACCAAAACAGTACTAACAAGCATGAATCAACCTGGATAACTAGTATGTTAAACTTTCCAAACATAGTGAACTGCCTTGCTGTACACCATCTTTTAGGATTGTCAAAAGTAGTGGTACTTTGGTACCAAGTCACTACTTAAATTTTAAAAACAAGCCTTTCTGTAGTACCGGTAGTACAGAGCACCAGGTCAAGCCGGTACACGCTGATACGACTGCTTTCAAATGCTCCCACGCGTCTGTGAAGAGCATCAAAGGTTTCTATTTACAACGTGTTTTTGTTGCATTGAGCATTGTAACCACATCACAGACATGTTTGTTGGGCACATAAATTCAATGGCCAGTCAGAGTTAAGTTAGTCAGAATTCGCTCAATAGAGTGCTGCAGGTATGACATATTTTTGTACACCAACCAGTAAGTTAGCATTACCCGTGTTCCCTTAACAAAAACTAATCTTCACAAATTAACACAACTTTTTACAATTTTGAAGAGTGAATACATTTAGCAGAAGTCAAAAGTTAAACGTAGACTATAAATGAACTACACCACAGTCACATGACTTCAACGTCACCATCAAGAAGCTTCCGACAACTCTTTCAGGCCCCGTTTACACTAGTGCGTTTTTGTTTTAAAACGGCGTTTTAAAATTAAAACGATCCTTGTCTACACTGGCGTTTCCACAGCGTTTCAGAAAGATCTCCGTCTACACTACACGGCCGAAAACGCATGTCACATGACTGTTCATGCACACTGGGCATGCACGTACAAGTGTAAACAGTTGCCTCTTGCATATGTAGGCAGCTGCAGTATTAAAAAAATGCAGAGTTTAACTGCACAATGGCTGCTAAAAAATTCAACAAAGCCAGCAAAGATTGCAGTTCAGTCTCCATGTTATTGTTTACACGGTCATCAAGGAGCGAACGTGAGCAGCCGCGCCATCGTTTTCAAAAGTCTCCGTTTATACTAAAACGCAATCCCGGCGTTTTCAAACTAAAACGGGGTCTGCAGCGTTTTCGAAAGTCTCCATTTTCGAGGTTCAAACACGCCGGCAGAGTGTAAACGACAGGCATAACCGTAGCAAAACATATGCGTTTTAAATAAAAAATGCACTAGTGTAAATTAAAGAACACAGACTCAGCCGATCATTTGACCAATGACCAACACAGTCTACCAAGAACAGCGCAAATTAGCATCTGGTTTAAGATATGCTTTTTTGGGCATTAAATAATGGCACAAATACCAGTAAATTAACTAGCACAAACCTTAGTAAATCATGTTGCATGATTCATTTAAATACTCTCCTCCCATACATTTTTAGTAAATCCTGAGTTTTTTAACGCCAAACGAGGGTTTGTGCTGATGATTACAAACTATTATTATAATAATATTAAATACAATATGGGATGAAATAAAAGCATATTTATCATGGCTTTCACAATCTCAATGCAATCTGAGTTTGTATCAATGCATATAATAATATTTTTTATTATTATAAAATATATGAATAAATATATTAAAAATAAAAATAATACATACAAATAAATAGTAATCCGTGGTTTTATAACAGATCTGAAGAATTTTTTGACTCAGCTCTTGCACTGTGATCCTATCTGCTGTTCCATTTGCAAAGACAAGCATAAGAAAGCCGACTAATGGAAGATAACCATGCTTCAACAGCCTTATCTCTCATCAGTCCACTCATCTGTGGCTTTGCAGTAGCAGATCTCCTATGATCAGCAGATCAAACCAGCACATGGATGAGATCAGACCCAGAAAGGAATCACGACACATGGTTGTGTGCTGAGCAGGGAGCTGCACAGGAGTGGAAGAGTTCTTTCAAAGTGCAAGATCAAAGAAGATCGGCAGGAAAGCATTTCAGGGAGAAGTTTCTCTGATGTGAGGTCAACGTTCACCTGATGTCATTGTTGAAACCAGTTTAGGAATAAACCCAGACATTTTTTCCTGGCATTTACAGAGCATTCCACAGCAGGAGAGCGAGGCAAGGATATTCTATGATCAAAAATGGCATAAACAGCTAGAATCCCTTGTCTTGTTATGTAATGCTTCATGAATACAGGCTGTTGCGTGATTGAACGCAAAGGTTAAACAGGTGGGTTGTTTGTTGGATGCTACAAGACATCTAAAACCAGGTGCACCCTGTCTTGCTGTCCTTTCTTTTGATTGTTGCTTGTCAAATTGTACAATATGTCCCAGTAAGATATTGAAAGTCAAGTCAGAATGCGACATCAGCGGCCTTTCATGTCAGTTTGTGTGATATATCTTAGGACTTGGGTCATGACTGACAGCATTGACAAGGCCATAATTCACAGCACTGATGTTGTGTTTTGTGTAGTGATAAAGGAAATTTATTTACAGCAAGCTCAAGGTCATTTTGATTGTATGATCATGATGTGAAGGGAATGGTAAATAATAAGATTTTTATTGCACATTAATATTATATAAATAAACTTGAACATGGATTAAGATGTAATATATATACGATAGGAGACATAAATATTTTATTACTGCTAATGAATATATATTAAAATGTTAATACAAGAAACAAATTTTATACAAACAATGTTGATTGCGAAGGCGCTGTCAAAATTAGGGCCAAAATCGAAGTTTGTGGGCATGCATACAGATGGTCTATTTTGTATGCTTGTTACTTCAACAACATCCAAAATATAGATTCTAATTTTCAAAGGGACAGAATAATAAAAGGCATCATGACCTCAAATCATCTTGCCTTTTCTCATCTTCCCTTTATGCAAATTAGAATGTCTGTATTATCATCCCTATTGCATGAGCGCAACACAGTCTATCCTCCTGAGCAGGTACCTTTGCAATTCGGTGGAACAAAGCACCTTTCGAGTAGTTGTATTGTCCCTTAACTTTCCTTTTTTGCTGGAGAGAGAGTGAGGGGCAGCCTCAAGCACCTGGGACGCAGGAGATATGCAGACAGGCTAGGCGGATTGTTTCTGACATCTAATATAACCCTGTCAGAGCCCAGCACACATTTAATGTGATGACCGCTTCTGCAAGAAGAAATGGGGGAAAAAAGAGAGAGTGGTGATAAACAAACCTAATCTTGACAAAGCATTTCTGTTCCCACGCTGATAATAAACCCGAACATGGATTGGCCTTCTGTGCTTTTGCTCGAAATGTTGTAGAGAGGAAAAATCTGAACTAACCTATAGTGTTTAACACATAGGAAAGGAAAGTAAAAGGTAATGAAAAAGAAGAAAGGGCAGAAAAAAGACTAAAGTAAATGCAAAATGAAAGGTGATTAAAATGACAGAAAAAAAGAAAACCTGTACAGAAAAGGGAAAGAAAATGATAGGGAAAGGAAAAGGACAGAAGAGGAAGGGGGACTTCAACGTCACTATCACTAAGCTTCCGAAAAATCTTTCAGTCTTTGTTTAAAAACATTTTCCCTGAAAGTTTAAGTTGTAATAGTTTGCAAGAGAGCAAAGTGGCTGTGAAAGCGAACTAGTGAGTAGATGATTTTACTTGACATTTAATGTCCCCGACAGCCTCCGGAGTCCCATTTAGCCACTTGTTAGCAAAAGCCTTTTACAAAACAAGTAAAAGCTTTAAAAAATAATAATAATAAAAAAAAGCATTTAACCAAAAAAAAAAATTCAAAAACCACATTGACTTCAGGACGATTGTACCGTAAGTGCTAAAATGCTAACCTGGTTCCAGGCTTTGGCCAACAAAAATACATCATTCCCTGCAGCACTTTATATGCCAGAGTATGCTCAGCGTGAGCTTTATATGCTCATGAATCGTTTTGTTATGACAAACAAAGTACAAAATTATAAGGAAAGAAAAAGGACAGAACTGAAGTGTAGGAAGGAAGGAAGGAAGAGGAAAGAAAATGAAGAAATGGAAAGAAAAGGATAGAACAGAAAGGAGAGAAGGAAAAGGCTGGAAGATGAAATTTAACTAAAATTTAAAAGGGCATGAAAATGGAGGGGATAGGAAATGGAAAGGAACAGGACAAGAGAAAAGGAAGAATGGAAAGGAACTGAAAAGGAAAGGAAAAGTGCTTGAAAGAACAGGAAAGGCGAAAAGCAACATGACAGCAAATAAAAAGGTATTGCAAGGTAAAGGACAGGAAAAGGAAAATGCCAGAACAGGAAAGTGAAGTACAGGAAGAAAATAAGGGAGGAGAGAAAAGAAATGGAAAGGGTAATGAAAAGGAAGAAATAAAAGAATAGGAAAAGAAAGAAAAGAAATTGGAAATGAAAAGGTCAGGAAATGGAAAGAAAAGGGGACCGGGGAGGGGAAGGAAGGAAGGAAGGAAGGAAGGAAGGAAGGAAGGAAGGAAGGAAGGAAGGAAGGAAGGAAGGAAAACAAAATGGGTAAGAAAATAATGGGGAAAAAAGGAGACATGGCAGGAAAGAAAAAAAAAACTGGGGGGGGGGGGAATGCAAAATTCATGAACATTGGCACATGTCTGTAAGAATGTGTTGATGGCCTTTTTGAAGCAGATAAATAAACATGCCATTGACACTAAGAGGACGCCAGCTGTCATTCACACAGACGGCTGAAACATTTTAGCATTACCTCTGTGGGAATCATGAAGTGCTTGTAAGCAAGCTTTATAAAATCCCCTCAGGATGAAGTGAGTTTATCTGCTCTGGCAGTATCAAATGATATCCGTACTTTAAGCCACATGCCCAAAACAGCTTGACTTCACTGTGCCTTCTCACCACCTCAAGACCACTCCTTCAAAAGCCTCACTCCTCCTCCCCCACACGACCAACCAAAAAGTTCCCCTTCTTTGTGAGTTCAGCATAAATCAATGCACTGCAAACACAAACAGGCCTTATCATGCTCTGACAGATGCGCTGTAATCAATGTAGAACAAGAAGTGACATCATTTTTTGTTTTCACCCTTATTTCCGTCGCTACCCGCTGTCTTACCGCAGCGCCATTGGCCTGCAGTGTGCGAGACGATGTTTATTCACAGGTGCTGTCGTCACTGGGCTGTGAAAATCCGTTAAACCAAACAGGCTGATCCCCTGATTCTGCTTGCTGAATATGTGTGCGTGTGTGTGTGTGTTTGTCTGTTTAAGTAGACTGATTAAAATGGATGAGTTTCCAGAGTTTCTGGAGTTTTGGTCTCCAGCTCCTCTTTTTCCAAAGTTTGGAAGCGTGTTTGTGAATGTCTGAGAGAGAAAATGGAAGGCGGTAAGCTGGTGTCCAAGCTTCTCAACCGGCTTAAAGGGGTTCTATTTTGCTTTTTTACATTGTTACAAAAAAGCTCAGTTTTCCTAATTTAAATTATACCAATACCAAGGCATAAGCAAAAAAAAAATGTTCCATGTTATGGAAGCTTGTTTCCACCACTGAATAAAAAAATAAAAGGTATAATTGCGACTTTTTATCTCGCAATTTCTGCAATTCTTTTTTTCTCAGAATTGTGTGATATAAAGTCGCAATTGCGAGCTATAAAGTCAGAATTGTGAGATATAAACTCATAATTTTGAGAAAAATAGTCAGAATTGCAAGTTTATATCTCGCAATTGTGACTTTATGGTTGAAACAAGTTTCCATGGGGGGGAGGCCTGGTTGAGTTGCGTTAGTAGTGTGTTGAAATTTGCGGTTATGATAAGGGGCGTGACATTCACAAAACACGCTTGAAGCGGTTGACCAATCACAACACACTGGTCCAGTGACTAATCAGAGAACATTTCAGAAATAGACAGGAACTACTGTAAACTGAGCGTCACTGACAGACTGGGAAGAGAGGTTCTGTAGTAATGTAAAAAGTGTGAAAAATGTGTTTGTTTGTTTGTTTGTTTGCTTTCAAAAATCAAGCATGAAAACCTGTTCTAGTAGACCCCAAAAACAAAATCAAGACTTTGAAAAAGGGCATAATAGGTCCCAAAAATAAAAGAGGATTTCTTGTTTAATTTTATGTTTGAAATAAATTTGAGCCAGTACATACAGCATGCATTCAAAACCATTCTTAACTTATCCCGGTAAGTCTACAATAATGATTCATACTGGTGTATGTGTGTACTCATGCATACTAGTATGTGTGTGAGAATAAATACATGGACAGTATCTCAGTAAGGAAGCCCATATCAGCGTGTTTGCTTTTGCCCTGATGCCCAGTGACTCATTGTAGCTCTACAAGAAGCTCATGGCACTGCCACCAACTGACTAAGTACAGGTCACAGTTACTCATATTCTGAATATTCAGTGCTGGCTCAGACTCTCCAGCTTAGTAACACTATAGATGTGTCCCTATTCAGAGACTGCATCCTTCAAAGGCTGAATGCATCACAGCGGCGCAACTAAAGATGTCCCAATTCGAAGGCTCCTTCGAATGCGGACTACAAAAGCATCCTTCGTTTCCTGGGACTTTGAAGTGCGCATCTTTTGAAGGATGCAGCCTCTGTATTAGGACACAGCTTATGTGAGGGAATTCAATAAGAATTAATTGTGTCCAAACCATTTACAGTTTGTGGTGAATAAGGCATAATCTATTATAAGCCTAATTTACATAGAAAAGAAGAATGTTTGTGCTGAAAAAAATCTACAATGACTGGATGCACCAATATTAAAATTCTGGCCGATACCAATAAGTTGAGAATTATTTATCATGTAATGGCTAATAACAACAACAACAACAACAAAAAAGGCAGATGTTAAAATTCTATACTATTTTGCCTAAATAAATAAATAAAAATTCAGTTGTTTAAATGTCATAAGTGAATTTAGGCATCGTAATATTATAATGCACAGTTTTAAAAAGATATCAATTTTGAGATTTGATAAAGATTACATTTAGTTTTTTATACAGTGTTGTTAATGTTAACTAAAACAACCTATTCAGAAATTGTTTTTAGTAATTGAAATAAAGCTGAAGTAATATAAAATATAAATATGAGAAAAAAACTTAAATTAGAAATGTCAGTTGCCTTGTCAACTAACTGAAATAAAATACATTTAAGCAGAAGTACATAATTTAATCATTTTAAAGTACATAATAATTACTACAACTAAACTGAAATAAAAATGATTAAAGATCATTAAAAAATATTTTTTTAAAATAAAAGTCAAATGCATGTAATAAAATTACTAAAACAATGTAAAATTAAAATCAAAACTATAAAACTAAAAGCTAATTAAAAATATTAATGAATAAAAAAAACAGATGACAGCATTCTGCTCTTTTTCTCTTATCTGTTATTTTTTATAACCAAATATAAAAATAGTATTACGGAAAATATAAAAATATAAAAATAGTATTACAATTACAGATCCATTACAAATCATTACGGTTGGTGAATAAAATGCAGGGATTTGTGCTGAATTGACCCTTCGCAGGGGAGTTTGATTGACAGGCAATCTAACCAATCATAACGCCGGATCCGCCATTTTGTCCGACAAAGCAGTCAGGGGAGTTAGTAGATAACATCGGCGGGCTTGAACTTGAAAAATTATGTGTACTGACGCCTTTCCGCAGTTGAAACAACATTCCTTCTGATTTTTATTCATGTTTATTTAATGCTATAAATGAACTAGTAGGAAAAGATGATCGGTTCACGAGCCGCTGGAACTGAGGCGCTAAAGCGATCTGTAATGACATATTAAAGAGCCACAAAACGGTATTTATTGTTGTTAGTGTCCTCTTTGCGCCGCAATGTATTTTTCATTGCGTGAGAACATGTGTGGCGTGAGAGCGGAATGTCTTGTCAAACGTACTGTAGCAAACTAAAGGGGGCGGTTCTTTGCGAACGGTCCATGGCTTCTGTTAAAAATCAGATACAAAGTCCCCTCAGAAAGTCATTCTAAAATCAGCATGGTTAAGCTAAAGCAGCCTGTACCGTCTCCGCATCCCACAGCCTGAAGACATCAGCTCTTAAATTCTCAAGGCCTCTGTCTAAGAGACAAGGATAAAGACTTCCTGTCGAGACACTAAGTAGCCGTGGGTCTAGTCGTCTCCCTGCTGCAGATGCAGTAGAGAGAGACGGGGAGGTTTTGGAACATTAGCCTAATTGCTTGGTGCTTGAATTGTCCTAGTCATTCAAAGCCATTTCACCCACACTGATAAAAGACTGTGGTCCACCATCAGAATACGATTTCTGTGCTGCAGCATATGTAGGCATTTCCCACACACTGCCATCACATGAAACACATATTGCACATATAAGATACTGTGTATATGCCATCACATATAACAGATATATTCTCACTTCACACTAAGGTAAAAGTAAATTCAGAGAGACAATATATAAAACAGCCTGTGTAGGAATAGAGCATGTATTGATTAATCATGAACAGAAGAGCTGTTATAGATATGCAAGTCAATGTAACAGCATAAAATAGATTGTTTACGGACGGATATAGACTGTCTTGGAAGGCTATAATTTCCTGTGACGGTATGGAGTGGGCAGCCTGTGTAGGTACAGAATGCATACATAATTAAATTTATGTGTAACCAGAGACAGGTAACAGGGAGCAGGTGTTGGGATAAGACATTCCTGCTCTGATGTCATCAGCTGAGTTGGCAGACAGGAAATGCTCTGCCACACGCACCACCTGCCCACAGCCAATGACCCAGCACATTTTATGCTTGTGTGTGGATGTGTTTACACAGGATTTATCTAAATGGCTCATCATTAAATCATGCATGAATTAAAAAAGATCATCTCACCAAACACCTACACAGAGGGGCATTTTATGCTCAGGGGTTGCTCTTTCATAGCTCAGGTAAATGTTCTCAGTTTTGTTTCATTTATATCAGTTCCTTTGGGGAAATAAAAATAGAAACAATTGAGATAATAATAGTCAAGATAATTTGGTTTTGGAAGAATTTGAAGAAAAATGTCTCTGACTTTTGATTGCAAATCTGAGATCATGAACACAATGAAATATGAAATGTAAAACAGTGACATTTCTAGTTCACATAATACTATAAAATATATTTACTACCATTCAAAAGTTTGGGGGTTGGTAAGGTTGAAATTGAGGTCTGCTCACCAAAGATGTGTTTATTTGAGTAATTATAGAAAAAAACGTAATATTGTCAAATATTATTACAATTTAAAACAACTATTTTCTGTTTTAATATATATTAAAAAGTCATTTATTCCTGTGATGCAAAGCTGAATTTTCAGCATCATTACTCCAGTCTTCAGTGTCACATGATCCTTCAGAAATCATTCCAATATGCTGATTTGGTGTTCAAAAAATATTATCAATGTTAAAAACAGTTGTGCTGCTTAATATTTTGTGGGGAACTTGTGATTTTTTTTTTTTTTAACATTATAAATGTCTTTACTGTCACTTTTTATCAATTTAATGCATCCTTGCTTATTAAAACCAATACATTTTTTCAAAACAAATAAAAAATTAAATAAAATCTTACTGACCCCAAATGTGACGAATGATAGTGTATTTTCTCAGAAATAAAAACTTATTTTAACTTGCTCAAAGTGGATGCTAAAAATCACTGAAATCATTTCCGGTTGATTTATCATATTAAAAAGTAAAGATTAGGTTGAGTGCATTGCATTGTGGGATAAATGATCAGTGCATGATCTGGCAAATGTAGTATTTTATGCACACAGAAACATGTAAGCAAGCATTGTTATTCATTTTTCATGTGAAGAGATAACAATTGTGCTGCTTAATATTTTTGTGTAAACTGTGATACATTTTGTTCAGGATTCTTTGATGAATAGAAAGTTCAAAAGAAAGAACAGCATTTTCTTTATAAATGACGTAAATGTCACTTTTATTCAATTTAATGTGATTAATATATGTATTAATTACTTGTTTTTCTAAAGTAGCACTGTCCAACAGCAACACCAACAAGTTAAGTTACAGCAGGGGTCTGCCTCTCTCTTGCCTCCCCTGAGCCCATTGAGTTTTAACAGACCCCCTAAAGCATGCAGTGGCTGTGGTGGGGGCTAACTGAGAATGTGACAAAGTCACGTGAGAGGAGGCAGTGCCATTAAATTTACATTTGATTTATATACATTAAAAAACATCAATAAAACTATGAGGACTTTGCCTCCTCATTTCAGAACATCACAGCACAGCACTGACAAGTCTCGCTTACTTGCACCGGCACCAGCTTTTTTACTAAAATCTCTTTTCTCTTTCTCTCTCTCACAGTACAAGCAAGTGGAGCAGTACATGTCCTTCCACAAGCTGCCTGCTGACATGCGGCAGAAAATCCACGATTACTATGAACATCGCTACCAGGGAAAAATCTTCGATGAGGACAGCATACTTAACGAGCTCAACGACCCACTCAAGGAGGTGAGACACCAGTATATTCATAGTAGTGCTGACCCTGGGTCAGAATTAAAATGGCTGTGGGTACATTTGAACCCAAGCATCTCAGAAAATAAGTGCTGATCTAGGATTATCTCCCTGTCTGGATCCATAATCCTTTTCATTTGGATATGAAAGGAAACATCTTATCTTAGATCTTTGATAGGGCTTTCAAATTATTTCAATGCCACATACAGTTCTTTAAGCCCTAGTAACTGCTTCTGGCAGATTTACCCATCTGTATCTGTAACTTTGTGCCAGGTTATTGGTAGGTCATCCAGATATCCTATGCAAACAGAAAATGTGAATTTATAAAAAATTACCCAGAATGCAACATTCATGTCATCATGATTTAGCAGATAGAATGAGTGTCTTTTATGACACAGCAAAGTAAGAGATAACACTGACGGCTTCATCCCCCAAACACCTTTAACTCGCTGGCAGCACCTCCCTCCCTCCCTCCCTTTCTCCTCGATCTCTCTCTTTCCCTCAGTTGGTCAGGGCTGCTATTTTTACATGCACCGCCTTGTGACAAACCAGCTTTAAATAGATAAAGTCTCCAGCTTGTCTCCCTTGTGGAGGTAAAGGGTTGGACGTGGCTATCAAACTCATTATTCCTCCTGTGTGATTGCGGTCAGAACCTTCCTGCCGCTTTTCCGACTACGCCACGATTTAAAGCACAGTGCAAATTTATTCTTCACACCCAAGCCACAGCAAACAAACACATCCTTCACCCTGGCAGCATAGAGATGAGAAAGACTGAACATTATGTACATCAGGCTTTCAGCTAATGGCTGAAGTGAGCTTGAAACTGACTGTACAGGTACCATAAAATAAGCTCACTGCAATGCAGTGGGAAGAGAGACTATAGAGGCTTGTGACTGTCGCAGAGGAGTGCTAAGCAAAAAGTAAAAAAAGAAAAAAAAAAGAAAAAGATTTTAAGCTTTGAAATCCATAGTTTAGAAAGATATTTTGCTCTTATATTTTGCACAGCCCTTATAAATAAATATTCATAAAATATTTGTATGATTTTGCTGACAATATAAAATTAAGCAACTTTTCATCATTTCAGATATAAATAATGAGATGCATATCAAATATTGTCAGAAGGCAAAAACATTTAAATAAATAAATACTTTTTTGTCCATATTACACCTTTCGAAGTTGTTTTACCAAAACACACACAAAATATAAATATATAAATGTAAATATACACATATAAATATATATATGTGTATGTGTGTGTGTGTGTGTGTGTGTGTGTGTGTGTGTGTATATATATGGTCATAAATGCATTAAACTTTACACCATTCCAGATATAAATATTATGGGATGCATTTCAAATATTGTCAGAAAGCAAGAAACTTAAGATAAAATGAATAAATACATAAATACTTTTTTGTTTAGATTTCAACCTTTTACCAGAAAAAAATAAATTAAAATAAAATAAAATAATGTCTTGTTTCTGTCTTGTCCCACAGGAAATTGTGAATATAAAATTAATTTAGCAATATCGGGGTAAAAAAAAATATTATTTGCAGATATAGGATATTTTAAATATTGTCAGAAAAAAAAGAAAAAAGAGTAATAATAATAATAAGATGAAATAAATAAAAAAAGATAACAAAATAAATAAATACTTTTTATTAAACCTTTCTGGGTCTTTTTACAAAAGAAAAAAAAATATTAAAAAAGTTTTGGGCATTACTGTTCAATTGTCAACTGTCTTGTTTCTGTTTTGTCCCACAAGAAATTGTTAGTATAAAATTAAGCAACATTGTGATAAAAAAAAAAAAAAAATAATGATTATAGTAATAAAAACCCAACCCTTACAGATTAAATATTCAGATACATTTCAACTATATATCAGAAAGCAAATAAATAAATAATAAATATTGTTTTGTTTATATTACAGCTTTTTATGTTGTTTTACAAAAAAAGAAAATATAAAAATACTGTTTTAAATGTTTTTTGTTTGTTTTTGGGGGGTTTTACCATTTGATGTCTGTTAATTGTGTTTTCCTTCTGTTTTGTTCGATAGGAAATTGTGAACTTCAACTGTCGCAAGTTGGTGGCCACTATGCCCCTGTTTGCAAATGCAGACCCTAACTTTGTGACGGGAATGCTGAGTAAGCTAAAGTTTGAGGTCTTCCAGCCCAACGATTACATTATTCGTGAGGGAACCGTGGGTAAAAAGATGTACTTCATACAGCATGGAGTGGCCAGCGTCATTACCAAATTCAGCAAAGAGCTGAAACTCACAGACGGATCATACTTTGGAGGTCAGTTGAAAACTCACAAACAGATGGCACAAAGTTGTAAACAATTTACAATCTTGCTGAATTCCACACAAGGTGCTGAATAAGCTATGCAACTCAAAGACATCCGTCTGCTGCATGTTTACATATTTAACCCTTCCTGTTCGAACCACCTGCTCTAAGCGGGACTCGAACCCATTGCAAACAGCCACAGGGTTTAGGACGATGTTTTTAGGACACAATTGCAGAACAATCAAATAAAAATTCTAACCTTAACCCTAAGGAATGCTTTGCAAATTGTGTATCATGTTGTACTGATGGACCAAAAGTAAAACAGACAAGACATGTAGAAACCACATGCTTCTAAACACCTCCTGTTTTAAATCAGAGTACAGCCATACAGTGTTTTATAATTCAGAGATTATGTCACAAATGACCTTGATGTCACATGTACTTCGGTGTTACCTAAGCTCTACGAGTGTGGGAACAAAAATTTAAATTAAACAATTTTTTCTCACGATTCATGAAGCTTGTGCCTGCTCTACCATCGGTACACTGCGATGCCAGCCACCTGCTCCAGTGGAAAACCATCTGCTACGGGTATTTTGGCCCGTAGCAGGAATGCTGCTGGCATGTGTGCGTGTGTGTGGACACGGGGGCGTACGTGTGTCGAAGCTGCTGGCGGTGTCAGAAAATCTCTTCCTCCTCACTGCGTTCTGATGGAAACTGAACACACATTGACTTTGGTCCTAAATTGAGCGAAGATCATACAAAAACATGCAGGACAACCCTATTTACACACTTATCAATGAGTCGCATTAAGTCAGTAGTTGACGACTAGCGTAGATTTTTCAGTGACCAATGTTGATACAGAACTCCAAAAAAGTAGGGTGTCCAGTGCCCGCTTAATGTTGGTATGTACATAGTAATACAATTTATTGACTAATTAAAAATTGCTAAAATAAAATAGTCTTTACAAATTATTTACTGAAATTAATTTATTTGTTTATTATTATTGTTGTTTGTGTTATTGTTATTCTAAGAATAATAATTATTAATAATAACAAATACAAATAAAAATAAATAAATTAAAAATATTATTAATAATAATAAATTTAAAAAAAACCATTTTATTATTAATAATGAATACAAATAAAACAGATTTTTGTATTATTATTTATTATTATTATTATTATTATTATCATCAAAAAATAATATTACTATTATTATATTTTATTTATTTGTTAATTAATAATAATAATAATAATAATAATAAAGAAATAAAATGTAATAATAAATTATTTAATATTTGTATCTATTATTATTATTATTATTATTATATACATAGTGGATATGTACATAGTAATACAATTTATTGACTAATTAAAAATTGCTAAAATAAAATAGTCTTTACAAATTATTTACTAAAAAATCTCAAATGTTATATGATAAAAAAAATTGTACCTATTTGTATTTATTATTGTTGTTGTTAATGTTATTGTTATAATAATATTGCACTATAATAATAATTATTATTAATAATACAAATTAAAAAATAATTTAAATATTAATTATTATTATTAATAATAATAATAATAAATACTAGTTGTTATTATTATTATTATTATTACTATTATTATTAATAAATACAAATAAAACAGATTTTGTATTATTAATATTATTATTAAAAAAGAATAATAATAATTATTATTACTATTATTATATTTTATTTATTTTTGTTTAATAATAATAATAATAATATAAATTAATTTATTAATTAATTAAAATAAATGAATAATAATAAATACAAATAATATTTTAAAAATTGTATTATTATTGTCGTAATATTTTATTTTTATTTAACAATACTAATGATAATAAAGAAATAAAATAATATAATAATAATAATAATAATAAAGATTTGTGTATATTAGCATTATTATTATTATTAAAATGCAATAATAATATAAAATAATAATAATAATAATAATAATAATAATAATAATAATAAATACAAATTATTATGATTTATTATTAGTATTATTAGTGTCATCACTGAAACGAAAACTGGCCAGGTGAAATTAGAATAGCAGGTATTTGAGTCAATAAATGCAAAAGCTTGGTATTGATCCTTGTTTTTTAAAACATGCAGTGGTTCAAAGCATCAGTGTAAGTAAAGTGAAGTTCTGGCAGTGTGCCATGAGGTGAGGGCCGGGTAAGGTGAGGCGTTTGATCAAGATAAATCAGGCAAACCCCGTTTGGTAGCTCACAGCTGGGATACGTGCCAAACCGACGGACATCCCAGGCTCTGAGGTCAAGTGTCATTTCCATTTGCAGAGGCCCGAGAGGAGGGCAGGTTGATTGGATGCTCTTTCGTGAGGGTGAGAGAGACACCTTCACACATTTGCTAGCTTAGGTGCTAACTCGTTCAGGCACTCATACACTCTTGGCAGTCAGCCACAGACGTGCATAGTAAGACAATTACTACCGGAATCTGAAATTTCATAACGTTTCATCATTTTGTTGCTTTCAAACTCACTCCATCTCTCTTGACTTTTCGGCCGCTGTTATTGGGCTGTGAAAATATACATTACAGTGACATTTGAGGCTAATGAACCAATTAGAAATAGAATAGCAAGCGCAAAGTACTTTTGCCACCCTCACCTTTATACTGCACCACATGACGCAAGAGAGATGGCACATTCCCATTAAAATACTCCAACACCTTGTTCCCACTCCCAGCTGGAGAGTGTTGTTAGTATGTCCCACGGGCTACACAGACTTTTTCCACTACATTTTTTCCTGTCCAGGACAAAATGTCAAGGGTATCATCTCTAGACTCTGTGAATAATGCTAAAAATCTGTCATTTTGAAGCACAGAATTTACAGTCCTACATTTACAGCAAATATATTCAAAGAATCAGTAGTCATATGTTATTTACTCCAGCTCTAGCTTACAGAAATTCATGCTACTCATGCATATCTCAAGGTGAAAGACAGGGCTATTTGCATGACATCTTCTCTAAGCATTAAAGACTTTTCCCCTCAGGGCAGATTAAGCCAAATTGTGTACAAGATTACACTGTCAGTGATGACTCAGTATTGACAACAAGGTTCATTACAAATCTCTCTATGAGACACTGTGTGCAATGTATTCAATGAAAAGCTTACTAGCTTTCTAACTGATGAGGTGCATGTTTAGGTATGCAGGTCTGTAATATGAATACATACAAACCTGATATATAGCCTACATATAGTAATATATTTTCACTGATTAAAAATCGCTGCAATAAAATACTTTACAAAATATTTACATATTTATAAGAAGAAGAAGAAGAAAATGTTTGATTTTTTTTTTCTTTGTTTGTATAATAATATTAATAACAACAATTGTATTTATGGTTTGTATAATATTAATGATTATTAAATATATTCATAAATATAAATACTATATACTTGTTTGTATAATATTATTATACAAACAAGTCATTATTATTATTATTTGATTAATTGTGTGTGTGTGTGTGTGTGTGTGTATATATAATATATATATATATATATATACAGGTGCTGGTCATATAATTAGAATAACATCAAAAAGTTGATTTATTTCAATAATTCCATTCAAAAAGTGAAACTTGTATATTATATTCATTCATTACACACAGACTGATATATTTCAAATGTTTATTTCTTTTAATTTTGATGATTATAACTGACAACTAAGGAAAATCCCAAATTCAGTATCTCAGAAAATTAGAATATTACTTAAGACCAATACAAAGAAAGGATTTTTAGAAATCTTGGCCAACTGAAAAGTATGAACATGAAAAGTATGAGCATGTACAGCACTCAATACTTAGTTGGGGCTCCTTTTGCCTGAATTACTGCAGCAATGCGGCATGGCATGGAGTCGATCAGTCTGTGGCACTGCTCAGGTGTTATAAGAGCCCAGGTTGCTCTGATAGTGACCTTCAGCTCTTCTGCATTGTTGGGTCTGGCATATCGCATCTTCCTCTTCACAAGGCGAGTTTGCTGGCCAATTAAGAACAGGGATACCATGGTCCTTAAACCAGGTACTAGTAGCTTTGGCACTGTGTGCAGGTGCCAAGTCCTGTTGGAAAATGAAATCTGCATCTCCATTAAGTTGGTCAGCAGCAGGAAGCATGAAGTGCTCTAAAACTTCCTGGTATACGGCTGTGTTGACCTTGGACCTCAGAAAACACAGTGGACCAACACCAGCAGATGACATGGCTCCCCAAACCATCACTGACTGTGGAAACTTTACACTGGACCTCAAGCAACGTGGATTGTGTGCCTCTCCTCTCTTCCTCCAGACTCTGGGACCCTGATTTCCAAAGGAAATGCAAAATTTACTTTCATCAGAGAACATAACTTTGGACCACTCAGCAGCAGTCCAGTCCTTTTTGTCTTTAGCCCAGGCGAGATGCTTCTGACGCTGTCTGTTGTTCAAGAGTGGCTTGACACAAGGAATGCGACAGCTGAAACCCATGTCTTGCATACGTCTGTGCGTAGTGGTTCTTGAAGCACTGACTCCAGCTGCAGTCCACTCTTTGTGAATCTCCCCCACATTTTTGAATGGGTTTTGTTTCACAATCCTCTCCAGGGTGCGGTTATCCCTATTGCTTGTACACTTTTTTCTACCACATCTTTTCCTTCCCTTCGCCTCTCTATTAATGTGCTTGGACACAGAGCTCTGTGAACAGCCAGCCTCTTTTGCAATGACCTTTTGTGTCTTGCCCTCCTTGTGCAAGGTGTCAATGGTCATCTTTTGGACAACTGTCAAGTCAGCAGTCTTCCCCATGATTGTGTAGCCTACAGAACTAGACTGAGACCATTTAAAGGCCTTTGCAGGTGTTTTGAGTTAATTAGCTGATTAGAGTGTGGTACCAGGTGTCTTCAATATTGAACCTTTTTACAATATTCTAATTTTCTGAGATATTGAATTTGGAATTTTCCTTAGTTGTCAGTTATAATCATCAAAATTAAAATAAATAAACATTTGAAATATATCAGTCTGCATGTAATGAATGAATATAATATACAAGTTTCACTTTTTGAATGGAATTAGTGAAACAAATCAACTTTTTGATGATATTCTAATTATATGACCAGCACCTGTATGTATATATATATATATATATATATATATATATATATATATTATATATATACATACATACATACATACATACATGCATACATACATACACACACACACACACACACACACACACACACACACACACTAAATATGAATTATTATTAATATTGATATTGTTAATATTATTATCATTATACAAATAAATTATTATGTTTGATTTTGATTGTTTGTATAATACAATATTTTATTTACTATTTGTATAATAATAATAATAATAATATGATGATGAATATATTTATAAACATACGATAACATTAATAAATGAGTAGTAGTAGTAGTAGTATTATACATATTATTATTATTGTTATTATGTTTTGATTTTGTGTTTATATAATAATATAAATAATAATAAACCAAACTACACAAAGCAGCTCTCTAAGAAGCAAGCTCAATAAATGAGAGATGTTCAGTTAACTCCCTAGTTACACTTCTAAAAAACTGCTAAAAAATATACTTCATATCAGAGCGCCATGATACATCATTAGAAAGTCAATAACTGTCAATAAACAGTCTTAATTCCTTATCACATGACTTGCATCGGAGCTTCAGCACACAGCTAAATGCTAAAATCATTCACCATATGACCTACACATGAAACACAAGTGTTGCAGATACCATCAAGTAAAGGTGATCTTTTTTTATATTATAGAATATCTAAAGTGTAAAAAAGCACCGCCCACCACATATTAAACTGGATTCATCATGTGAATTCTCACACCCATGCCATGTTTATATGCTAACCTTTTCTTTTATTCAAGGTTAGCTCTCCTGCTAATCCAAGTAGCCCTGAAGATTTCTCAGCCTACCTCCTTGTCCAACTAGTGACCTCCATTATATAAAATATGTAATATGTTTAATTCATCTATTTCCCACAGAGATCTGCCTGTTGACGAAGGGTCGTCGTACAGCTAGCGTCCGCGCTGACACCTACTGCCGACTTTTCTCGCTGTCTGTGGACCATTTCAACGAAGTCTTGGAGGAATATCCCATGATGCGGCGCGCTTTCGAAACAGTGGCAATCGACCGCTTGGACCGCATCGGTAAGACCAGAAATCCAACCCTCGCCTTCTCTTCTAGTCTATTGCCTGAACCTTGTGTGTGTTTGTTGCGCGTTTGTCCTTCATCGCACCTCAATCATCTACCATTGTGTTGCATGACGTGTATATATGCTGCCCTTATTTTCTCTTTTTTTTCTTTTTCCAAATGTCTCGTATGGATTATAGTCATTATGAACCGTTAAAACTAATAGCAACTAAATGTAATTTGCTAGCCTTAACTGAGTGGTCTGTCGGTAAGCGACAGTGCATGTAGCTGTCCTGCCCGGGGCCGGTCGCCCTGTTGGTTTTGGTTCAATGTCATCCCCAAATGGACGCATGGAGGGTGGACGGAGGCAAACCCTCACCAGCATGAGCCTCCGTTCCACTCCCCCACCCCGCACACCTGGGTATGAGCACCACCCCGCCCCCTCCCTTGACCCTAGTAGCAGCAGAGCGCCCCCTAGAGGGGTTTTGAGCTGGTGCACTAAAGGGCAAGGGCTTAAATAATTATCTATCAATTAGGACCAGTTCTTCACATGTTAGTGTAGTCCCTGCTCATTTAAAGTGCTTACTTTATTCTATTTATTTACTTATTTTTTTCCCCTCAAAGCACAGAAATATGTAATAATAATAATATTTAATTCAATTTATGGTAACTTCATATACTTTATAATTTATGCATCAGGCATCATGAACTAAGATTGAACAGCACTTTTTCACCATTTATTAATCCTGGTTAATGTTAATTTCTACATACCAATAAAGTTGCATAAATTAAGATTAATGTAATTTGAATAAACATGAATTAACAAATTAACAATTGTATATTTATGAATTAAAGGATTAGTTCACTTCAGAACTCAAATTTCCTGATAATTTACTCACCCCTATGTCATCCAAGATGTTTAGGCCTTTCTTTCTTCAGTCGAAAAGAAATTATGGTTTTTGAGGAAAACATTCCAGGATTTTTCTCCATATAGTGGACTTCAACAGTTACCAACGGGTTGAAGGTACAAATGGCAGTTTCAGTGCAGCTTCCAAAGACTCTACACCATCCCAGCCGAGGAATAAGGGTCTTAGCTAGCGAAACGATCGGTCATGTTCTAAAAAAAATAATAATAAAAATTTATATACTTTTTAACCACAAATGCTCATCTTGCACTGCTCTGCGATGCGCCACGCATTATGTAATCACATTGGAAAGGTCACAGAAGTACTGTACAAGTGTTTACAAAGTGAACGTGTAAAGACCTTTACGGCCTTTACAAAAAAAGGTAAAACAACGATGTTGGACAATTTTGAAGTTGGAGACGAAAACGAGATGGAGTTTTTCGCCCAACCTCGGTACTTCCGCCTACGTCACCCGTGACCTTTTCAATGTGATTACGTAATGCGTGGCGTGTCGCAGAGCAGTGCAAGATGAGCATTTGTGGTTAAAAAGTATATACATTTTTATTATTTTTAGAAAATGACCATTCATTTCGCTAGATAAGACACTCGGCTGAGATCCTGTAGAGCCCTTTGAAGCTGCATTGAAACTGCAGTTTGGACCTTCAACCCGTTGGTAACTGTTGAAGTCCACTATATGGAGAAAAATCCTGGAATGTTTTCCTCAAAAACCATAATTTCTTTTCGACTAAAGAAAGAAAGACATCTTGGATGACATGGGAGTGAGTAAATTATCAGGAAATTTTAAATCTGAAGTGAACTAATCCTTTAACATTAAAATATCACATAATAAAATAATGTTGTTCATGATACCCAATGCATTAACTAATGTTAATGAATTGAACTATTGCAAAGTGTTACCCAACTTTTCTTTTCACAAAACATATTGTTCCAAAGCAGCGAATGTTTATTTTCCAAATGTGTTATTTTTTGGAAGTTAATTTGTGCAAAAACTGCATGAATCACATCAACATTCATTAAATGACAACATTAACATCTAAAATATCACATTTAAAAAAATTAAAAAAAAGTCAGCAACACCTTACACCCACCTCATTTTTCACTACAACACATTTACTACTTCACTGAATGTTCTTCTCCATGAAAACGTCCTTAAATAGCATTATATTTGTACTACACTACAATAGTCTCAGATTATACGTAATGTACTTTTTTAATACCGGTTGGCTTGATGTACTTTAACATTTCCCCACTAAACACAAATCCATTATCACTCACACTTACTTCATAGAAACACTGAAAAGAAGGATTTCTCTTTCAACCAGTTTCAAAGGAACAATGGGAAAAAAAAAAAGGATTTTATTCAAGCTGTCTTAAAACAGACATGTCAGGTTCTGTAATGCTGCATATTTTAGTCTTTGTCTCATTGCTGAGATACAGGCCACCGTCCATCATCAATTTGAATTGTGTGAATTCAAATGTGAGCTAATACATTCTGAACATTCGTAGAACATCGGTTTGATGTTCTGCACCATTCAATGGGTTTGGTATATAACCTTTTTTGTACTATATAATTGAATTCTCTGTCACTACGGTTTTAAATAGGGTCTTGAGCATGAGCCTTGTTACTTTTCACCCAACATCTCCATGAACCTTTTACTCAACAACAATGTTTAACTAGTTTGTGACAGACCAGATTTGAAGTGAAGCACAAATACATCTTAAATTCAGTGGTCACATTCAAGCATAACTCCAAAAATACAGTATCTCACAGAAGTGAGTACACCCCTCACATTTTTGTAAATATTTTATTATATCTTTTCATGCCAGCAACACTTGACAACACTGAAGAAATGACACTTTGCTACTATGTAAAGCAGTGAGTGTACAGCTTGTATAAAAAGAGTAAATTTGCTGTCCCCTCAAAATAACTCAACACACAGCCATTAATGTCTAAACCGCTGGCCACAAAAGTGAGTACACCCCTAAGTGAAAATGTCCAAATTGGGCCCAAAGTGTCAATATTTTGTGTGGCCACCATTATTTTCCAGCACTGCCTTAACCCTCTTGGGCATGGAGTTCACCAGAGCTTCACAGGTTGCCACTGGAGTCCTCTTCCACTCCTCCATGACGACATCACGGAGCTGGTGGATGTTAGAGACCTTGCGCTCCTCCACCTTCCGTTTGAGGATGCCCCACAGATGCTCAATAGGGTTTAGTCCATCACCTTTACCCTCAGCTTCTTTAGCAAGGCAGTGGTCGTCTTGGAGGTGTGTTTGGGGTCGTTATCATGTTGGAATACTGCCCTGCGGTCCAGTCTCCGAAGGCTTCAGTATGTCACAGTACATGTTGGCATTCATGGTTCCCTCAATGAACTGTAGCTCCCCAGTGCCGGCAGCACTCATGCAGCCCCAGACCATGACACTCCCACCACCATGCTTGACTGTAGGCAAGACACACTTGTCTTTGTACTCCTCACCTGGTTGCCGCCACACATGCTTGATACCATCTGAACCAAATAAGTCTATCTTGGTCTCATCAGACCACAGGACATGGTTCCAGCAATCCATGTCCTTAGTCTGCTTGTCTTCAGCTAACTGTTTGCGGGCTTTCTTGTGCATCATCTTTAGAAGAGGCTTTCTTCTGGGACGACAGCCACGCAGACCAATTTGATGCAGTGTGCGGCGTATGGTCTGAGCACTGACAGGCTGACCCCCCCACCCCTTCAACCTCTGCAGCAATGCTGGCAGCACTCATACATATATTTCCCAAACACAATCTCTGGATATGATGCTGAGCACATGCACTCAACTTCTTTGGTCGACCATTGCAAGGCCTGTTCTGAGTGGAACTTGTCCTGTTAAACCGCTGTATGGTCTTGGCCACTGTGCTGCAGCTCAGTTTCAGGGTCTTGGCAATCTTCTTATAGCCTACGCCATCTTTATGTAGAGCAACAATTCTTTTTTTCAGATCCTCAGAGCGTTCTTTGCCATGAGGTACCATGTTGAACTTCCAGTGACCAGTATGAGAGAGTGAGAGCGATAACACCAAATTTAACACACCTGCTCCCCATTCACACCTGAGACCTTGTAACACTAACGAGTCACATGACACCGGGGAGAGAAAATGGCTAATTGGGCCCAATTTGGACATTTTTACATAGAGGTGTACTCACTTTTGTGGCCACCGGTTTAGACATTAATGGTTGTGTGTTGAGTTATTTTGAGGGGACAGCAAATTTACACTGTTATACAAGCTGTACACTCACTACTTTACATTGTAGCAAAGTGTAATTTCTTCAGTGTTGTCACATGAAAAGATATAATAAAATATTTACAAAAATGTGAGGGGTGTACTCACTTCTGTGAGATACTGTATATATTAAAACACTTCTTTTAATAAGGGGCTGATATGAATATTGAATACGTCAGTATAAAAATGTCTTATTTCTTTCTTTTTGCATCTTTTGATTTCGCAGTTCATAAGATAAAACCAGAAGATAATTTAAGATGTGACCTGAAAACTCAAAGTAAATGTTTCTCTTTTAAGCATATGAAATGGTTATGACGTATACTAATATAGCATGAAGCCCTGCATAATTTCACAACTTGAGTGCATGAAACAAAACACTATAAATGTAAACAGAATATCCCTTTTTAAGTTCCATTAAACAGTCATTGGGATCGATAAATTTTAGTACCTGCTTGCCTGCATCCAGCCCTTATAAAAAAGTTAATTTTAGATATAGGTTTTTCTTTAGTTCAGTTGTTTTATTTTTGTGTTTATTTGCTAAATTCTGGCATGATGCTATTGACTTGCCTTGCACTAAAAGTTGGATTGGATTGGTTTGGATCAATATGCCCACACCATTGTGACATGCACGTCACAACTAATCAATAACAGATAAGGATCGATGTGATCAGGCCAATCAAATCGAATTAAAATAAATGAAACGAACCCCCAATTCGACAGTATGCATTACACTGTCCGAATTCCAAACTAGGATTATATCTACACCCATCTCTGTTTGTGGCATCAACGTTTTCACCCTTTTAACGTCAGTCACAACGCGAGATGAGCGGTGTAAACAAAACCAAGACGTGCATTTGTCCTTTCATGTGGAGAACGGGCTTGTACTAGATTGCCACTGCAAGTTGCCAGCACTTTTGATTTGACATTAGACTAAAACAACTAAAAACAAGGGGTCTTGTCTCATACAAGGGAAAAATACGGACCGTGACATGATTGGTGCTCCATGTACTGTTTTTTGGACTGCAAATGCTTGTCTCGTCCTAAGCAAAAGAATTTGCCAAAAAAAGAAAACAAAAGTTACCATGCATTAACCAGAATGACATGTTGTACAATTGATGTATCTATCTTTATTTAAAAATTATTTGACCAGGAGCCCCTCTTGAGATGAGCTCATCTCGTTTTCAAGAGTGTCCTGGCCGACCAGTAGGCAGCAGGTAAATTCCTCATGACGATCCAGATTTTCCCCCCTCACATCTGAAATGATCCACAGGCTTAAGGCAGCCAGCATGCGTTCAGTGCACCAGTGGACCTCAAAACGAAGGTTTAATCAAACGAATAAAAAGCCATTGTAAGTAAAAACAAAGTTGCATGCTACTGTTAAAGTCAAGGCAAGTACTTTTTATAGTATTTTCCCTGTCATGTCTGGGCATTGATCTGTCTTTATAATAATCAATGCATGCATACTATTTGATCAATTCAAGAAATTCCAAAAAATGTGCTTCACTTAAGGTTTTTACTGCAAGAAAATAATCATAATGATGATAACAACGCTGCTGCTTGTTATGATGATGTTGCCAAACACAAAAATGCTTCTTTCTGTTGTTAATTATTATTTGTCTGTACGTTTAAAAGTGGTGGGAAATATACCTTAAAATTGTAGCATGCTAAGCAAATTTAAAATAGTTAATGTATACTCAAGCCACTTTAAATATTTAGTTATAAAAAGCAGCTAAGGGGCAGTATGTTAATACATTATTCAATTTAGCAGATTATATAATGAGTCTATATAATCAGACACAGAATTGGACAACAAAAAGCAGGTGACTATTAATCTTAAACATAAAAAATTATGTATATGTATATAGAAAAAAACTGATAGACTGATCAAAAAAAAAAAGATTTAAATGAACATTTCATCACAAAAAGGTAACCTTTTTTTTTTTAAACAAACTGATTCACCAGAATGTTTTGGACTTTCACTACACTACTTAAAGTAGGAAATAGAAAGAAAGGACGGTTTGAATTAGCAACATACAAACGTGATTTTAAAACTTTTAAAAATGAACTTAAAGGGTTAGTTCACCCAAAAATGAGAATTCTGTCATTAATTACTCACCCTCATGTTGTTCCACACCCGTAAGACCTTCGTTCATCTTCGGAACACAAATTAAGATATTTTTGATGAAATCCGATGGCTAAGTGAGGCCTCCATTGACAGCAAGACAATTAACACTTTCAATGCCCAGAAAGCCACTAAAGACATTTTTAAAACAAATTTCATGTGACTACAGTGGTTCAACCTTAATGTTATGAAGGGACGGGAATACTTTTTGTGCGCCAAAAAACAAAATAACCACTTTATTCAACAATATCTAGTGATGGGCGATTTCAAAACACTGCTTCATGAAGCTTTGAAGCTTTATGAATCTTTTGTTTTGAATCAGTGGTTCGGAGCGTGTATCAAACTGCCAAAGTCACGCCCCAAAATCACGTGACTTTGGTAGTTTGATACACGCTCCGAACCACTGATTCAAAACAAAAGATTTGTAAAGCTTCGAAGCTTCATGAAGCAGTGTTTTGAAATCGCCCACACTGTTGAATAAAGTCGTTATTTGTTTTTTTGGCGCACAAAAAGTATTCTTGTCGCTTCATAACATTAAAGTTTAACCACTGTAGTCACATGAACTGTTTTAAATATGTCTTTAGTAGCTTTCTGGGCATCTGAAAGTGTTAATTATCTTGCTGGCGATGGAGGCCTCACTGAGCCGTCAGATTTTATCAGAAATATCTTAATTTTATCAAAAATACGTGAGGGTGAGTAATTAATTCATTTTTGGGTGAACTAACACTTTAAAAAAAAGTTACTTGTTGGGAAAAGTATCTTGGTAATGAAAAGGCTACACTATTATGAAAAACAGATTAACTGATGAATATAACAAATATAACAAATTAGTAGCATCATTGCTAATTTTAGGTAGTGATCTTTCAAACACAGGGCTCCCACACCTTTAGACCAGTGAATTTCCATGATTTTCAGTTATATGTGATTACTGGATAAGAATTTTTTTTTGCCCTTTTGCACTCACAAAGAGCCTAATAAATATTTCAGAGCTGGCCTAACTTTAAAATTCCAGGATATTTCCAGGTTGACTTTAGGAACCTCCATTTACCTAAACTCAGATAACAGTCATATCAAAGTATTTAACAGTTTTTATTATTATTATTATTAGCAACAGAATCTAAAACATAAGCAACTTTGTCCCGGCCTATTTATATCCATGGTCCAAACGTCATGGCAGCCACCTGGCAAGGTGCTTGAGCTCAATGGTTTGCCACGTTCACGGCTCACTGTGTTCCACTCATTAATTAGAGAATGGGAGGCAGACTCCAGGTTATTAGGCATCTTTAGTGACACAGATAGAGAGGAATGAAGCCCAATATCCCCATTCAGCCCCAGATGAATGCAGCAGAGGGCTAATGTGTCTCAGCGGAGGCCGTCAAGCTTAGAGGTGAAATGGAATGTTCCGTTCTACTGAATGTCTAAGAACATTCTTTGGGAATTTGTGTTTCTCCGTACAAGCCCCATGTAATAGGTTTTGTTCTGAAAGACACTGTGGGTTACTGTGAAATCAATGCTAAGGCAATGTTCAGAATGTCTTTTTTATAGATCTTTTCTTGCTCACAATCAAATGTTGTGGCACTCTCAAATGATATTTTTGCCAAAACTCCCCACAGGAAAGAAAAACTAACATGGAGATCTCAATTATGAGACTGAGATGAAATTGCGGGAAAAAAACTCAACTGTGCTCAAACTGTGCTAAAAAATTATTATTATTATTGCTATCAAATTATTACATGAACTAAAAATTCTTATTAAATGTAAGAATTTTGCTCACTACTCTTACTATGTGTTAACAATTGCCTAATTTGTTGTTATTTTACTTCTAAGGAATTTTAAGAGAAACATCTGGGACAAATATTTATGGAAGCTTGTTTCCACCACTAAATAAAAAAAATAAAAAAGGCAATTGCGACTTTTTATCTCACAATTCGGACTTTTTTTCTCGCAATTGTGAGTTTGCATCTCACAATTCTGATTTTATAGCTCACAATTGTGAGTTTATAGCTTGCAATTCTGAGAAAAAAAGTCAGAATTGTGAGATATAAACTCACAATTGCGAGGAAAAAAAAGTCAGTTGTGAGAAGTCATCGCAATTACCTTTTATATTTTTTATTTCATGTTGAAAACAAGCTTCCATATTTGTTTGGTTGTTGGATATACACCGAAACATACTATTTGGAGATATTGACATCATCTAAAGCATAACACATTTAGGCATGCGTGAATGCACAGCTTTAGAAATGTAATAATGTACATTTTATGATTATATAGAAATCCATTAATCTAATTTCACATTCATTATTATATACATACATCATATACATACATACACACACATGCACATAATATATATGAAAACTAAAGAAAATTTATGCACTACATAAATGTGGTGGCACTATGCCATGAATACAATAAATACAATAAAATAAACATTTCTAAACATTTGTAGCAAATACATTCATGTGCTATAACCATACTTTAAAAACACCTAAAATTCAAAATGAAGTCACTCTTTCACAAGATTGCATTCTTTCCAAGTCATGTAACTTGGTTTTCATATTTTGTTATGTAATGCAATGAGTACATTTTCAAATGCGACTTAAGTGTCTAAATACTTTTTGGGTCACTGAATGCCAAATTCTTAGTTTAGTGTAACCTACGATTATATAATATTCTGCGGAAATCCCTGTAGATTTTGTTGACGGCAAGACCTGGTCAATAAAACATGGCATACCAAGTTCCAAGTTCCTGCAAGGGTGTCAGAAAACATGTACGACTTAAACATATCCAGCAGAACACATTTAAACATCTCTAAAACATCCTGTTTGATCTGCAAGGACCTTGTCTAGATCCCCTTCTCCACTGGCCCTTTAGAGTCCTCTGAATAACATGTTTTTGATCAACTCCTCATTCACAGAATTCACGATACCTACAAACTTCTTGTCAGACATCACGTAAGTCTGTAGACATGCAGTGCGTGTTTATTTAGAAGTAGACTGTAGTCTCCTCAATATTCATCTGGATTTATTTCACTGTGGCTACCAGTAGATTACACATCATGGCCTTTGCCTCCTGAGAACGAATGCACAAAGGCCATTTCTTTCAGGGTGGGTTGCAAACATCAGGGACAATTAGTCACAGTTTTTTTTTTTTCCCCTGCCAAAATGCATCACAGGCCTGACTCACCCAGCCATGTTTACCGCTACCAGACTAGTCGATACGCACTGTGAACATGGAAATTGTGTATATTTGGATATGCAAGGACACGACAGGCCTGTAAAAACTCAGAGAAGTCTCCAGGGAGGTCTTTGTCCTTACCGCGATTACGTACACGTTATTCATGTCCCCCTGAATAAGTGTTCCTGTCCAGACCAGACTTGTTCATCCTCAGGAGCCCCTTTCTTTCTCCAGTGACATATGATATCTCTCATTTTCTGCCTCAGCAAATAACAAATGACATAGTGCTGAAACTCTTCGTTATTGGTTATTGATTGCTTCCCCCCATGGGAACGGTCTCAAATAAAATGTACGTATTACAGTAAGTTATTAGGAGACAGTATTTTAATTCCTTCATCCTGACAGTTACTGTTCTGCGCTATCACATTATGTTCAGATCATATTGTTCTTATTTTAATTTAAACCATCATCCATCTGGTGCTGATGGCTTATGTCCACACACTTTTGGCTAAGTAGTGTACGTCTATACAAGAAATGTGCCCATTTTTAAGCCTTGTTGGTTTGTGAAGTCTTTTTCCCAGTCATTTCTTCCATGGGTTTAAAAAAAACCCTCAAAAATAACCTTCAATAAAGACTTAAGACATAAAGCAAACCAAACCAAAATAATATCATTTATAGAAAAACATCATTACAAACTTTGATTTAAAGCAACAAAAAAAAAAGTACTTCAAAATCTGAAAAAGCACAAAATACCGTAATAACGTTTAATGAGGGAATGTACTACAATTCTATGATTTAAGCAGTAGAAATTAAAAGGGTTAGTTCACCCAAAAATGAAAATTGTCTTTAACTACTCAACCTCATGTTGTTCCAAACCCGTAGGACTTTTGTTCATCTTCGGAACATAAATGAAGATATTTTTTAATCACACGTCAATTATGGTAAACAGAAGCTCAAGCATGTTTGCTTGACGTGCAAGAACCAATGAGATTCTTTCTCGTTTGTTACGCATCACATTTGATCTTCCGCAAGAACCAATGAGGTTTGTTCTCCCGCATCAAGCAGGTTCGGTCGAGGTTCTGTTTATGTTTGCGGATCAATGTTTATATCTGAATAAAAGCTCAAATTAAATCTGTTCATCATATAAAGTGATCGAGTCGCTTCAGAAAACTAATGGATCAAAGATGTCTTAAATAAAAGACATCTTCATTTGTCTTCCGAAGATGAATGAAAGTCTTATGGGTTTGGAACGACATGAGGGTGAGTAATTAATGACAGAATTTCACTGACCCTTTAAATACTTAAAAAATTAAAGTTAGAAATTTTTATTTATTACAAGCATAAAAGCAATATATTTTGCAAAATGTTTATTGCAAAATATTCATATTCAGTAGATTCAGATTCTGTACTGAAAGCTTTATTAAATACCAGTGCTGTCACAAAGACGTGTAATTTCTTAATAGATGTACATTTCAGTAATGTCTGTCAGATAGTCGTGACAAATTATGCATGGTTTTTCAAAAAAAGAAATGCTAGTAGCATTGACATTGTTCATGCGACTTTTGCAAAGTTTGAAGAATATTATTTATGATGCAACACATCTACAAAACTTATTTGACTCACTGCAAAACTGTTAGCAACAACAAGCCAGCAATAAACTAGCCAGTCAATAACAAAATATGCCGTCTAAACATGTCTTAAATTCATATTAAAATGTAATTTTCTTTTTCTAAACACAACATAGTTTAATACTTCTTCTTTAATGATTAAATACTGTATATAACCATTTTGGCCCCAACACTGCAGACATCTTGATAGTAAAATTTTATATGTCCCACAGCAGCTGGGTCATGAAACTGTACTTTCACCTTGAATGGTAAAAACCCCAGCATGCCTCCCTCCTGATTCGCTCTTACGGCTATGGATGAAAGACTGATAGCCTATTGCTTTATGCCTTCAGCTCATAAGAGTCTTACTCAGTCATCTTATGTAACAATAGAGCTCTGCTCAGCTATTGTGTACAAAAGGGCAGTAATAGAAGAGGTTCATGGAAAAATCGATACATCCCTCATTTATGATAGCAGCAAAATTGTGACTAGTAAAAGAATGGAATAGATCTAAATCCATTTGGCACACGGGAGTAAAATTAAATTCATGTTTGGAAACCCTAATAGCCATTGCGCCATATCGAATCTCACATTCTAGCATTCTATACAAACATTAGCTGATCAATCAGTTGATTTTTCTTATTGCTGGTTCCAGCTTTATAGAATATGACATTGATATCACAGTAACCCACAAATAGGCAACTATTAATTGCACTGATCAATGATCATAATTATATTTTGATGCATCATTTGTAGACTATGGAGGACTAAAAATAATTTTAAAAACATTAACTTTTTCATTGCGCTAAACTTTATATTTGTCAATCTGAAAAAGTATTTTAATTAATGAATTGATCGTTTTCTTCATTTTATTTTCAAAGTGACACTCTAGTCATCCACTGTAGATCACGAACACAATAATATCAAATAAAAGGTTTATAGGACCATTGGCTGCTAACATAGAGGTTATTTTATTCATTACAAAGTCCTATTATTACTATAAATTTTGTGGTTGTCCTGTTAAAGTAGTACTAGATACCCTGCTGGAAAACAAACAGCTTGGACATACCTAATCGATCTCATCATCTAGCCAGGCCAAACTTGTCCACAATTAAGTTTAGCTGGTTGTGGTCTTCAAGCATAACCAGATTACAAGTGCTCAAAACCCCTCTAAAACAAGACCAGACTAGGAGACCAGCTAATACCTTCAAACCAGTTTAGAAAAAAGCTCTAAAAATGATTTGAGGCTTGCTTTTCAGCAGGGTAACAAAACATTTTTGAGTATCTTGTGGTGTGCTTGGAGATTGTGATGTTTTAGACTTTAGAAATGTGTGCACTTGCTATATACCAATAGTAAAAAACAAATGTGAATTGAGATTCAATGCATAAGCAAATGAGTTAAGCACCTCAGAAGTTGAATCCAACATCAGTCTTACTTCAAAATCTCTACATAGGAGTGACTAGCCTCCCCTTTCTACATTTGTGAGACCTTTGTGCTTCTCCTCTCACTGTTCAACACTCTTTGTTACCCTATTTGGTCTAGTTGTTAACTGCTCAGCCTAAACTAAAGATTGACTATCTTTCGGTTTCACCCCCCAACAGGGAAGAAGAACTCACTCCTGCTCCAGAAATTTCAGAAGGATCTGAACGCTGGCGTCTTCAACACTCAGGAGAACGAGCTGCTGAAGCAGATCATTCGGCAGGACCGAGAGATGGTGATGATGGTGGATCGGAAGCAATCGGTCACGGGGATGAACTCCACGCCGATGTCTGGAAACTCCATCATTAACTCTCCTGCTCAGCCACCGTTTACTACAGCGACAGCTATTCTTGGGAACAACCAATTACAGCAGCAGGCCGCCCCACTAAGCTACAGCACCTCCGCCACTATAACCCCATTAGGCCGCGTGCCGCCCTCACAGGGCGTCACGTTTTCGGCGCCGAGCGTTTCTCACGGTAACTTGAGCACCTCTTCCCAGAATCCCCCTACGCCCTTGCAGCAACCGGTGGGGGCGATCATGTCCCCTTGTTCGTTCACCACATCCATTTGCAGTCCCCCGGTGCAGACCCCTATAGCCAGCCGAACATTCCAGTACGGATCGCCGACGGCCTCCCAACTGTCCCTTGTACAGCAACCCTTACCCCAGCAGTCCTCGCCCGGCTCCATACCACAACAACCGGCGCAACAACAGCCGCAGCAATCGCAAGGGGCGTCCCCTCAGAGAAGCGATGTCCACAAGAGCGCACAGGTGCTCCAGTCAGGCAGCCTGAGCAAGGACTTACGCCACCTCTCTGCCTCGCAGCCGTCACTGCCCCACGAGACCTCATTGGCTGCCCGAGCACACCCCACATCAGGCGAATCACTCGCTTCCATTCAGCCACCCATGGGATCCGCGGCAGGCGTCCAGGCCCCGGGCTCCGTGCTGCAAAGCGGCATCCGTACCAACGTCCCACAGAGGGTCGCCCTTTTCCGGCAGATGTCATCGGGCGCGTTACCGCCGGTGCGCATGGCGCCTTCTAGTGCCCAGCACAGGGATTCCACGGGCTCCAGGAGAGAGTCGGCAGTCTTAAGCAGTACAGAGACGGAACAAGACAAGATGCGGTTCGCATCGAATTTATGATCCCATTTTACTTTTTTCACATTCATTTTTTTTTAAAAGATTGATTTTTATGGAGAGACAAAAAATGGGGAAAAGACTTGTATTTTTTTTCCTCCAACTTCCTCTGAGAAAAAATAACCTCATAGCTATCCTGTACAGAATTTCCTTGTACTATATTTTAGACACACTTCCCCTTCAACTTAAGAATGTATATTATACAAATATATATGTGTGAATCCAACTAGAATATTTGGCATTGACCATATGGGAAAAAAAAAAAAAACTCTAGTATAAACGCAAGTCTTCCTCTCTAACATATGTGACTTTAACGTGTCTGAAGATGTTCTTTTCTGTTGACGTTTTTCATTACAGTTCAGATTTTTCGTTTTTGGTACGGGAATGCAATGATGTTTTTGAATGTGTTTTTGTTGAATTTTTGTTCTCGACGAGAAGATGATAAAACAAGTCCAGCACTCAGCAGCTTTTGGCATCACTGTGGAAAATGTTTGCGCAAAACGAACCTGGGAAATACTGACATGTTTAAAAAGCACATCTACAAACTTTTACCGGCTGGAAAAAAAAAAAGATAATATCAGAAAATACTCGGCGCACCAAATCAAGGTGCAATTTCGACATCTGCAATACTTCGTGTTGTGCAGTAATTGCGTTGTGTTTCAAGACAGCCTTTGTGCATTAAAGGGAATAAATGTATTTATTTTATTTTTTTTTTCTGTTTTTTTTATTTTAATTTAGTTTATTTTTACAAAGGGTGTGTGGTCAAATCGGATGGTTTTATTTTCTATATCTGATTTCAGAACGAGACAGACATTATGAAATGTCACTTAAAGACTGTACATTTACAATATTTATAAAACTAAAGATTATCACCATTATGCAATAGACTGTGATATAAAGATTACCTATATGTGTGTTGTACATAGTTTTGTAGAAATAGTATTTAAAAAAAGTAATGTGTGGTGCATTTCAACATGGCAATGTCTTATCTCTGTCAGCCGCCTGGGTAATGTCTATATATGCATATATATAAATATATATTCAAATGGTAATATGTGACAACAAACATCAGAAACAATCATTAGAGATAAGAAAACCTTAATGCAAATAGTAGCACTATACTGTAGGTAGCACTATATGTATTCCAAAATATCTTGCTGGTCAAATGTAAAGGTATACGAGTGGGGTTTGGGGGGGGGATTCATCATCAACATCATCAGCTTATCAGCAGCAAAGCTTAATGCAAATGTTACATCATCATTTTCATTTTACAATCCGTAAATGGAAATCAAATTGAACATTTCCTGGGCTGACGTAACATAAGGAAGCCACCAGCTGTCTGACGCTTTCTTTTATGATAGTTTTATATTAATAGTGTTCATCTCATATCAGTATTATGTACACACTACTCTAACGTCATACTATTACATAGAACTGGATGTTCTGCATTTTCCATTATTTTTCATATTTAAAGACTGTGAAAGCATACCATTTATTTATGTATTTATTTCACTGAATGTACAAAAACATCAACCTTTAATTTTAACCTTTACGCAACATAAAAATCTGTAAACCGACGGCACTGCAGACACAACACAATTATCCAAGCAGAAACTATTCTGCATTTTTTACAAGAGTAATTATGTGAATCCAACAAAGTGTCAGAGAGAATAGATGGACAAAATATAGATATTCAAAGAAAGTAAAACAGAAGCTGCTTTGCATTAAGGTTTTTATCTCTCCCGTTCGTCGATTCATCCAGTCTGGGGCTTAAGACTTTGAAACGGCATGTCAGTCGCCCGTATTGGGCGTAACTAGAGGTAACTAGCAGCTGTGACTTATTTGACTATTTTAATTTATTCTTACAATACTGCTACCGAAATTCGGTAGACTAAAGCAAAAACTCATCTGACCTGTGCAAAGTCTCCAAGCCCCCTTGCACAATGTCAAAAAAAAAAAAGAAAAACCCCACTTGTGTCAGTAGTACCGTACCAGTGCAAATCCCATACAGCGACCATAAACGCATGCATTAACATAAATACTTAAAAAGAGAAACTATTTAAAAAATGTTGAGATTTAAATGTATTGTGAGATTATGTTTTTTTGTTTATTGTCTGCCTAGACGTTCTCTGTGTATCAGAAACATTTTCACGAAAAGGACATTCTTAAGTATTTGTGCCTAAACTATAGCCATGTTTCATCCTGTTCCTTTCATGAGTGTGACTCGTGTGTGTGTGTGCGCGCTCGCACACGTGTATGTAAACAAGTGTATACGTATTTGTTCAATGTTTTTCAATGAGAACAAAAAGCAATGGGAATGGCCAAAAGTATCGGATCAAAAAGAAAAAATGGGATCGCAGCGGTCTTTGCTTGGCATATGCGATTAACAAACTAGTGAAAATACCAAGTATATCTATCCGCATTTAACAAACTAATCAGTATCGACTGGAATCACGACAGATCCTGGGAATGGTTAAATGTGTGTGGGACTAAACTTTATAGCCACTGATGTTGTGTGGAATGAAACTGGCCAAAGCGAAACATTTCAAACTTTCATTGTGAATTGCACTTTCTGTTTAAAGAGAGAGAGAGAGAAATCTAGAAGCAGAAACATATACTGTACATTAGTTGGTTAACTAAAGGGGTTGAATACAACAAAAAGTGTTTAACTCCTGCTATGCCATAGTGTATAGAAACTAGTGTACAGATATCTGCTACTTTTTGATACTGTACTTGCCTTTGGAGGGGAACGCTTCCCGTGTTAATGTGCTTTTTCCTCTCAGCTTTAAATACTGTTAGAATGGGAAGGAGAGACACTCATACAACAATACACTAAAAAAAAAAAAAAAAATGCTGTCACTTTCTGAGGAGGTGTTTAAGAAAACCAGCACATATCTTCGTATGTTTGTTTGTTTTTTATTTATTTTTATCATATATTTGTGTTTATGTCATGGGAAATGAACAATGCAAAAGAACAAGAGGGAAGAGTGATGTTTTAATAAAGGGAAAAAACTAAATGTTTGGTTTGCAGCCTCTACGATTCAGGTGAAATTATTTTGTTTGATGTGTTCTATGATGTGATGCAAATGATGGAAGATTCTAGAACAGGCCTCAAGCTCTTAATCTCAGCTGATTTTTTTTCCCATTATGCTCGTTCATGCATACCGACGCTTGGTTTAAAAAAAAAAAAAAGAAAAAAAGAGAAAAAACGGGGACAAAAATCATTCAATAAATAACAAAACATGAACAATTAGTTACTTGATCCTGAATAAAGAAAGGTAAATGTATACTTTCTTATACATATATGCAGACAAACGGTGTTTGTCAAAAAATTACTTTGATTTTCTTTTTTGTTTCTTTGTAAATAATAAACCTTTAAAATATAGAGAAAAAATAAAAGAACTATTGCCATTTACCACCAGGCTTTTGTGTGTTTTTGTGATGAGTTGCCATTTGTTAATGTTCAACTTTTGCTTTATTTTATTTATTATTAGTGGTACTATCTACAGACTTGAAATTGCATGGCTTGTTGAGCTGTGCAGTTATGTTTCGCAATGAGACACTTTATCGTTGTTTACTCTGTTATGAATGGGTTCAGATTTTAAAGGAGTCCTTGATTATGATTTCGCTTTAACTTTAGTGTGTAATGTTGCTGTTTGAGCATAAACAACATCTGCAAAGTTATGATGCTCAAAGTTCAATGCATGGGGAGATATTTTCTTTTAAAGAATTCGCTGTTTAAGGACTACAACAAACAGCTGGTAGGGACTACAACAAGCTTCTTCCCGGGTTGGTGACATCACAATCCCTAAAATTTACATAAACCCTGCCCCCGAGAACACGCAACAAAGGGGGTGAGGCCATGTTGGGCTGCTTTAGAGAAGAGGAAGAGTTGTTGTAGTAGAGTGTTGTTACCATGCCATCATTTTACAACGGACTGCTTCACAAACGAACGTCAATTCAACGCTGGATTTGCACAAAAATTAACATGACGGTACATGCTAGTCGATGAGTTGAATCAACTCCACAGCAACTACATAAATTTATCCACTACCCATTCAGAAACATCCAGTTGCATTCTAAAAGTTGTAACTTCTTCCTGAGGCTGTAAGGCTGAACACCGTTACTGACAATAGTCATTTTGGCTGTGTGAGATTCTCCAGTTTTGTTGTTGTTGAGCAACCGAAGCACGAGCTGTTAAAGCTCCGCCCTCTTTTGGAAAGGCTCAGGCATGGTTACAACCAATATAAATATGCTAGTAAAAGTGACAGTCCACTTCAGCAGGCCAACTTCAGATTTTTAAAAAAAAAAATCAGATTTAAGGGGGGAAAACCAATGAAACTTAAGGGTGGGCTGTTTTGAATTGAGCCATGACCCAGACAGCAACATAGTGTGGCCCAGATCCGCCCCACATCTGGTACATGTGGATTACACACGGACCAGATGTGGGCCGGATCTGGGCCGACACTATGTTGCTGTCAGGAGAACCTACCCAGAACACTCCAGCAACATACAATCACTCAGAACACCTCAGAACTACATTGCAATGCTCCTGAAACACTTCTGATAACACATAAAAAGACATTAAATAAATTCAGACATTGTCAGTAGATATTCATCAATGATTCAATGATATGGTTGCTGCTTTATACAAAAAATAGACAACAACACAGAAGTAATCCATCCACTTCCTGTGAACAGAAAGTAGTCCAATCTCTTTACAGTCAAAAGAAAAAGGAAAATTGATCATACCAAATCTTTTTGTTCCCATGTACTAGAATGCTCCATTTTGTGTCCAAAAGTTAAAAAAAATCCATACATGATTATTCCACAGAATATGATTGTAAATTCCAGGCCACATCCATTTTGTCTATTTGGAGAGAAAAAAAAGATAATGTCTAACATAGACTGCGTTAGAAGCCCAAAACAGGTGCATCTGCAAGAGGTGAAAAAAGGCCTAGAGGAAGCCTAGTTAAAAGTCCCCTGAACTTCCTGTTGTCTCCAGGAATCATACATCAAAACAGCACTTTTCAAATTCTTTTTTTTTTTTTTTTTGTTTTTTTTTTTTGAGAATACATATGTACATGTGTGCATATATGTGTATAAATGTTGTTTTATTATAAATTAATTGGTTTTAAATTAGCTAAAAAGAAGGAATTTTATGTATGACTAATTGAAATTAAATTCAATGTCGTAATGAAACGAACAATGTGCAGAATTTTAGATGAACTCTTTGACTGACAGTTTCTTAGTGTAAAGGTCATCTTGCTTTGGCCTTTCTCCTTTTTCTATGTTGTAGAAATATAGAGATAAAAAGTAAATGTGTGACATTGACAGTGGGAGAGAGTGTAATATAAATTTGGAGGGAGGAACAGATTGGGAATATCAGTGACTCCTGTGGCAAAATGAAAAATCATCTCTTTGGGATGGTCAAGATTTCCATTCATTACCCTCCTCTGCAGTTATCAGTCATGAAGTATTCATACATTCTGACAGAACCCTCTCACAGTTGGTTCTGATTAACAGGACACCTTACACACAGTTTGGATTCATAATTCACACTCAACAATAGGGATTATTAGACTTCTGAATGCTTAATAAGTCTGAGATAGAATGAAACATTTGCATCTTTTCATATGCAAATCCTCTATTGAGTTTGATTAATAACTCAAACTAGGTTATTAATCAGGAATTCATAATACAAACATGTAAAATTATATTCATCACATTATTGCTGCGTCCGAAATCGCATACTAGTAGGTATTTGGTTTGAAACTTTGCAACTGTGATTATTGGCGATTAACTGATTGAGAGCACTAATATTTATGTACTGTTTTGTTGTTTCCAATTTTAACGGTTCTGCAATTGTGGCTTAATTTCAATCACAATCAACAATTTTGCTCCTATAACGTTTTTAAAAGTTAGTGTACTTGGTTAGGGCGACAGACACGTTACAAAATGTGATGGTGTGAAGAAAAAAAGGAAAGATAATATGACAAAACAATTTTATTGGTGCTATTTCCAATCAAGCTGTAATTTTGTGTGATTGTGCAAAATGTATGAAAATATTTCATTGTATTTCAGACACATAACATGCTAATATTAGCTTTCGCAGGGGTATCGAAAGTATGTTCATGAATGATAACATGACTTCCCAGAAGTATTATCACAGTTAATCCTTTTGATGAATATAATAATATAATATTTTTATTTACCAAGAAAGATTTCCAAATACAGTGGCTGACAGGATCCAGAAGTTTTACTCCAAATCTAATTCACGTATTACTTCACAGAGGAGATGAAACAGCAACACAAAACCAGCCGAGGCGAAAGACCTTTGACATAAGCCAAATCCGCCCATTCAGAATTCCAAATGGCTCTTAATGGAATTCATGCAAAGCAGAATACAGATGAATCCATTAAAGAGGACCATGACATGGAGATGAGCAGGATAATGAAGTGCATTCACACGCTTACTGAAGCACATACACACACAACAGTTTTAAAGTTCAGATTATAGTCAGAGCAAAAGATGCTTTAATGATAAGAATAGGCCAAACAACATTTAAAAATGGTTAAGATGACAGCTTTTTAAATGCATTAATGTGATTTTCCAAAATAACACATGGAACATGACAGATGCAAAAAATTGCAAGAAGTCTGGAAATCTTTTCCTCTTCTGTAGCTCTCAAATCAAATACTCCAGCATTCAGTGTACTGCGTCACATCTATGTCAGAAAGAAAGTCACACGGATTTGGAACAACATGAGGTTGAATTATTTTTTTTGGATGAACTAACCCTATAAGCTGTGACAAATTAACATTAGCACATATTATAATACCACTTCAATTTGATTTATTATTAAACGTGACTTAATGCTGTTGGTAAAACCTTTATCCATTAATCTCATCTGTTCAGGCAACCCGACCTTCAAAACATCAGCAAAAACAGCAGGGTTTCACATGACACCAGTTCAGCTAGAATTTCTATCAATTGTGTCAATCCAGCATATTTTTTATATTCCAAAAGTAATTTAAGAAACCAAGCTGTGGGTTTGGAAAAGGTCAAAAGAACTGAGCATCTCTTTGAAACAATTCACAAGTCTATATTATTCTAGCCTGCATATTATATGTATTTTTTTAATAAAAAACAAACATTTTGTGAACATGTGAACAATTCACTGGCCCATGTTGTTCCAAAGGCAAAAAGTAAATATAGCTGCAAGCAGCAATTATTGGGGTTCAAGCACTTTAAGGCTTTTAAGCACATGCGTAAATGTTTATTATGTTTTAATAAGCAAGCCTGTAACCATCTCGATCATAGATGGAAAAGACCATTTACAGCCAATACAAGCAATTTACCATATGAAATATATGTTTTTTAAAGCTTTTTAACAGTTATCGAGGTTGAGCCAAAAACCTACAACTAGTTCGCCAAAGTTGTTTTTGAAATAATCTCCAATATTTAACGAATGATTCGATGGACAGAGGCGGTCCTAGAGGCAAAGTTGTGTCGAATGTCGTGGGCATGTGCGACAAATTGCCTGATACACAATCCTTTACGGATGTGAAAAACATGAAGGCGACCCCCTGTGGCTTGTTTCTTTAGAATTTCTCACAGGCCTCTAGGGCCGTGAGTCAAACTGGCCCCCGCAAGTTTCGTTGTCTATGCTCATATTTCATTGGCTGCTGCTCATATCTCATTGGCTGCTGCCGGCCACATTTTTCGAGATAAGCAAATGTCCTCAAAGGCAGTCTTGACACCTTGGACAAAGGCACCGCATGCCAATTTTCAAGTCAATCAGACTTTGGGATGCGTAGTTATAGCCATTTTTAAGTTTTTTCATGTTATAGCACCACCAAGTGGCCAGTCGCCGCATCCTTTTTCACGCAACCACAGAATGAGCTCTTACATACACTATATTGCCAAAAGTTTTGGGACGCCTGCCTTTACGTGCACATGAACTTTAATGCCATCCCCAAACTGTTCCCACAAAGTTGGGAGCATGAAATTGTCTCTATGTCTTGGTATGCTGAAGCATTAAGAGCTCCTTTCACTGGAACTAAGTGGCCAAGCCCAACCCCTGAAAAACAACCCCACACCATAATCCCCCCTCCACCAAGCTTTACACTTGTCACAATGCAGTCAGGCAAGTACCGTTCTCCTGGCAACCACCAAACCCAGACTCGTCCATCAGATTGCCAGACAGAGAAGCGTGATCACTCCAGAGAACACGTCTCCACTGCTCTAGAGTCCAGTGGTGGTGTGCTTTACACCACTGCATCCGACGCTTTGCATTGCACTTGGTGATGTAAGGCTTGGATGCAGCTGCTGGGTCATGGAAACCCATTCCATGAAGCTCTCTACGTACTGTTCTTGAGCTAATCTGAAGGCCACACAAAATTTGAAATTTGGTAGCTATTGACTCTGCAGAAATTTGGCGTTTTCTGCAGACTGTGCGCCTTAGCATGCACTGATCCCGCTCTGTGATTTTACGTGGCCTACCACTTTGTGGCTGAGTTGCTGTTGTTCCCAATTGCACTTTGTTATGATACCACTAACAGTTGACTGTGGAATATTTAGTAGTGAAGAAAAGGATTCCAACAATATAAGACACTTGAGCCTACACCTAACAGTTCAGGAGTTATGAGTGATTTCATACTTTTCACCGCTAAACCGCCCCCTCAGGCCGATCGGGGTGAGTCTAGGTGACAGACTGGGTGAGTACTACCAGCCCTCGAAGTTTCAAGTCTCTATGACTTACGGTTTGGTCACTTTTAAGGGAGAATGCTGATCCTTGGAAATTCACAATTACAGTAGGGTTTCAGCGCTATGCGCTGGAACCCCTACATACATTTATTTATATTAAAGGTACACAAAAACAAAACTGCATGAATTTGTGGAACAACATTGATTTGGTTGTGCTTTGGCTCTTATGTACACAAACTCCGGTGAAAACCATCCCGACAGGTCTAAAATAAAACACTTATTATAGGCTTACCATAGTGAATCAGGGTATGACAAAATACATCAATTCTTCCTCCAAAATGTGTTTGACTCATTTAAATTCTGTTAATTTTTAACAAAAAAAAAAAAAGTGTGCCTTTAAATTCCTTTTTTTTTCTTAAGCTGCTATTCATCAGAAAGAACAACCCAAAACCCAACATTTTTATCATTTATTAATCAAAATAAAGCGTTTCACTCATAAACACGTCACATGGAAGTAAAATGGGTTGTGAAAGTTTCAGACATACACACAGATAGATTCATTATCGTCAGAATATGAATATTTATAGGAATGCTAAAGTATCTCATCTGAATTTATGTGGATGTAAATAACCGCTGGCAGAAAGTGAATTAGCGTTAGCCCCCCTCACCACCGATAAACACAAGCCCTTGATTTATTGGTTTCCAGTGCAGCTGAAGGTTACCTTTGTGTAATGGAGGATGCCGCTCAGTAATCTTGTGTCAGGTGACTGTAATTGCATTATTTCATAATAGCTATGTATCGTAGATAGGGGGCTTTGATAACAGGAGTGAATTAAAAAAGATTCATATCTCCAGATGTATGGGCTTATACATCGGAATTTCATTACGGCACTGTCAAGACCTTGATATCAATTTATGCAGTTTCCTCCAGCCAATCACATTATTAAAGTTTATTGAATAACAGAGGTTGCTGGGGAAATTGTTTGGGGTTAAAACATTAAGCATGATAATAGATGAAACAACAATTGTTCTTAATCAAAATACAGTATTTTAGTAGTTAAAAAATAAACGCAACACCTCCGTTTCCATTTTATTTTGGTTGCATGCATTTCAAATATTAAGTTTAAAACATAATATATAAAAAGTTTAAAAGATTTTAGATCATTTCGGTGGCAGAAATATCGGTGGTCCTGCAAAAAACTATTCCATGAATTTTGTCAACGAAACCTGCATGCTTGATAATAATAATACATCTTTAAATATTAAAATGTGAAAATTCTGTCTAGAGGAGTTTTAAGCTAACAATTAGCAGTTGCATTATAAACTTAAATTCAAATCAATAAATGGAAACAAATATTTGAATCAACAAAATAAGACCATCACAGTACAAGACAGTATAAAGTATACCTTTAGTGATCAAATTAAATTTAAGATCTAATTACTGTTGTCTCTGGACTTTGTGGCTTAGGCCCCCAGTCAAATTCAGTAGGTTTGCTCTAGAAATTGCCTGTCTAAAATCCTGATGTGTGGGTATTTTGTTCAGGGAGACTTAAATGATTTTTTTTTTTTTTTTTTTTTTTTTTTTTTTAAACAAATCTTATTTTGGATTATTTTTTAGGACAAAAATGCCCTACAACAAATAATGCCAGAAGTTTTTTTTTTTTTTTTTTTTATGTTCAAAAATAATTATGATGGTCTATACAACACTGGAAACATAGCTTACTAGGGAAACATATTTCTTTCTACTTTTTCCCTGCGTGTTGAATAAAAACACACATTATTCTTTATCACAAAATTCCATACTTCTATTTTTAAAGATTTTTTTTTGTTATGAAAGCACGATGAACACATGAATTAGGTTTTCAAATGAGGCAAAAAGATAAATAGATCTCAGATATCTGATATCTCAGTTTAAGCCGGATACTAGTACAGTCTGAAAGCAGAACTCATGCCTACAGCTCTCAAGGTGACATTCTGCTGTGAACACACCAGTTTGCTCACTGACAGAGGTAGTTTTGTCCGCTGCCCCACTGGGAGGCTCTGGTGCGGGCAGCTGGGTTTGGATACACAGAAGGTGTATGAGGGAAATGGATGGGTTTGACACCAATGAAGGGCATCTGTAGAACAGATGAGGTCAACTGATCAGTTGACCAACTTAGCAATACAGGAAAACTTGATTTGCATTTTCACTGCTAGGAAAAAGCAGTACTTCCAATGCAGAAAAAATGTTTGACACAAGTTTAGATGTTAAGCTTTGGTTCTGTGTAAAATAAATGCTGTATCCAAGCCATTTTTGCTGTTGTCATGGCACAACATGCATCCACGCAATTCAAAATGCAACACTGGTACTGTATCTTTTCCAGTGAAAAATGCAGATATGACAGTTCAAAAGGTGTACGAAGAAAAACAACTAATCATAATTCAGTATGCAAATAAATGCAAGAAAAAATACCAGTTGAAAAGCAGATTGTGAGCATTGCACACTATTAGATTTTGAATGCTGAACATTCAATGTAGCCTAAATCTGAATTTAAAAATAAATTAAATATATTTCTTTAAAAAAAGTGACATTTAAAAACTTTATACAGAATAAAAATAAAGAATATTTTAATACAGTGCTGCCTTTTTAAATTGTATTTTTCCCATATTATAAAAAATCTACTGCAGAAGACAGATTTTAGCATCAGATACTTTTAATTATTTTGAATAAGTTTTTGTTTGTATTTTCCATTTTCATTTTAGTTAAAGTTTTAGTAATTTTCTTCTGTTTTTGTCAAATAATTATTTTTTTTTTTAAGAAAAATGTCTGTATAGTTATTAATTTTTATCCCAGTTTTAGCTTTAGTTATTTTATTTTATTTATTTTTTTTTTTTTCAGTTTAACACGTTATTTCCCTCATCCTTTAGCTTGCGTTTAGCAAGTTTAGCTTTAGCAGACCGTTTTGAGCTCTCTCATTCGCACATGAACAGACAAAAACACAAAATTCCATCAAAATGCCTGTTTTGTCGGGTATCCTCGTAAAGCACAGTCTTAAATGAGTTTAATAAAGTGAGAAAATAGGATGCAGATCTGCACCATGTGTGGCAGTTCTTAAAGTGACGGCAGCCTAATAAACCTGCTACAGTCTGCCATTAATGTTAATCTAAAAACAAAAGAAAAAGAAAATCACTCTTAATAACTTTTGTAGCTTTAACAAGAATCAATCAAATTAATCTCTATTTTAATATAGATTATGCAGTGAAGACTAAAATGTTTGATAACTTTTTTCGATTTCTGGATATTTCCTACCAGTTAGATCAAATATTTAAAATATACTGTCTTTATGTTGTTTCTGTATTAATTTGAAATTATTACAATATAAAAACTTTAATGTTAGGTGTGATTAATCGCAATTATTACAGAAAACGTGCGATTAATTAGTTATTTTATTGATTGACAGTCATTATACACACACACACATACATATTATATACATATATATATATATATCCTCACTCATCTGAGTTGATCTAAAACGATGCGCTGCAAGCGTAGCATTAGTTGCACCAGAAAGACCTGCCATGACCTGTGCTATGCCAGGGCTGTGGTTCAGTATCCGTAAAGATCATGCTATAGTGCCCTTCTCATCCAACAGCATGTCTGCACTGCAAGAGAAAAATGCAATACAGCTAGAGAGCTGCCATCAACAAAGCTGTGCATCGAAAGGCACGTTGATTGTAATGGGAGCTTTTAGTTTTGCTGCATTATGTTGCAATCTCAGTTTAGACGAGGTGTGAGAGGTTAAAAGGATATAGACAGCATTGATTTTAACAGGAAAAAAAGTTTAATGCAGCACCAGCAGAACATCAGACATTCTCTTGAAGCTTCTTCAAAAAGCAAAGCCAGTTCTGATCTCCCATACTGAGATTTCTCTCATAAGCATACTTTTCTTTCAGCATGGCTTTCTGTGAGACGTTTGCTCCATACTGGCTCTCTTAATTAGCTGGAAAGATGTTTCTGTGATCACTGCTTTATATGTCAGACTCATTAGTTTCTGCCTGGAGATTTGTTCTGCTTGTGAAATGCATGGTTACACTTTTCATATCTCTGTATTTTATTGAGAAACAGCCGGAAACGAAATTAGCAGAGAAATATCAACATTAAGTTCAATAGGGATGTGTGAGACTAGTCAACTAAATGATACTGCTACTGCTAGTCGACAATGGAAATACTAGTCTTACTTATGTTGGCTAAATTTTATTTGTGGAATTCTTTTTAAAAATATTGAGTTTGTACTTACTGGTCTTGCACGGCCTATTGATTCAATTGATTTTAATAAACATGTCTATATTGGTTAATGTTGATTAAAGGTGCAGTATGTAGGATTTTTGTCCGCTAGAGGCCTATTCAAAACAAAGGCGTAGCTTGATGACAGCAAGTTTGAGCGCGGAATCTTGGGATATGTGGTCTTCACCTCAACGAAATAGGGATAGGACTCGGGAAGAAATCATGTTCATGTATGCGATTATTAACGTTATTGTAGTATGAAGCAGAGCAGGACCGAGTGTTGTGGGAGCTGAACGAGGCCGCTGGAGCAATTGCGCAACACACGCCTCACAAACAGCGAAACTTTTGTTATGTCACAGTTGCCGGCGCCGCTTCCACTTTTCCGGTCATGAGTATGAGGTAATGCAGCTCTGTTTATTATATTAGATACATTTGAGAGTGTTGAAAATGATCTTATAACGTTACTCTGTGTGTTCGCTTGGCGGCTGCTGTGAGACACTTGTTTGAGACACACTGCATTAAGATTTTAGAATGACATATTAAATACTGGATGGCTTGTGTTGATAAATGGCGTGCAATTCATTTTAAAATGTATTGTATGATGGAGAAAATTCTGTATTACTGTTACTAAAAATAAAGCTGCATCTGATTATGCTATGTTAAACATTTGGGATATTGTAAGTACTCAAGTGAACAAAATATATAACACTGGCCTAGTGGTTTTTGGATATTTTACTGCAAAAATCTTACATATTGCACCTTTAAGTGAATGCTTAAAGGGATAGTTCACCCAAAAATGAAAATTACCCCATGATTTACTCACCCTCAAGCCATCCTAGGTGTATACGACTTTCTTCTTTCAGCCAAACAGAGTTATATTAAAAATATCCTGGCTCGAAGCTTTATAATGGGAGAGATTGGAGGATGAGTTTTTGAAGCCCAAAAAAGTACATCCATCGGATCATAAAACGTAGTCCACATGGCCTTCTTAATAAAGGCCTTCTGAAGCGAATCGATGTGTTTGTGTAAGACAAAAATCCTTATTTAAAACTTTTTAAAGTAAAAAAACGAGCTTTTATATAAATACAATATAGGTTGGTCTAAATCTGAGTGATCACTTATATCAATGTGATATATTTCGTCAATGTCAGGAAACACGATTCCTGGCTGCATGTCAATATCCATGGATCAATGGATCTTTGGTTAGTTGTAAGGAACACTATATCACGTCCAACCTTTAGTTTTAACTAATAATTGTTTGTTTTACTCACTATTTCAAATTGATTGCTTATACAGACTGTTTTTTGACTGTCTTCTCCAATTTTCATTTAAACATTATGGGCATTAGTCGTGGCACACTAACTATGATCCATCCAAAATGTGGATTTAATTAATGCCAAAAAGTGGAACATCACAAAAACCATTCGCAATTAAAGCAGCGATTTTAACCCATAAAAGACAACAAAATCGTCACTTCTGGAGGAAACTGATGCAAAATGAAAATAGTAATGGGTGTGAATTTAAGACATTTCCTAAAAGCTAAGTCTGTTCAAGGAAAATATTGACCTGCATTAGACTAATAGATATTTATTGATTGTGCTTCATTTTCTGTTATTTGCTCCAGTGGATATTTAAAAGCTCAACCTCCTCTCTCACTCAGAAATTTGACACAAGGTTACTCCACATGGATCCATTTCCAGATCTTGAAATGGAGTCCTAAGCAATTTTTCAGGTTTCTGATTTTTAGCACTATTGTCGCATAAACGGATTTCCTGTAAACAAAAGAACTAGTCTATCCCCAGAGCACGGTGTGGTGTTCCTCATCCATCTCGCCCTTTTCTCACTTCACTGAATTTGGCTTTTCCTGGAATTTATCTCACAATTCTCTGCGGAGTCATTGTAGAATCTTGGAGACCCGGAGCAAACATCTTCTGTTATTAAAAGTTCTGACCAAAGGCACTTTAAAGTAGCACAATAAGCCCAAGAAATCTGGCCTGTCTGCTGAGATTTAAAGATTTGAAATGCAACTCATAGCAGGAAAAATAAATAGCCTGTTCTCCAAAAGAATGACCACTGTGGACTATTAGGAGTCAAAACACCTTTCTAGCAAAATGGTTTATTTAACTGCATTGCTACTATGGAAGTTGCTATGGAGAAAAGTGTCTGCCAAAGGCATATAAAGGTCTAAATTACCACTGCATACTGTTTATAAAGTGAAAATGGGCCGTTTGGGAGTAATGGTTGCAAAAGGAGCTATTTCTACATGATCAATGACTTTTGTCATCAGGTTAAAATATTCAAATGATATGTTGATTTGAGTAAATAATATTTTTTACTAGGATAAAATCAGGTAACACTTTATTTCGATTTTATAGATTTATACTAACTATAAGTAACTTTGCAACTACATGTCAACTAACTCTCATTAGAGTATTAGTAGACTGTCTGCTTATAATATCTGCTAACACTTTATTTTGATGCTTCAGTAGAACAGACATTCTACTGACTATAAGTAACTTTCCAACTACATATCAATTTATTCTACTAAACCAAACCCTAACAGTCTACTACAGTCTTTTAGTAATACTCTTAGTTGACATGTAGTTACAAAGTTACGTTTAGTTAGTAGAATGTCTAAAGGGGATCATCAAAATAAAGTGTTACCTAAAATAATTTGAATTAGATGAAATGCAATTTTTTTAGGTTATACCTGAAAAAATGTTTCCAGGTATAACAGATCCTGCAACCTGGATGTAAGGAATCAGGGAGCATTCAGGAGCGTGTTGGAACCAAGCTTCCTATCGAGGTAAAACCAACTCAGCAGATATGTGCTTTATGACTTCAGCAGTAAAATGACACTCTTCATGTGGTGGAGGCATCAGGTTCAATAGCTTCTTCGTAGGTCATGTAGGAGCCCTGGTTCCCTGATCTCTGTCTGATAATGAAGTCTGTGGAGAGAGATAAGTCAATCAAGATTAGCTCTATGAGACTCTCAGCGCCACCAGCCAAGAGCAATTCTCAGGGCAAAGAGCACAGAAGGAACGAGAGGTTTGTTTGTGATTCCCTCAGGGTTTTCTAGTAAAGTGACTCATCGTTCACAAGCTAATGTGAGACAAGAAAATTATATATTTATCAAGGTACTAAGGGATTGTTTTTGAGTCAGAAGTTTGGAAACGCCAACTCATTCTTTTTTACTATTTTTTTTTTTTTTTACACTTTTTATTTTTATTATTATTTTCTTTGTTTTCATGTTTTATGGGGATTTTCATAATGACATAATGATTTGTATAGTGTACAAACTGTATATTTTAACCCTAAACCTACCCCTGAACCCATCACAGAAACTTTCTGCATTTTACATTTTCAAAAAACATCACATGATTTATAAGCTGTTTTTCTCATGAGGACCAACAAATATCCCCACAAGGCCAAGGATTTCAGATATTGCCATCTTTTTGGGGACATTTGGTCTCCATAATGTAGGGTTTACATGGACCACACACACACACACACACACACACACAAATGATCAAATGAGGAACAGGTGTAAATAATTAATGAAACAATGAGCAACCCAATTCAGAGGCTGCATTATTCGAAGTCCACAAAGGGCCAACCGAGCGTTGTATAATGGGACGGTCTAGCCTATGGAAGATTGCTCTTGTCGCTTAGCAAATGTGTCAGTGTAACATATATAGTCAGTTTTGGTTTTGTATTCATTGTGTTCAGTTCCTTCGCTGGTTTATCTCCATGGTCGTTGATTGAGTTATGCAGGTGTTCCTTGTTAAATTAATTATCTCTGTGTGTATATTAACCCTCAGTTCTTTGTTCATCAATGTTATGAGTGGTTGTGTTTTCTCAACCTTCACCTGAGTTTGCTTTGTGGATTATAATAAAGACAACTGCTTACATCGTGCGTTTGTTTACAACTGCTTCATCGTGCGCTTCGTACAGCCACAGTTGCTGACAGTCGACTGCCGTTGACGAGCGGCAGTAACGTTTGTACTGAACTTTTTTTTAAGTTATATTCAACTGTCTGAAATCAAAACAGGGTGTACAACTTGTCTAAAAATATATGTTCAACCTGGTCTATTTACAATATGTACATAATAAAGAATATAAACTATATAAAATCGCATCTTAGTAAGATATAAGTCAACATTTAAACCGATTTAAAGGTTTTTATTTTTACATTTGTATGATATTCAGTTCAGTTTATTTATAAAGCACTATTAAAACAACAGAGTGTTGACCAAAGTGCTGCAAAATATTACAATCAGCGTTGGGGGTAATGCATTACAAGTAACTTGAGTTATGTAATCAGATTACTTTTTCAAGTAACTAGTAAAGTAAGGAAACACAGGAAGTAGTAAAGTAAAGTAGGAAACACAGGAAATGACAATAACAAACTAAACGTACTTGATAATGAAACAGAAGACACTACAGTATCGTGACATATACATACATACATACACACATACATACAAGCAGAAGCCTTCAGATCAGGGGTGTCCAAACTCAGTCCTGGAGGGCCACTGTCCTGCAGAGTTTAGCTCCAATTTACTACAACACACCTGCCTGATAGTTTCCTGTATGCCTAAAAACCTTGATTAGCTATTTCTATTATTAGGTGTGTTTAATTGGGGTTGGAGCTAAACTCTGCAGGACAGTGGCCCTCCAGGAGCAGGATTGGACACCCCTGCTTTAGATCAAAAGGTTTCTAAGACCATGATAAATATAAATTCAGTCAAGTGTGTCCAAACATTTGACTGGTAGTGTATATGAGAAAAGAATTTCAACCTTTTACCTTATGTGCTTAAAAAAAACACTTTAACGCTCTAATGAGGATCCAATTAGCTTCAAAGAGTGGAGAGTGTTTTCATCTTTGTAGAGTAAACACATTTTTTATTCAGATGATAAATGGGTAAAGTGCTACAAGGTTAACTAAAGGTGTACCGATTTAGAGAGATGAACTGAGACTTCGATTATATTACAAGTGTGATAATCAATTTCTCTTCTCTAGTGAATAGTGTTCGTGTCACCTTTACTGAATTGACCTTAACAGTACTAAGAAGAAGCACTTACTCCCTTAGAGTGAAAATATCCACCTATTTAACCCAGTGACACATTTACTCCTGTTTGAAAGGTCGACTAACAAGGAATGTTCTCAAATCTTTGGCTAACATTCTCGTTAAAGGATTAGTTCACTTTCAAATGAAGATTACCCCAAGCTTTACTCACCCTAAAGCCATCCTAGGTGTATATGGCTTCTTAGATGAAAAATCATATGAAAAAAGTCATATTGATATTTTATCACATTGATAAAGTATCCACTTTCACTTAACTAAGACTTAATTTTATTATCCCATCTGCCTTCCTGAACAAATTTTTTACAAATGCTGACACAAAGAGACCTGATCCCATTCATCCTAAAGCTATTTTCCTGTCTCGCATTAATGTGTAAAAATAGCATCCACCAAAAACAAAGGAGTCTAACATTAAAAAGCTTGTCAGGCTATTGAAATCACCTCGGCTAATGCAAAAGAGGTTAGATTAAGATGTTCCAGTGAGGCAGGCAGGAGGGAGATATTTAAAGAGAGAGTAATCAGTGAAAATACATCCAGTCACCTGGAGGCAGGAGAACATGGTGTCTCTATTTGAGGCATCATGCTAGCTTGTTGCCTAAAATACATTAAAAATACATTACTAGCCTCTTTTAGTCAAAACACACCCTGTTTCTTTGATTCACAGGGTTCAGGGACTTATCATTTTAATCAGCAGTAGCCATTATCTCCTCTTTCTCAGTAATTATGTTTGTATCAAAATTGTGTGGCAATCAGAGCATGTTGTATAAACTCAAGCCCTTATGTCTGAGAAAAAGCACACCGTTGTACCGCATCAAGATTTGAAATAAATATAACTAAATTGCTGTCTGTTTTAAAAAAAAAGCTTCAGAAAAATTGGAATATTTATTTATTAATTAAATTAATTTTTAATTTAAAGGGTTGAAAATTCTGTCATTGATTACTCACCCTCACGATGTTTCAAACCTGTAAGACTTTTGTTCATCTTTGGTACACAAATGAAGATATTTTTAATGAAATCTGAGAGATTTCTGTCCCTCCACTGACAGTCTATGAAACGCTTCAAAACGTTAATAAAGAGATCATAAACTAATCCATATGAATTGAGTGATTTAGTCCAAATTTTCTGAAGAGATTTAATCGCTTTATATGATGAGCAGACTGAATTTATATATAAACTTTGATCAGCGAACATAAACAGAAGCTCAACCGAACCTGCTTGATGCGGGAGAACAAACCTCATTGGTTCTTGCGAAAACTGATGTGTGAGTTGATGAATGTTTATATGTGAATAAAAGCCTAATTCAATCTGTTCATCATATAAAGCAATCGTGTCTCTTCAGAAAATTTGGACCAAACCACTCAATTCATATGGATTATTTTTTACTTTTTAAAGCGTCAAAGAGGTAGTTGCATAGATGTCAACGGAGGGACAGAAATCTCTCAAAAATATCTTAATTTGTCTTCTGAAGATGAACGAACGACATGAGGGTGAGTAAATGATGACAGAATTTTTGGGTGAACTAACCTGTTAAATAGCTTGATTGCCCATGGTTCCCATCCACTCTCTTTATATTAAAAAGAGTGGCCAATTACAAAAAATTCACCTTTTGTATTCCAAATAAATGACTGAATTTGAATTTTTGGGTGAGCAGCTATACCTTTAAAAACTAAGAGAAACTTCTAGTTTTGCATAAGAAGCACATTTTCTTTTCCCCTTACAGTCTTTTCTGTACCATCTGTCAAGTCTGTGCACCTTTCTACTTGTTTTTAGCCATTTTTGACATGTATATGCTTAATTACTCTGCCATCTGGATATGCCAAAAGCAATAATTCATAGCATTCTATACGGCTGGATGTAGATGTATGCAGCATCACATGCAGCTGCAGAGCTAAACATGACAGTTTATAACAGCAGCCAACTGAGTGAACCAGCGTGGAGGTGCAGTGCTAACCGTGCTGAATACCCTCCGGGCTGGCTGGGCCATTTTGCCTGGTATTGATTTATTTTCCAGTCCATTCAGAGCCAAATACAACTAGAAAGGCTGCATAACAGCACGACTCCTGCTTGTGGCAGTGATGGATGCTCGGGAAAACAATGAGTTTCATATAAGCATTTTTTCACACACAAGGAAAATATACACTGTGACTTATCATGAAATATCAAGCCAATTTCACTTAAAATACAACAAATCAAAAACAAAACTTGAGTCTAACCTAGTAAATCACTGTAATATATTTTCCCCTGGGTACTTTTTACAATCTTGACACAAAAGCTCCACACCGACTACTTTTACAGGAGTACTATGGTGCAAAGATGATATAAAAAGGCATTAGCATAGTAAAAAATGACTGACATTATTATTCATGGTAGTCCATGGCACATTAAAGAACACCATGCTTGAATACTGTTTGTTAAAGGGGGCATATCATGAAAATCTGACTTTTTCCATGTTTAAGTGCTATAATCAGGTCCCAGGTGCATCTACCAACCCAGAAAACATGAAAAAAGGACAACCTAGTAACTTTGTTTTGGTAAGCCTTTCTCTGCAAGCATGTGAAAAAACGAGCCACACAGATTTCGCTCTCCTGTAGGAATGGGATCTTATTATAATATTACCGCCTTTTAATCTACATGTTTCCACCCACGGCGCCGCCATTTTGTTTTCGAAAGTGAGGCAAAGCTGCAGATGAAGAAAATGTAAGTATTTTTAAGTAATGCAATGTGTTTCTTCGGTTCAGAAGGCTTCACTTTCCGTGTGCTTTCCCTTGGCCTCCATACGCTCTATTACTTTATGCTAGCACAAACAGAAGTTGTGTTTGACAGAAATGTATCGGTGTTACTTATGACTCACCAACAAAACGGCTTATACTACTAATGTGATGTCATTTTACGGCGAACTGCTTCACAAACGAGGGTCAATTCAACACTGGATTTGCACAAAAGATTAACTTGACGGCACATGCTAATCGATGAGTTGAATCAACTCCACAGCAACTACATAAATTTATCCACTAACCATTCAGAAACATCCAGTTGAGTCCATCCATCATTGTCTGACTCCGGTTTGAACAACATAAGGCTTAACACCATTACTGACAATCGTCATTTTGGCTGCATGAGATTCTCCATCTTTGTTGTTGTTGAGCAACCAAAGCGCAAGGTGTTAAAGCTCCGCCCTCTTCTGGAAAGGGGGCCGGGAGCAGCAGCTCATTTGCATTTAAAGGGACACACAAAAATGACGCTCACAACCAAATAGAGGCAAATTTGACAAGCTATAATAAATGATCTGTGGATTATCTTGAGCTGTAACTTCACAGACACATTCTGGAGACACCAGAGACTTACATTACATCTTGTGAAAAGGAGCATAATAGGTCCCCTTTAATATAATATGATGAAATGAAATGAAAAGACAAACCAATCATGTAGACAAATCACAATGTCACTATTTAAAATCTAAATGTCATTAGTTAATGCTCAATTGCTGTCCATTCAATTTCGTAGGTCACTTTCAAGAGGACATGTGACATTGAACGCCAGCTGCATAATGGTGAATAATCCAGAGTTTTAAGTGCCCTGAGATTATGGCTTTATAAGCACATGGGCTTCATGGGGTTTGTTTTGGTTTCTTTGACCAAATCGGTGATCCTATAATTTGGTTGCTTCCTAACAGAGCTTCCCCACAGCTGGCGGTTTTATTTTTTGTTAAATATGATGATGATGATTAATTTTCCTCCTGTGTCTGGGCTATACAGAGGATTACGCATCTGGTCAAGACCGCAAGTCAATCCCCAGAGGCCTAATCTCAAAAAACATGAGTCAAATTTAAAGCTTTATACGGCCTTTCAGCTTATTGTCCACAAGATGACTTTTAAATTTGAATAAAGAAATCGAAAATATTTAAAATATCTCAACCTATGAGTATTCAAGGCAATGTCTCATACATGATCACATTGACAAATTAAGCTACTAAATATAGTGGGGTATGAGACATCAAATTGTGATAATATAACTTGTAATTTATTACAAGAACAAAAAAAATGCAAAATAGAAGTAAAATATAAAAGCAGAAATATTTTTTTTTCTATTTTATAATGTGACACATTTCTTGTACAATTCATACTGACAGCACTGACAGACATTTGCATATTGAACAAATGCAGCAAGTGTTAATTTAACCTGAACTCAGTCAAACAGCAGAAACAAGCCTCTGCTAAATTCAGTTTCTTATTTTGAAATTTAAATGTAATGAAAAAGACAGAGGAACACTACAAATTAAATAATAATTAGACGCTTGTGCATAATAATTAAAGCAATTAAAGACCTGTAGGCTTGAATTAAATGGTGACTCAGTAATGAGTTGTGTGTTGCGTGTTGAGGACTTCAGCGGCAGCATCTGTCTGGATTTAGCTGGCATTAGTACAAAGCTAAAGGAACTGCTTGTTCAGTGTGACCTAAACTGCACTATTAAATACATGTTCAGGGTTTCCAGGTCTGTGCCAAGCCAACCTCAATGACATGCCAACATACGCAATACTGCTGTTTTTTTTTTTTTTTTTTTTGTCCAGATCACATGACCAACTAAAACGAGTGGTACAGCAATAATGTATGGAAACAAGTTAACTTTTTTAGCACTTTGGTTCCATTGTCCATCGGTTTTTGAATGGGTTTTTGCCTGAAATAAGGTCTGTGGTGAACACAAGCTCAAGATAGTTTCATGTTTTATCCTATGACACAAAAAATACATTCCCTTGGGATTTTTTCCAAAGCTTTTACTTGTCTTTTTACTTGATTGCTAACAAGTGTCTAAATGGGACTACAGAGGTTGTTGGGGACATTAAACATCATCACATCAAACAGTAAAACTCAGTCACGACTTTTTCAGCGACATTGGTTCTGGAAGTATTTTCTCCATTCATTTCTCCCATAAGGATTTCAAAAAATTATTTTTTTTAAAGCGTTTTAAGCCATGAACCAAACAAACCAGCTATGAAGGGAATCATAACATTACAAACTTTGATTTGAAGCAAAAAAGTATTTGAAAATCAATTTGAAAATACAAAGGTACAAGACTGTGTACTTAACGGCTGTAGTGATGGGAAGAACTACAATCCCATGAAGCATAGCAAGCAGCAAAGTCAAATTAAAAACAATAGAGAAATATGCAACTTCTCATTTAAAATATGCTGATTAAATATGTAAAAACAATATATTTTAAGTTTATTGCATATAAATTCAAATATTTAAGTATCTTGAGAGCAGAGGTCCCGTCACTGTCCGTCATTTTGATGGACGGGAGAGTAAAAATTCCGTCATAATCAATTATTACCCGTCATTTAAATTTTAATGAAATTAAGACTTTTAATAGTTTATTTTTTCGTCCACATTTTCATTTTTTTCCACGAGCTTACAGGATATGCAAACAGGCCTAGGCTACGCATTTATTTATATTATGAAAAGAAAGTTGAACGAAGACTGTGCGTCACTTCAGTTTTCATCTTGAACAGTTGTCGCGGATCGTAAGTAAACGCGATCATCCCTTCCTCTTTAACGTTACTACTTTACAGAACGAAATAAACATGAATGAACATCAGAAAATATGTTGCAAGATAAAGTAGCTTACCGAAATCTGTATCACGTCTTAATCAGTTCAATCAGTGTTGGAAACAATGTCACGTAACATTATACCTCAGAAGAGCTATTCGTTGACCATAAACTTGATAGTCAGCAAGAAAAATAACTGAAATAACTAAACAAATTCATCATTTTCATTTTATTCTGGAGACTGAACTCGCGCTCTGCTGCCACACTGGAGCGAAGTCACCACCAACTGGACAGGGGTGGGAATTACAGTTACAAATTACATCAGCCTCAGTGCAATCTGTCAAAATGACGGACGGCCTTCAGATTTTTCCATCACTGCAACAAACAAAAAAAACAAAACAAAACAAAAATCTGTCAGTAACGGAAAATTTTCGGTTAACGCGACCTCTGCTTGAGAGTGTAGACCCCTGTAGACTTCATTGGAGCTAACGAGATCTTTTGGCACATTTTGCTTCTTTCGACTCTCTGATTGATGAAATTCCCTGTACAGCATCATGGGTAATGTAGTTTTTCACCACAAATTTAGCTGTTAAACATGATATTTTTAAAACTAAGTTGAAATAATGCAGGCTAATAGCTTTGACAGAAGCAAAAAGTGTTGGTTATCAACCTCATGGCTCACAATAAAGATGTCTTTAAAGGCAGGAACACACCAAGCCAACGCCGACGAACTAGTGGAGATGAAAGCAGACTGCGGGGTTGGCTTACGTCGGCAGCGTCTGGGTCCAAAGTTGGCCTGACACACCAAACCAACGCTCGACAGCCGACGGCCAAGTAGCACGTCCGTTCTGCGCCTGCGTAAGATGAAATGCCTTTCTGTACCAGCAGGTGGCAGTAGCTGAACAGCCAATCAGAATGATCAGATGGCCCGACGGACTGACTGAGCTCAGACGCCGATTCAACATGTCAAATCGGCCAAAAAAAGGACCAACTTCAGCCGACGGTGCGGAACACACTGAGAAAACTTAGTCAGCCGACGAACAAAAACTGCCCGACGGACGACCGTCGGCTTGGTGTTCCTGCCTTAACGGTTTAGAAGCTATCATTAAAAATCAGTTACCCTGTGAGTTTTTACTTTCGGAACCCAATTGTTGCACTCTATATTACTGGACACTTGTGCTCAGGGAATAAATTAATCATCCCAGAGCGCAACATAGTGTGGCCCAGATCCGGCCCACATCTGGTACATGTGGATTACACATGGACCAGATGTGGGTCGGATCTGGGCCGACACTATGTTGCTGTCAGGGATGGCTGACTGCAAAGAGCAAATTTATTCAATGCCATTGGTAAATAAAAACACTGCTTTTGTGCTTAGTCCAAGATGGCTGCCATACTGATACAGAAGCAACAAAAACACTGTATTATATTATTTCTGTTGTGACTGAATTTGCACCATGTTTTTCAACATGAGCTAAAGGTTTAAGACTTAGTTTTTAGTGACCTAAGAGCATTGCGTAATTCCGTCCATCGTGCTTTCATTGTGATGATCTGTAGTGGTTTGATTACAGTTTGGATCGGTAGGAGGATTGAGCTGGAAGCCGGTGAGTCTGGCTCTTGTTTTGACAAGGATTAAAGGCTAACGTTTACATGGGCTGAAATAAAAAAAAAACCTGTGGGGTGGGGGGTGCATAAATGCATTTGATGAAGATTAAAAAGATTACCCGAGCATAAAACCCGTAAATTAGCCTGTACTGTCTTTTGCAGCCGGTGCTGCCGTCCTCACGGCTGTGCTCAGAACGCTGCAAATTCACATGAAGTGTTTATTAAATTGCTTCCTCTTGCTCACAGAAAACTATTACATCATGATGAAATCCTTGTTAAGGAATGGCTGAAAATCTGCCATTTTAATCAGCCAATGGCAGACATCACTCTGAAGCAATATGATACCTTGTATAATTGCCAGGATGCTCCGCACTGGCTTGTGCAGCATTGAGGGATATTAATCATGTAAGTGAGCAGTAATGTTTACCTGATGATTTAAGCCGTTTCGTGACTCCTGATTATTAGGACATACATTAACCCTGTGATGACTGAATGATTAAACCATAAAGGAAAGAAAATGTTCCAGTTATTTAATAAGAACAGAATCAATCCCAAACGATTTTGGTAAAATGTATGAATTATTACACTAAAAAATAACAAGAAAAAAACTATCCAAGCATATAATCATAGCAAAATGTACAAATTATAAATAATAATATTGCCTGTTACCATCAACACTGTAATTAAGCATTTTGAATATATGATGACATAAAAATATGAATTAAGAAGTTAATATTATAAATGGAAAATGTATTGAAATATTATAAATGTCATATAAAAATATAGGGGCTCCAAGTTGACCAATAAACACAAAGGGAATCCATGGTGGTGTGGATGTCACATGATTAAAAATGTCAAATACATATCATGCATTAGAGGATTTAAGCATGGTAGAACAGTCTTTGTTTGGCCACCAATATACACATAAACACATCATTTTTAAACACAGCTGATGTTTTTATAGATTCTATAGTAAACTGTTAAATGTGTTTTCTATATAGATGATGCAACGGAAAAACTCCTGTATTGAAATCAAACCACCCAAGTTTCCACCTTCAACACAAAAAAATGATGATGAACAAATAGATGCTGTTAATTATGGAAATTAATGCGTAAGGCTTAATCCACAGCCATTTCATTTACTTAGAAGATTGGCAAACAATTACTGTTACTGTGGCCCAATCTTAGCCCTTACTAACACAGATGTTAAGAGTAAAGGTGCGTTCTCACACTGACATCAATTAAATAACTGGAGGTCACAGAGTCTCTGTATCACTGCTCATTTGCATAAAGTTAAACTGTGTGCACCTTGTCACCATGCCAACGGGTGCTACACTCTAAAAAATGTTGGGAAATGGGACAAACCCAGAGATTGGGCTGTTTTAACCCATGCAGTGAATGGGTTGGTTTAAACCTGCTGAGTAGTTTTATTTAACTCAACTATTGTTTAAGAATTACTGTATTTCTTGTGTTGTTTTTAACCCAGCATTTTTTAGAGTATAATATTTCTGGATACTAACTGAAAATTGGTCGCTGCAAATCGCTATCTGTACCATGCGTCAATCTTCTGGTCTCTCTCTTGAATCCAACACGGAAGTAACTTAAACTGCAATTCATTGACTGGCCACTAGAGACAGGCTCCAAAATGGAGTCAATCCCATAGACCCCCCATGTTAAAATGCCCAACTTTACAGCAGAAAAAAAAATATGTTTACAGCCTGGTACAAAAAGTGATTTTGGTCTATATAGCTCATTTCATGACAACTGTGAGGGGGGTGAATTTTTTTATAACTCATCTGTTTAAATTATATTAAGCCTTAAAGTTCTGCATAATTAAGGGTGTGGCCACTTGAGTGACAGGTGGATTGCCGCTGCTCACTACTAGCTGTTTGTCTGTTAGCCGTCACGTCACCTCAGATAATTCCCGCCTCTTTGCCCATTTTCGGTTATCCAGGAGTGACGTGCGGCCAAGATGGCGGCAGCCAGCTCAGCCCACTTTGGGATTCAAGAATGCTCTTCAGAAGCCTATGGGTGACGTCACAGAAACAACGTCCATTGTTTTATATAGTTTATGGTCTGTACATATGCCCCTTAGGTGCATGCTTGCACTAAACAAATAAAAGCAAGTAAATCAAATGAAGTCATAGAAATGTCTAAACTAAATTACTAAGGTGCCTTTTACACTAAAAAAATGATCTGTTCAAGTTGGGTTGAAAATGCACAAACCCAGGAGTTGGGTTGGTTTAACTCAGCGGCTGGGTTAAATGTTTGCCCAGCCTGCTGGGTAGTTTTATTTAACTTTAATTATTGTTTAAAAATTATTGTATTGCTTGCTTAAAATGAACCCAAAGTATGTTAGTAATTAACATTTATTAATATGTTTAATAAATGAACATTTGTTAATAAGTTTAATGAATAATAACTAATCAATAAACATTTATTAAATTGCTTATTAATAAATATTCAGCTTTTGATTATTATTGTTGCCTCTAGTAGTAATTATGTGTCTGATTTTTAATTTCCAACCTATTTTGGGTTAATTTTAAGCCAGCCATATAGTAATTTTTAAACAATAGTTGGGTTAAATAAAACTGCCCACCAGGTTGGCCAAATATTTAACCCAACTGCTGGGTTAAAACAATGCAATCGCTGGGTTTTTCCATTTTCAATCCAACTTGGGTTGTTTTTAAACCAGCACTTTTTAGTGTAGGTTACATTTTAATTTGAGAGTCCACTTTAGTCATTCTACTAACTATAAGTAACTTTGTAACTACATGTCAACTAACACTTCTTAGCATATTTGTAGACTGTTAGGTTAGTAGAATAAGTTGATATACATATAATGTCTTTTGGGGGACCATCAAAATAAAGTGTTAGCAGATATTAAGCAGACAGTCTAATACTCTATAATGACTGGTAATTGAAATGTAGCTGCACAGTTACTTATAGTTAGTAGAATGTCTAAAGTGGATCAGTGAAATAAAGTTTTACCCATGCGTTTTTAATAATTTGCGAAACAGGAAAGTATCAGAAAAATTGTATCTTCTCCCATTTTCCACAAAATTGTATCTAGATTCCATTGCAATTGCCTTTCATTTGTCTTCAAATGGTCTGTGTGAACCTGTGCGCTTCAATAGAGCCAATCCGGGTCAATCGTTTTGGGTTCAATATAATGGCACCTTCTAGTGATCCATAATAGTTTATGAAAGCCCGGCAAACATGGTTTTGATAGGATTGAAATGTGAAAGAAATTACCACAATGAGCTCTGTTTATGGAGAAAGCTTTTATAAATCTGATAGAAGCATGCATGCTAACAGAGCGTGGAAAAGCGTCCTGCGCTGGTCAGCAAAGCCCGGAGCATTCATTTCCAGTCCAAGCACGTTCAAAACCCCTCTGATCAAGTCCAGGCTCAGCACTCCACTGTAAACCTGCAGGTGCTCACAGGTTCGTTCGCATGCATGTATTCATGTGAGGCTGCACTGATTTATGCAGCCCTTGCAGGAGGTTCATTGTTCAAATAGTTGTGAGCAGGCAGCTGCCTGGTCAGATAAGCCATTAGAGATGAGAACTCGGCCGAGGACAACACGGACACTTTTCTGACTAATGCATGAATTCATCACTTCTCATTGCACTGATGTATTCAAAGCCAGACCTGAGAAAGAGCTGCGATGCTTTTCTTCCCCATCCTCTCGATTGCTTTCCTGTCATGACATTCCCAGGGAACAGAAATGAGTAATGTTCTTAGGAACTGACCCTGCCTTCACATGCTCTGTCAACCACAAACGTCATCATACTCATGTGGTTTGATACAGCAGCTGGTTAAACGGCTGAGTCAGCTGAGGACCCCCAAATGAACTGCAAGAGAAAGAGCAAATTGGGACATTTCGGTAAAAATGGCAGTATTTGGTTTTGTCAAATAAATAAATGGAAAACAGAGATGGAAACACTTCAGCCAAAATGGCCTAATCTATTTCAACCATGTTTCATTTTATTTGTACTATTGCATTATTTAACATATTCTGTCTAAAGTACAGCCATTAAATACATTATAAAAATAAATGAAAACAAAATATTCTGTCCTTTATGCAATAATTATGGTATGATAGATGACTTTGGGTGAATAATTTACGACTGGTCACCAGTTAATGTGACTTCATGTCAGTGTTGAAAAGTAAATTTATATTATCCTACTTTATTTTCTGACTTACATGCAATAACTTAAAGTAAAATACTTAAACAATAACTAATTACTATATACAATAAAAATAAAAATAAAGAAATAACTTAAAGATAATAATAATAATAGTTAAACATTAACTTACTATAAATAATATTTTATTTATATATTTAATTATTTTCACTTGGTTGACAGCATATGAAGGCGGGGTGAGAAAGGGCTTCACCAGACAAGAAAACTTCCAAACATTGCAGATGACAAACATTTTTCAGAACAAAAACAAATTAATGCCTTGATAATAACTGCAAGCGAGGAAACAAGATGACTGAGGGCGAAAGCCGAGATTTGAGATTCACGCCGGCACTGACTCTGGTAGTTTGTCACTTGGGTGTTCCAGTTTACGTTTTTCCTTTGGGATGGATGGGATGAGTCATTTTCTATTGTATTTATAGCCTGCTGTTCGACTTGCTCAGCAAGGTATTCTCTCAGCTTTGCTGAGTTGGTTACAAATGTAAGTCCGATAACAAATGGGATTTTGTGTGTTAAAGTAAATCACCCTCCCAGTGTTTAGATGCCTATGGCAAAAGGCTGTCTTCTTATAAGATAATTTTAGAAAATTCCACTCAATGATAGTGAGCTGGCTACCAATACCAAAGGCTACTGAGTAACTAAAGCAGTTCAATTCAGTTGACTTAATGATTTGACCCCAAGCAACCAAACTTGAATGCAAAAGACTCTGAAGATTCAGAAACAGAAACACTGTGGTTTCTAGCCTTCTGTTAGTTGTAAATATAACTCTGCCATCACAGTTTTATGATGAATGGCTGCCTTCTTTGCAGTGTATATTATACAAAATCAGATCAAGATTGTAAGACTTCGTTCGAGATGGTGAGATCTAAAGAATTTGTATGAAATGGCGACTAAAAAAAAATTCACACGAGATGACAAAAGTGTAAGAATTTCTACAAGATGGCAATATCCTAAGGATTTGTAAGTGATGGTGAGATCGAAATAATTTACACGAGAGGGGGAAATCATAAAACTTCATATGAGATAGCAAAATAGTGTTAGAATTTGTGTGAGATGACGACATCTAAAGATTTTTTTCTACAAGAAGGCGAGATCAGAAAGAGTGGAAGAGATGGCGAAAGAGTAAGAATTTGTACGAAATGACGAAATTGTAAAAATGGTGAAATCGTAAGAATTGCCAATATTGTAATAACTTGTACGAGATTGAAAGAATTCATATGAGATGGCAAAATCTTCAAAATTATGAGATAGCAAAAAAAGTTGACGAGATCTAAAGAGTTAGTTCAAGATGCCAAGATCAGAAAAATTTTGAAGAATTTGTACAAAATGGCGAAATCGTAAAAATTTGTATGAAATGGCAAGTGTAAACATTCATATGAAATGGTAAATTCTTAAGAATTTCTACAAGATGACAATATCATAAGAAGTCATACAAGACAGCGAGATAGAAAGAATTCATACGAGACGGGGAAATCTTAATTCGTATGAGATAGAAAAAAAGTTTGAATTTGTATCAGATGACTAGATCTAAAGAATTTGTACAAGATGGCGTGATCTGAAAAAAAAAAAAGTTATATGAGATGGTGAATGTGTAAGAATTTGTACAAAATGGTGAAATCGTAAAAATTTGTAAGAGATGGCGAAAGCAAGCATTCATATAAAATGGTGAAATCGTAAGAATTTCTACAAGATGGCAATATTGTATTAAATTGTACGAGATTGAAAGAATTCATATAAGATGGAAAAATCTTTAAAGTTCTTGAGATTCTTGAATTTGTGTGAGTTGACGAGATCTAAAGAATTAGTTCAAGATGCCAAGATTGGAAAAATTCATGAGATGATGAAAGTAAGAATTTGTACGAAATGGCGAAATTGCCATACAGATATACTGTATGTATGTACACACACTTACCAGCCACTTTATTAGGTACACCTTAGTACTGGATTTGACCTCCTTTTGCCTTTAGAACTGCCTTCATTCTTCATGGCATAGATTCAACAAAGTGCTGGAAACATTCCTCAGAGATTTTGGTCCATATTGACATGATAGCATCACACATTTGCTGCACATCCATGACCTATTGGTGCTCTATTGGATTGAGATCTGGTGACTGTGGAGGCCATTTGAGTACAGTCAACTCATTGTACAAAATACAATGTTCAAGAAACCAGTTTGAGATGATTTAAGCTTTGTGACATGGCGGCTTATCCTGCTGGAAGTAGCCATCAGAAGATCGTCCACTGTGGTCATAAAGGGATGGACATGGTCAGCAACAATACTCAGGTAGGCTGTGGTGTTTAAAAGATGCTCAGCTGAATGTTGCAGCAGAAACTGAGACTCATCAGATCAAGTAACATTTTTTTTTTCTAATCATCTATTCATCATCTAGATCAGCAGTTTCTGAAACACTCAGACCAGCCCGTATGGCACCAACAACCATGCCACGTTCAAAGTCACTTACTTTAAATCAGCTTTCTTCTCCATTCTGATGCTCAGTTTGTCTTGACCATGTCTACATGCCTAAATGCATTGAGTTGCTGCCATGTGATTGGCTGATTAGATATTTGTGTTAACAAGTTGAACAGGTGTACCTAATAAATTATAAATTATAAATGAATAAATTATTATTATTAGATATCTTACTTCATTTAGCTCATCAACCAAATGCATGTCAGTATTATTCACATTATGGAAAATATTTACTACTGCAAGTGTTTGGACTTAGCCCATAGCAAACCTAGTCATATCTACAGACTAGAATATCACAGACACTTTTTACACAAGCAAGGTTCCCGCATATTTTCTTCAAACTATGAAAAAATCAAGCTACATTTTCAATTAAGTTTGCTGCCTCTTGTTGTAGTGAAACACACACTGCAGCCTCAACATGAAGTCATTTTAATAAGGTAGTCAATGCTCTGGAGTAAACGACTGAAGGTATTCACAAACATCAACACTAAATGTCTTTTTCATGCACTGAAGCTCGCTCTCTCATTTCTATAGATGTAATATGCATTTTGGACTGTCTGGCCTTTCCGTGGTAAATTTAGAGACATGTCAGAGTGTGGTGTGAAGTTTCAGCGGGGCCGTGTTATGGATTAACCTCAGAGAGACACATTAAAAAATGATAGCATGGGGTTTGGCAAAAACGTCAGCATTATATAATCAGAGTAAGAGAGAGAGAACTGAGAACGAGAGGAAAGAGTGGAAGCCCAGCGGCTCGAAACTTCACCTCTCTCTCCAACCACCTCCTAACATCAAAGGATTCGCTTTATTACTTCAGCTTTGATTAAATCTGAGTGTTTTTTAAAATTCCACAAGGATACTTTAAGCATGTGTGTGTGTTAACATAAGAGAATTTCATGGATTTTATTTGAGAAATTAAAATCAAAGTTATGTTTTACAGTATGTTCAGTGCAAGTTTAAATCAATCAAGAGCATTTGCTAAGTTTAAAATAATTTTGACCCTTGTTTTCTTAAAAAAAAAAAAAAAAAAAAAAAATTGGTGGCAACTTTGGAGAATCCAAGCTTATTTTATACAAGCACAAAAAAGGTAAGCAATTTTTTTTTTCACACCAAAATCAAATTAACACATATTATTTACATCTTGTGGTTATATTAGGGCTGGGAATTGATTGCAAAAAAAAAAATAGAATCCTCGATTCCGAGGCCTTTAAAATCGAGAGTCGATTCCAAAGGTTTGAATCGATTCCATCAAGGGGAATCAACTCCTCAAGAGCCTTTTTCAGTACTACAGAGCTAATCATTAATTCGCTTTTCACTCGATAATAGTGTTTGGAAGTCCGATTCATTTCCACGAACAGTTTCTTTCTGACTGTTTCAATGAACCAGTTCAAAAAAAAGATTAGTTTATGTCATTGCGTAATGACGACACTAATGACAAATATTGAGTAACCTATATCTTCCTATATTTTGCACCCAAAGCACAAATATTGACGCACAAACATTGATGCACTGACGTGGCAAAGTCTATACAGAGCCAGCGGTGCAACAGGTGGGACCACACCGGGCTTGAGGGGGCCCCGCGGCGAACGGACCATTATTTAGCTTAAAGGCACAATGTGTAAGATTTTTGGATTAAAATATCCAAAAACCACTAGTCAGTTATATATTTTGTTGACTTGTGTACTTACATTATCCCAAATGTTTCCAAGAATGTTTAAATCCAGAGAAATAAGCAATTTTAACCAGGACACGGACTGTGTCCGTGCGTCGCCTATCAATGACATACCTGCGTTACCCTCGATTTCCGATTTTTTATTTTGTAGAAACCATGGAAACACCAAAGACACTTTAATATATTTAATATATGAGTTTTTAGTCAGGTGAGCAGCTGTTTGGATACATTCATCAATCGAAAACTAATCATGTTATATAGCTCAACACAGTATGTCTTATTCTTTAAATCTCATTTTCTTGATTTACTGTGAGTACCATGTTTTACCATGAATAATATCGATCTAGCTTACTGCAGTGTCTCATAGTAGCCGCCAAGCGAACGCACAAGGTAGCATTATAACAAATTTCAACATACAAATGTGTCTAATATGATAAAACAGCACTGCGTTACCCCACATTGAGCTTAATTTGCAGCCAGAATATTCCTTTATTATAAGTTTCTGGCCTTATTATAAACAATTAATCAGTTATATATAAAGAAAAACTGTTATAAACAAAATACATCATTTCTGGGAAAAAAAAAAACTTTTTTTTTCTCCTGTCTCTCACTCTCTCAATCCCTCTTGAAACCCCATGGTAGGGAACATATGATCACTCCGTAGGGTGCGTTAATATAAAGCTGTGTAGGAGTAAAAATAAAGCAAAAGGAAGGTGTGAATTCCCATGTTTCTATGGGTTTTGCAGTGTTTTTTTTCTTCTAATCAAATCTGGGTTGTTATGCTTCTGATTCAGAGGTTATTTGTGGAAATGTACTTAAACAGTATGATGAAAATGTCCTTTCTTTTGTACTGTAAGTATTACATAAATAATCCCAGTACATTGTGGGTAGGTACATGTTTCTTTATACAGTACGTAAAGGCACATACGTAATTTTGGTATTTTTCCCCAATGTTTTCTATCTTCACATCCTCTCTCGTTTGATCTGATTTTATTCCTTTGCTTCTCGATTTGAAAGTGCTGTTCCAAAAAGATTTTCAGCTCTATGAGCACTTCCTGTCGCAGAGAACATTACAGAAACACTCACTGGAGCAGCATGATTCATATAATGGCACAAACAATTTCACATTAAGGAAGACCACCATTAGTTTTTATGACATAATCATAAAGACAGAAATAAAAGTATTATTATAATAAATAAAATAGAAATATTTTTTAAATATTACATACATATGATATTAGATATATACTTTTATATAGCCCATATATACATGTTATATATTATCAATTAATTCTAATTATATATATATATATATATATATATATATATGTGTGTGTGTGTGTATGTGTATATATATATATATATATATATATATATATATATATATATATATATATATATATATATATATATATATATATATATATATATATATACAGTTGCAAGAAAAAGTATGTGAACCACTTGCAGAATCTGTGAAAATGTGCAAAATTTTAACAAAACAGAGAGATCATACAAAATGCATGTTATTTTTTTATTTAGTACTGTCCTGAGTAAGATATGTTACATAAAAGATGTTTACATATAATCCATAAGACAAAAAAAAAATAGCTGAATTTATTAAAATAACCCCATTCATAAGTATGTGAACCACTGATTCTTAATACTGTGTGTGGTTACCTGGATAACCTATGACTGTTTTTTTGTTTTGTGATGGTTGTTCATGAGTCCCTTGTTTGTCCTGAGCAGTTAAACTGAGCTCTGTTCTTCAGAAAAAATCTCCAGGTCCCAAAAATTCTTCAGTTTTCCAGCATCTTTTGCATATTTGAACCCTTTACAGCAGTGACTGAATGATTTTGAGATCCATCTTTTCACACTGAGGACAACTGATGGACTCAAACACAACTATTAAAAAAGGTTCAAACATTCACTGATGCTTCAGAAGGAAACACGATGCATTAAGAGTCGGGGGGTGAAAACTTTTGAACAGGATGAAGAGGTCCAAATTTTTCTTATTTCGCTTGAATATCATTTTTTTCATTTAGTACTGCCCTTCAGAAGCAACAGAAAATACTTACATGTTTCCCAGAAGACAAATTAAATACAATTTACTTTGATCTTCAAATTCCAAATGTTTTCACCCCCATCTATTAATGCATCATGTTTTTTTTCTGAAGCATCAGTGAATGTTTGAACCTTTTTTAAAAGTTGTGTTTGAGTCCCTCAGTTGTCCTCAGTGTGAAAAGACGGATCTCAAAATCATTCAGTCACTGCTGTAAAGGGTTCAAATATGCAAAAAATGCTGGAAAACTGAAGAATCTGCAGGACCAGGAGGATTTTTCTGAAGAACAGAGCTCAGTTTAACTGCTCAGAACAAACAAGGGACTCATGAACAACCATCACACAACAAACAAACAGTCGTAGATCATCCAGGTAACCACACACAGTATTAGGAATCAATGGTTCACATACTTTTGAATGGGGTTATTTTAATAAATTTAGCTATTTTTTTTGTCTTGTGGATTATATGTAAACATCTTTTATGTAAAATATCTTACTCAGGATAGTACTAAATAAAAAATAACATGTATTTTGTATTACCTCCCTTATTTTGTTAAAATTATTAACATTTTCACAGATTCTGCAAGTGGTTCACATACTTTTTCTTGCAACTATATATATATATATATATATATATATATATATATATATATATATATATATATATATATATAAGTTGTGTCCACTCAATTGTGCTCCTTCCTGCAAAAAAAAAATAATACCTATGAAAAATTTCAGTCAAGATTCAGGCCCCACCATAGCACAGAAACTGCACACATTAAAATTACAAGTGAGTGACTTCAAGCTTGAGACCAAGGCTGCATCTCAGTGCTAGTTTTGCTTGATCTTAGCGCTGCGTTCAATACTATAGATCATACTCTTAGATAGACTACAAAATTACACTGGTATTCAGGGACAGGCATTAAGGGGGTTTAGATTGTACCTTTCAGACCCTTATAATTTTGTTTATTTAAAAGGGGAATTATCCAAGTTAACGTCAGTAAATTATGGAGTGCTGCAAGGGTCTGTGTTAGGCCCTCAGCTATTTTCAATATACATGCTGTCCCTTGGTAATATTATTAGAAAACATGGAATTAGAGACAGAGAGAGAGAGATTTTAGAGAGCGTGTGAAAGAAAACAATGAACATAATGTGCTTCAGGGCATTTAAAACAGTAAAGAGTTTGTGTTTCAGACACTGGGGCTGTAATAAGTTCAAACTGTTCTTTCTTTCCATCAATTTGTTGTTTCCTCTCTCTCTCTCTCTCACACACACACAACTTATACACCTCCGCACAAACCTTTATAAATAAGAACACACTTACAGTCTCGTATATCGCTGACTCAGAGTACTTTTCGAGCAGATGGATTTGATAAAGCACAAAAACTACCGAGTTCATCCAATATACTTGTAAATAGGCAGAAGGATTGACAGAGCAAGAGAGAGAAGATATGACTGGGGATGTGTGGAGGAAAAACCACTACCACAAAGTGCAACAAAGGCAAAATGTGTGAAAGGAAAATAAAGAAATCAATAAAGCCTTTATAGCAGACATTCAAATAAAGCTTGAGAGTGAAAGGAATTAGGGAGCAATCTCAGCCCTCACACTTAAACACTAAAGCAAGAAACAGCAGCTGTAGGAGGCCGCCTTGCCACATTTAAGAACAGACACTGGAAAACAATTTGGAATGAAGCGTATCTGCAGCAGAGACCTGCCTCGACAAAACGCAGAACGCACATCAAAAAAGAATATCGCACGGAAGGGAACATTAACACTGCGTCCTCCATCCCTGGTAATTTCATCATGCTGAGAGAGAAATATTCAAAGCCTTTCCAATCAGTCTGCAGGTACATGACAGAAGACTGAACTGTGGAAAGTGCTGACTGTGATCAAGTAGCAATTTTTACTTTAACAATCTTTGATAAAGAGGAAAGCTGAGGGTTGTGAGTGAATCTTGAGTTACTTTGGACCAAACAGAGGGGTCATCCTGAGGTCAAAGATCGAGGTGAGAGGTCATGACAGACCAAAACAAATGCTGAGATAAATCTCATTACAACATTTGATTAAATTCAAAAACACAATGTGCTTATTAGAGATTAAACAAACTACCATTCAAAGGTTTAGGGTCAGTAAGATTTTTTAATAAGCCTCTTATGCTCACCAAGCCAGAAATTATTTGATCAAAAATACAGTAAAAACAGTAATATTGTGAATTATTACAATTTAGAATAGTTGTTTCCTATCTGAATATATGTCATTTATTACTTTGATGGCAAAGTTGAATTTTCAGTCTCATTATTATAAATGTATGTTGATTTACTGCTCAAGAAACATTTTTTTATTATTATTATTCCATTGTTGAAAACAGTTGTGCTGCTTAATATTTTTGTGGAAACCGTGATACGTTTTTTGTCAGGATTATTTGATGAATAGAAAGTTCAAACAAACATCCATTTATTTAAAATAGAAATCATTTGATTTAACATTATAAATGTCTTTAATGCCAGTTTTGATCGAATAAATGCATTCAAACATTATTTAAATATAATTAATTAATAGTAATTATTGTTATTTAATTTAATAGTTATTATAATTAAATATGAATTATTTAAATAATATCATATATTCTTACATCTAACATCTTATTGACTTCAAACATTTCAACAGTAGTTAGTAGGCAAGAACTAAACTAAACTAACTCATATTGATCAGCCACAAATATAAAAATTAGGCCATTGGGTATTTAACTAACATTAATAAATTGACTCACTATGGTAATTCACTATCGTTTCCATGATCTCACCTATTAGAAACATAATTTTCTATATTATCACCATATAATGCAATCAAATATAAAAATGAATATTTTAGGAACTTGATAAAAATGTTCAAGTTGAAATCACACTGACGTATGTTGTAGAAGTGTTTACCATCATAAACTCAAGGCAATGTTCTCACTAAATCAATTTTGAATGGGATTTTTCATTTGGATCTCTTCAGGAAGCTGTATATCAGATGGACCAGAGTCAAAGACAGAAACACTCATGCGTTTGTGCAGGATTGATGTGTCCAATTTCCAGTCGGTCAGAGTGGCGATCATCAGCAGTGCTGGATCAGACCCACAGGGATCAGAAGTCTGTCACGCTCGTACCGACAGCACCGTCACACTCCAAAAAATTCTAGACAACAAATCCTCACAACTCACACTCTGTCTATGATTGTGCCATATGATGATAGATGAAACTTTAGGCCAGAATCAAACTCCAGAACCACCGCAGAGCTGCTTTAGGGTAGTTTTAAAGGGTTAGTTCACCCAAAAATGAAAATAATGTCATTAATTACTCACCCTCATGTCGTTCCACACCCGTAAGGCCTTCATTCATCTTCGGAACACAAATTGAGATATTTTTGATTAAATCCGATGGCTCAGGGTAGAACCACTGCACTCACATGAACTGTTTTAAATATGTTTTCAGTACCTTTATGGATCTTGAGAGAGGAAGTGTCATTGCTGTGAATGGAGGCCTCACTGAGCCATTGGATTTAATCAAAATATCTTAATTTGTGTTCCGAAGATTAACGAAGGCCTTACGGGTGTGAAACAACATGAGGGTGAGTAATTAATGACATTATTTACATATCACATTTTTGGGTGAACTAACCCTTTAAGCTCATATGTCAACAACCACAAACTGTTACATACAGTATATTCACTGACCATCCGATGCACATACTGCACACAAAACTTAGCTGAAATAACAAGTTCTCATTGGCAACTAGAGACACACAGGGATTTTATAAGTCTGTCTGGAAACAAAGTCATTAAAAAGTTAGTCACATTGTTAACAGTTTATATCAAATCTTAAAAAGAACTACTTAAAAAAAATGGATTTTACAATATTTCTACTATAAATTCTTACAATTGAATACACATATTAAATACATTTAATCCTGTGCGACATAAAAAATATTACATATATGAATAAATCTAAACATACTTATAATTATAAATCTTCACTAATATAATTATATATTAATTATTCATATAAAATATAATTATATATTATAAATTATTAATAATCATTTAGATACATTAAAATACATGGATATTTAAATAATTTTACTGTGAATTATATATATATATATATATATATATATATATATATATATATATATATATATATATACATAAATAAAATTCACAGTAAAAGTATTTAAATATTCAGGTATAATAAAAGATTATTAATAATTAATATATAAATATATACATTAGAATATTTAAATATTTTACTGTGAATTTTATATATATATATATATATATATATATATATAGTCATTGAGGAGTATACAATATATAATTAAAAATGTGTAAAAATGATATATATATATATTAATTACAGTTAATAATGAATTATTTCTAATTATATACATTATATATTCTTGCAATATAATCATTTTAGATATATTAGAATACATGAATATCTAAATATTTTACTGTGAATTAAATAGAGAATAAATAAAAAAAAATTTAATTCTGAGTATCACAAAATAAATTATAGAAAATATTTATTGTTGATCAAACAAATTCTAAAGTCTATATATTTTCTGCTATTGTGGCAAATGATTTCAGATAAATGGCACATAAAAGCAAAGCTGTAAACATGTTACATGTCCACAGTCTTTTGCTTTGTATTTAGAGGGTTTTTGCCCATAGATTAGGATGCAATGTGTACCAGACTAGATACTGACAGACAAAACTTTGCAATGTTTTGCCAAATTACTAGGATTTAGGGTGACTGAGTGAGAGAGGGGGAGATTCATCTCTTTCCCTCTTCTCTCTCTCTCTCTTTCTGTGTTCCCCTCTTTTATTTAGACCCAGCGGGAGAGAAATCAAGTTCACCTTTAAAACAGCAAGACTTGTGGCCTCAAAGCGTGCGCCGCACGCCTATATATATGCCAATAACAACCCCAGCTAACAGACACGGCCTCAAACTACACGCTCACTCTCATACGCACACGTCATTGTAATTCAGTGACCTTTCCTAACTCATTTCAGTGGTTCGTACCTCAGCCCATTCTTTTTCCACACTCAAACAGAAAATAATGCTGTGGGTCAAAGACATGCAAACTGACTAGTGCTGGAAATAAAGTCTGTGACTGTACCTTTAAACACAGCTGTGTGATCGCTGCCTGACGCTGGTGTTTGCTGAGGTCAGACTCATGCAGCAAACGGCACAGGAAACTCTGAAGGAATTCTAATGACATCCCAGGAACTGTGGGCACAGACCATGATGAATAAAATAAATAAATAAATAAGAAAGCAATTAAAACATTTTATTCAATATTTATTTATTATAAAAAATATATTCAACTTACGGAACGAACGCGGCGCCAGTTCCCTTTTTTCCTTAAGTAGAATAGGGAAGGCGTAGGAAATACAGCATAAGCTATTTGAAGAATACGGAAGTGCGGTTTTGGCAGAACCACTTGAAGGCGATCATTTGTTTATATAAAGCGCATACATTTACAAATTTTTTAGAAAATGACTGATCGTTTCGCTAGATAAGACCCTTATTCCTCGTCTGGTATAGTTTAAAGCCCTTTGAAGCTGCACTGAAACTGACATTTTTACCTTCAACTGTTTGGAGGCCATTGAAGTCCACTATATGGAGAAAAATCCTGGAATGTTTTCTTCAAAAACCTTAATTTCTTTTCGACTAAAGAAAGAAGGACATGGACATCTTAGATGACATGGGGGTGAGTAAATTATCAGGAAATTTTCATTTAAAAGTGGACTAATCCTTTAGGACCGCACATGCGTATTGGCTCGTCCAGCCTGAAAAATAAGCTTTTCAAACGCGAGTTGAGCATAAGAAACAACATTTATGGGACAGTTCATGTCCGTTTTCGTCGCTGATTTGAAATATATTATTTATTTGTGAGTTCGCCAAGCAGTTTTTGAGATTTCAGGATTCCCCCATTCAAATAGATAGGATTGGTCTTGAATGCCCGAAATAGAAATATGGCCGCCGTGAACAGACTTTCCTTGAAAGGGACTTTTATTTAAATAGGCAAATGCTGAAGAGTCTATGCTTGGGTCATTATTGCAGTGATTATTATGTTCCTAGCATGTTATATGTGTTACCGTGCCTGTTTAAGAAATCATCACAATCCAAATTTCATTACTGACAAGACCAAAATTATTGTCCGTCACTTTTCTACGAAACCCAAGTAAGCAGGTGTAGCTACATGTAAACTCAATGCGGAGCAAATGAGGTAAAAGCCCACACGGGGATCCTGACAGCTGTCATGAGGTAACAGGAGATGGAAGAGTCATTTGTCAACATCAGAAAGAATGACAAATGGAGACAGAGAGCCGGGAGAGGTCAGTCCACCTGTCAATCACTACAGTAATTATCCCAGGGGACAGCGAGGAGTGGGTGGAGCTCAATAATATACTGTGGGAGATTTCTCGTATTCCTTTTTTTTCTAGCTCAAAAAGCTTTGTAACATCACCTGCTTCATGTTGTCTAATCCATCTCTTTTCATTCTCTGGGTACAGCAGATCCAGTGGGGATTAGGTGAACCAGAACCTGCCTAGCCAATGACAGCGCGGAGAGAGTGAGAGACGGGCCGTGCGAACAGTCTGTGACCTTGTGCTGGGAAGAAACACGCACAACTGCAGCCCAATCTCAATCAACACACTGGCCCCTACTGGAAAGGAGAGGTACAACAGTGATAATTTGCTCAAACTGTGAGCCGTTACACTCTTTCATTATTCATGCTGCAAGATGTTCAGATCAAGAATGAAGAAACACCAATAGTGGCAATGTATAAGAGGTGACAAACAGTAAATCACACATACATAATATTTAATATAAGCTAAACATTATGTGCGATGAATGTTGTGATAGTTTTTTTTATTGTCAAGAACAGCAGCTTCATTGCTATGACATATCAGGGTCATGCACAAAAATAAGCATACAAAAACATACACTTACAGTATATAGGCCTATGTTGCATATTCGGCAAGTTAACTATAGGTTAATCTATTGCACAGATCCACATATAGCACTGTAGTGGGTGATATTCTGATAAGCAGAATGAAATATGATGCTGATATATTCTATACAAATAAATCATCAACGTCCAAATTAATATATACACACACATTTTCTATTTCTGGCCCTCTGTGCATTCTTGCCGCCTCGGCTCTATAAATAAAATAAGGAGTTCATTATGCATTCTATGGGAATATCTTAACAGTTCTCAGCAGGAGAGTCGACAGAAGTCATAAATCTGGTCAGATCTCAAACACACACACATACTGGCACATAGTGGACACACCGTATTTTATATATAAAAATAAAAACTTTTTTGAGAGACAAGGAAAAATTCAAAAACAAAAATAAAAACATACGTAGTATGGCCCAAATGGGTCACGTGAACACTATGGTTCTCAAATTAAGATATTTTTGCTGAAATCCGATCAGGCCTGCATAGACAGCAATGGTACTTCCTCTCTCAAGATCCATAAAGGTACTAAAAACATATTTAAATCAGTTCATGTGAGTACGGTGGTTCTATCTTAATATTATAAAGCAATGAGAATATTTTTTGTGCACCAAAAAAAAAATAAATAATGACTTTTTAACAATATCTAGTGATGGCCGATTTCATAACACTGCTTCTTGAAGCTTCGGAGCTTTACGAATCAAATCAGTGGTTCGTATAGCGCCAAAGTCACGTGATTTCAGCAGTTTGGCGGTTTGATACGCAATCCGAATCACTGATTCGACTCAAAAGATTCATAACGCTCTGAAGCAGTGTTCTGAAATCGGTAGATATTGTTAAAAAGTCGTTTTTTTTTTGTTTTTTTTTTGGCGCACAAAAAATATTCTCATCGCTTTATAATATTAAGATAGAACCACTGAACTCACATGAACTGATTTAAATATGTTTTTAGTACCTTTATGGATCTTGAGAGAGGAAGTACCATTGCTGTCTATGCAGGCTTCGCTGAGCCATCGGATTTAATCAAAAATATCTTAATTTGTGTTCCGAAGGTGAACGAAGGTCTTATGGGTGTAGAACGACATGAGGGTGAGTAATAAATGACATTATTTTCATTTTTGGGTGAACTAACCCTTTAATAATTTGTATATTGATAAATTTGCGAGTCTGAAATCAGTTCTCAACAGTGTTGGGGGGTAACATATTACAAGTAATCCGAGTTATGTAATCTGATTACTTTTTCAAGTAAAGTTACGCATTACTTTTAAATTAACAACAAAATACCTGAGTTACTTTTTCAAATAAGTCACACAAGATTTCCCATTTATTATTATTTATTATTAATTATTAGGGGTGTAAGAAAATATCAGTACACGTCAATATCGCGATATTAAGTTTGGCGACACTGTATCGATATTTATTGTTTTATTTATTTACTTACTTATTTACTAGATTCGTGGCTTTGTGTTCGGTTTAATCCCAACCGCTAGTCGCTATATGTCAGTGTTATCTCAGAAGGCACAAGGCGCGTGCATCACTGGCGTTAGCATTAGCAAACCCAGCTCACAAGACGATAGAATTATTCTAGCTCCCGCCGCGGTGTACAGAGCTCATGTGGACTCATTTTGGTTTCAGCTATAAAGAAACCACAAGGAGATCGACAAGAGTCATGTTGCTTGCGAAATAGGCCTTGTTAAAATCCACTACTCGGGAAACGCATTGATTCTGAGAGCTCACTTAACATCCCGACGCCATCCACGCTGCTGAGAGGCGTTTCTATAGAATATGTACTGCACGCTGTCCTCTCAATAACAAAATAAACACACAACAAAAATGACAGCAGAAAGAAAGCATCTGATCATAGCGGTGTGCATGTGTTTGCACCAGCTCTGTTCAGCACTTCAGTGAAGGCACGTTTATTTAAATAGCACTTTATACAATAAGACTGCTTTAAAGCAAGCAGCTTTACAGTATTAAATATGAAAAAGTCATGCAGTCATGGAATGGACTATGCACTTTCTGTTGTTAAATACTTTAGAAATTAAAAACTGCTATTCTGTGAACCTTTAAAACATGCACACCTGAATAATCCTGCAGTCACTTTACTAGGCTATTTTCCCTTTACTTAGATTGCACAAAATAGTGATTTGTGATATAAATGCAAACAATACTGTCTTGATTAAACAAAATAAAGTTTTTTTTTTTGTCAGGTTTTATGCATATGGTGTTCTTTATGACAGTTTTTTCTAAAATTAGATCCTCTTTCTAAAAAACAAGAAATATCGCAATGTATCGCCTTTCTTACAGTATCGCAATATATCACAATATATCGTATCGTAACCCCTGTATTGTGATTCATATCACCAGATTCTTGGCAATACACAGCCCTAACGCCTCTCCTGTCTCTATGTTGAGAGAAATTGGGAGTAAGTGCTCCAGATGTCTTTGCTGCATGACCTTTGATGATCCAATTCAACCATACCAATAAGCAAAATGACTTTAGATAAACATCACATTTTTTTGTTTGTTTTTGTTTTTATTGCTGAAGTGTTGAGCTGCGTCCAAAATCGGATACTCTCGAGTAGGTACGTATTTTTAGTAAGTAATTACTTCACAACTACTAAAAAAAAGTATGTTCTGTATGAATATAATCTGGACGTACTACATTCACCATGTTGCCATCACATGACCTACAGCACCAGTTGCGTCGCTTCACCGCCATTCACAGTTCCTCTCCCGTGGCCTCATGGGATAGTAAAGTGTCCATTGTATGCACACATAAGAATCTCACAGGAAGTAGTACATCATCCAGGTACTTTTACATACTCTGTGAATTCGAACATACTTCTTTTGTCACATGTTTTTCGCCTACGATATAGTAGGGAAGTTTGTGATTACGGATGCAGTCCCAAACTTTCTTCTCCTGCATGCTATATACATTGTTTTTCAACGCAGAAGTAAGGTGTTTTCTGTGAATGTGCAAGACTTCCGATTAAGAATATCAAAGTGCAGTACACTGTAAAACTGTTTGTGCTACAAACCAACATGTTTAAAATTAAGACAATACATTAAAATAATATGGTAAGAATTAAGAAATACCAGTTTGCAATATCAAGTATAGCATAACGAGCCACTGTTACCTGAAAAATTCTTCTGCAATCCTGGCAGCTGAAAGGTTTGTTTGAGCAGCACCCTCTACTGTACAGGTGTGAATTTGCATTCCCTTTAGCTTGAGGTTTATTCATTTCACTTATTGTGTGAAAAGGCCTTTACATTTGCCAAAAATAAAACTTTTACTTAATAATTCATTTAAAAACAAATAAGCCCAGATGAGAAAAAGTAACACAAAAGTAACGTAATGCATTACTGTCCATAAAAAGTAACTAGGGCTACATTCAGACTGTCAGTCCAAATCCGATTTTTGTGCATATCTGATTGAAATCTGATCACATTTAGGAAGTCTGAATGGCCAAAAATCGCATGAAATCCATTTCGAGCTACGTTCATTTGTGGTTTGAAATCCTACTCAAATTGCATTTCTGGAAATCTGTTTCAGTCTGACCACTCTGATTGGATTTTGTGTGGTTTATGTGACTTTCTCACGCCACGTAACGTAAATGTCAAACGTTGTTATACTGTAGGAAACATGCTGAAATTCACTACAGAGACAAGGTTTTGTAGTTTCAAAGTGCCGGAAATAACAATATAATAGAGACATGTTTTGAAACCAGCAGAGACGACTGCATAGAATAAAGCCACGCATACCATAGGGGAGAACCGGGACGAAAGTAACAAAGCGATTTTTTCAGAGCTCTGACTACATTTGCATTTCAAGTAATGACAGCACGTTTAGCACGCAACCCTTGACGGAGCTGCCAAATATCATGTGATTTCGTCATCGTTTCCCGCGGTTAGGTCCGGAAAACAGTTTGAGTACGGTAAATAAATTGCTGAAGCGGTCATTTTTTTTTCTAATTACAAGTTGTGTTTCTCATTTCATGTGTCACAATAATGATCCTGAACACATCCTGAAGTTTGACTTGTCAGTATTTTTCAGTATGAAAGTAAATCGGGTTTAAATGTCAGATGTTCCTGTCAGGACGGAAGTAACACTTGTTACTTTCGTCCCGCTGCAGTGGCAACAAGAGTTTATTTTGTCCCACTGCTAATGTGGTGGCTTTCTCTGCGTTGCAGCATTTATTAAAACATGTTCATGTTGTATTGTACTAGCAGAATATGCCAAGAGTGAGGGTCAGAAAGACAGACAGAGGTCTGATTCAGCCAGATGTTTATGAGAGGGAGTTTCTGGACATATCTGTTGCTGATTTCTGTATGTCACCATTTATTCACTCAATCTGTTTACATTTACCATAGTCACATTTAGTTTTTAGCCATACCTTAGCTTTTCCACACCCACCTATGTATTTGCAGTGTTTCTATTTAGATGTTTTTATGCATATTTTGAATTTATGCATAAAAACAGCTGGATTGGAAACAAGACTACTGCTACATTATGTTGAGAATTCATATTATGCTAATTTAATTTAATTTTCATATTGTTCAAACTGTTGAAAAAATGTTTTATAAAATAAATTGACATTGCCCTCCAAAAAATATTCTAAACAATTCAAGTTTGTACTGTCGGGTTACTTTTGAAACATTTGATGAAACTGAAATTCTCAATTTAAAATAAAAATGTAATTTAATAATTTTTTTTCCAAAGATAAAGGACAAAATATGTTTGCAGTTACTTATTAACAAGGTGATAGTCAGGTATATTTAATAAAAACAAGACTAACACAAAAAAAATCTAGCTTGTATTGTTGTGTTACTTTTGACCCACCTGTGTGTGTTACTTTCGTCCCACCTGATGGGGTCGAAAGTAACAATGTGCAATTTATGTTCAAAGTGAAATTATACTGAAGCCGTTCTACATTTGTACAAAATACCGCCTGGTATTGATAGACCACACCTGTGAGTTATTGACCACAGCAAAAATATATTGCTGTCTAAAACATTATCTTTTAAAATGACATTTTTGTGAAAAATGGTACTTTCGTCCCTGCTCTCCCCTACCACATAGCCATTCATAACGCAGTAGTCCAGCGCACGGTGGACTCACAATATCATGTTGTAAATAAGACAACATCTGTATTGAAAAGTTGCAAACCCCTCCATGCTGCGGTTGTTGTTGTTTTTGGCGTATGCCTACCAACTCAACGTCATTGATTTCTATGGCAATGCAGATATCCCTGAAAACGAAAGAGCAGCATGGACACACAAATCGGATCTGAAGAGTTGCGACACACAATGTGGACGTCAATAATTTTAGATCAGATTCCAATCAGATACACAAATTATCAGAGTTGGACTGACAATGTGAATGCAGCCTAAGTAACAATAGTTCCTTTTTTTTACAGAGTAACGCAATATTGTAATGCATTACTTTTAAAAGTAACTTTCTCCAACTGGTTTTGGTTCAGGCCCAGATTATTCATTGATTAAGTTGCCAAGTTGTCTAGCATACAAAATAGAATTTTGATATTTTTATGGTCTCTGCAGCCAATAATTCACCTCACAAAATACAGTGTTTGACGCAAACCATGTTTATCCACCTTGCAAATAGTCTGGCTCATATTTTCAATATCTTGCATCACTGTGCTCATGGTTTTTAATTTTTAAATGCTGGAATATGCTTAACTTCTACTAAGTGAAAAATAAATTCGCACCAAAAATACAGTTCGTATAACAAAATATATGTAAATGTTTTTTTCTTAAATAATTAAAATTGCTTCAAAAAGTTATTTTGCTATCCTAACTACGTATGAACAACTAAATGGCATTTTATTATTTGCATTTAGCTTTGTATTTTTGCTTGCAATTTACAAGCCTCAGATCAGACCAGTTGAGAGCCACTGCCAGATTATCTGATACATTATTAGTTAATTTATGTAACAATTTCGGGTGTGCTCAGACAACCACATGATCCACTGGTGCACAATACCAACAGCAGCCATCATCACATTCCCACAGATCAAGAGTGACATGCACGCACACATGCAGTTGACTCCCAGTGCACGGGTCAGTTATGATGCATCCACTGTAAAGGCTGAATGCAGCTTCTTACAGTGCATATAACAGAGCAAATGCCAGACTTCATTTCTCCTGCACGCACAAGACTTTCCATTATAACACTGATACATGTGAATGTTTATTATGCAAATGCATATTATCTGAGTGCTCTTGTACATGCTGCAGTGGTGAGCATTTTTGTCACTGCGTGTGGCAGAGATGATGATGCATTCAACATTTCACAGCATCTTCTGCAGCAAGTAAACATTAGCTTATGTGACCGCAGAGAGTATCAAATCACCTGCGTCACAGTGGACTGTGTTGCCTTGGAAACAATGGGAATGATGATGTCACAAAGACATCATAGTTCACATAGTGACCGCTCGTAGCACCATCCAGTTGTGGCCTGTTTTTTAATCACAACTTGCACAGAACAAACGACAAAGTCATTTGTTACAAACAACCAACCACATAATCCCCTTCATCTGTGCAAATAAAATACAAAGCAAATACAACTTAAAACTAGTTTGAAGTAGTTTATAGGGAACCAAACAGTATGTTCAGCAATGCCTAAAGCACTGTAAACTTGACCAAGAGCTCTTCTGCAGTACTGTACTACTGGAAATGTACTTATTTAGCTGCAACATATTCTTCCTTCCAAGATTCAATGCCACCTTTATAAAGAGTACAGTGGCAGTACCATGGTATCAGATGGGTATACAATGGTACTGTATGATTACCATAAATGTAATTTAATTACATTTCAGATAGAACTATGATGGTTGCAGCATTCTTTGCAGTCCCTTGTAGTTTCATCTAAATGCTATATGGTGCATGAATATTAAACTTTCTATGTAAGAGTACTGATAATTGATGGATGAATGGATGGATGGATGGAGTGAATGACAGAACAATAAATGATAGAGTGAAAAACGATAGATAGATAGATAGATAGAGATAGAATAAACAACAGATAGATAGAACAATAAGCAAGAGTGAAAATGATAGATAGATAGAATGAACGACAGAATGAACAACAGATAGATGATCGATCGATCGATAGATAGATGGAATGAACGACAGATGATGGATGGATGGATGGATGGATGGATGGAATGAACAACAGATAGAATGATAAACAATAGAGTGAAAAATGATGGATGGATGGATGGATGACAGAATGAATGACAGATAGAACGATAAATGATAGAGTGACAAACAGATAGATAGATGGAATGAACGACAGATAGATAATAGATAGATGGACAGAATGAACGACAGATAGAACGATAAATGATAGTGAAAAACGATAGATAGATAGATAGATAGATAGATAGATAGATAGATAGAATGAATGACAGATGGAACGATAAACGACAGTGAAAAATGATAGATAGATAGATAGATAGATAGATAGATGGAATGAACGACAGATGATGGATGGATGGATGGATGGATGGACAGAATGAACAACAGATAGAATGATAAACAATAGAGTGAAAAATGATGGATGGATGGATGGATGACAGAATGAACGACAGATAGAACGATAAATGATAGAGTGACAAATAGATAGAATGAATGACAGATAGAATGAACAATAGATAGATGGAATGAATGACAGATAGAATGAATGACAGATGATGGATGGATGGACAGAATGAACAACAGAATGATAAACGATAAAGTGAATAGATAGATAGATAGATAGATAGAATGAACGATAAAGTGAAAAACAGTAGATGGATGATGAATGACAGAATGAATGACAGAACGATAAATGATAGAGTGACAAAAGATAGATAGATAGATAAATAGATAGATAGATGATCACATTTGCATCTCTCAATCAGGGACAGCTGTGATGAGCTCCTTCTAAATACAGTATATGGTCACATGACAAATATTAACGGTGGAACACATCTTACCCCACTATCCCCTATGCTATACTGTATTTGCATTCAGTTTATGCAGAACTCTGAACTTGGATCCTGTGGTGTGTATGATTTAGAAATGACTCTGATATGCTGGAGTGAATTCATTTCTCTCATCTGTATAATTGGGAACTCACCCAGTTCTGTTTCCCCGTGTGATTTCAAAGTTTCATATTCCTCAGCGTTATACGCTGCTTTACGGTACGCGGCCTCTTTCGGTCAAACGTGGGTCTGACTGCCGAGGGTTGGATCACAGATTTGATTCAGACACCCTAATGAAACTTCTTTTTCTTTCTTTCTCTTGTCTGGTCTTTCTTTCCGTGCAGTTCTTGGTCAGCAGTAATATTTTGGTTTGACATTCTCCAATGCCCTTTCTAAATTTGTGCGCTCTGCCCGTGATAGATGAATGACCCTATAAAAACAGCCCTGAGCTGACGACTCCACTATCCCTGGACCAGCTGCAAGGCTGCTGACTGCGGCGGGAATCTCTCACAGGTACATGCATAAAACAGATGCCTAATAAGGTCAGCCAACACGCTTTCCCTCTGCACACAAACATTCCTGAGGAATGGGCTTCATGGATGCTGATTCAGCAAACTGGGCATACATTAAGTCACAGTGATAGCGCTACAATTAGGAGTTGTGCAGGGTCATCAATTAACCAATGACTATGTAAGCTCATTTCCACCACTGAATAAAATAAAAAGCGAATTGCGACTTTTTATCTCACAATTGCGAGTTTACATCTCGCAATTTTGACCTTTTTTCTCAGAATTGCGTGATATAAACTCGCAATTGCGAGTTATAAAGTCAGAATTACGTGATATAAAGTCAGAATTGCAAAATATAAACAATTGCAAGTTATAAAGTTTGAATTGTGATATAAACTCGCAATTGCGTTTTATTACGTCAGAATTGCATGATATAAGGTTGCAATTGGACTTTATAACTCTCCATTTGGAGTTTATCTCTCACAATAATGAGAAAAGTCAGAATTGTGAGTTTATAACGCGCAATTGTTAGTTTATGTGTCAGTAGTGTCAGGTTTAGATGACAGTTCCAGGAATGTCTCGTGCATAAATCCTTTACCTTTAATATATATATATATATATATATATATATATATATATATATATATATATTAAAATACACTAAAGTAAATTGCAATTATCATTACAGATAAAAATAAAGACTTTGTTTTTTAAATTGCAAAATAATTGAAGCATGTTAATGTACAGTTACACTTTCCCCCATTGGCAGTTGCAATGCCTGATTACTGAATTAACCTCTGCACAGATTTTGAAAATGACGAGTCAGCACACCTTTATAGCTTTACTTATTAAGGTTAGTACACAATAGACCAATTAAAACACGAATCAATCCAAAGTTATAACTAAACTGTCCAAAACCCCTCTTTAACAAGCACCCACAAAACCCTAGCATATTGGCATTAAGTTTTGCTCTGACATTTTGTTGTAAAAATGTAGTTGGAATTATGACCATCTGCCTAATATGCTGTTGGTCCTCCATGTGCTGCCAAAACAGCGGCAACCTGCCGAGGCATGGACTCTACAAGACCCCTGAAGGTGTCCTGTGGTCTCTGGCACCAAGACATTAGCAGCAGATCCTTCAAGGGTTAGTTCACCCAAAAATGAAAATTCTGTCATTAATTACTCACTCTCATGTTGTTCCAAACCGTTCATCGTTCATGTTCAGAGCACAAATGAAGATCTTTTCGATGAAATCTGACTGTCCCTTAAGTTGTTTCACAACTGGAACTTTGACGCTTCAAAAGGTTAATAAAGAGATCATAAAACTAAATCCATATGAAGTGGTTTAGTCCAACTTTTCTGAAGAGACTCAATCACTTTATATGATGAACAGATTTAATTTAGGCTTTTACTTACATATAAACATTGATCAGCGAACATAAACAGAAGCTCAACCGAACCTGAATGACGCAGTTCTCGTATGCGCCAAGCAAACATGCTTGAGCTTCCGTTTACCACAACTGATGTGTTCATCATATAAAGCGATTGTGACTCTTCAGAAAATTTGGACTAACCTGCTTAATTCATATGGATATGATCTCTTTATGAACTTTTTGAAGCATTAAAGATCCAGTTGTGAAGGCTGTCAATGGAGGGACAGAACACTGTCAGATTTCATCAAAAAGATCTTCTTTTGTGTTCTCTGAAGATGAACGAAAGTCTTACGGGTTTGGAACGACATGAGAGTGAATAATTATTAACAGAATTTTCATTTTTGGCTGAACTAACCCTTTCAAGTCCCACAGATGTTCAATTGGATTGAGATCTGGGGAATTTGGAGGCCAGGGCAACACCTTGAACTATTCAACATGTTCCTCAAACCATTCCTGAACATTGTGTGCAGTGTGGCAGGGTGCGTTATCCTGCTGAAAGAGGCCACTTCCACCAGGAAGTCATGAAGAGGTGTACCTGGTCTGCAACAATGTTTAGGTAGGTGGTACATGTGAAATTTACATCCACATGAATGGCCGGACCCAGGGATTCCCAGTAGAACATTGCCCAGAGCGTCACTGGGCACACCCAAATAAGGTTCATGACAGAGTCTATTATTTGGTTGTACACGTTCGTTAAGTAGGTGGTTCTTGGCGATAATAAAGGCTAGTTTATCCTAACAAACACTAAATTTCAATGGTGGTTAGGCTGTTGATTGCTGGAACAGTGTGAACTAGCATTGTATAGACTAGATTGTATGTTATTAGTCAGAAGTCTGGCTACCTCCAAATTTGTTGATCTGAACACTGAAGAGCTTCACATAACAGCAAGTTAAGATCTCAAGGCCATGTCATCAGCAGAAGACCGAGATGATGATGATGATTGAGGCTCTTCAGGATGGTTCTCCAATCGTCTCTTTAGACCTGCATGAACACAAGCACTCTAACACATCAAAGCAGTTGAGATCAGTGTCTCTCCCTCCTCTTTCTCGCTCCCTTTGATCCTCTCAGTCATCAGTGGCGGGTTTCGCTTCCTCCCATAATTCATTGGAGCAAGTCAAGGATGCTCATTATCACAATCGCTTTCCTCTTGTCTCAGAGGATGGGTGGCATGCTCAATTTATCAAAACGATAGCATCTCCGGAGAACGAAATGCCCCTCTTTATGCTAACGGTGGTCTGCAACTTTAGAATGGTTTGGCCCCTCGTGCCTGCGTTTTCCACTACATTTAGCTTGATTGTACCGCTTCAATACTAAGAGTAATCTGATTAGGTTTTGTTATGGGATGCATATGAAGAAAGATGGAGATAAATGATTTGTTTGTCTGAAAACAGTATTGTAATTGAGTAAAGAAACTAAAAATAAGCTTGCACTCAACCGAATTATCGCAGCATGATAAGACCGAGCTCAGCTGGATTCCATTCGGCCATCTGATAGACCCTGCTGTTAATTGAATATAGAGTCGAGTCAGTGGCAGGGGGCATTTTTACAACCCCATTTGTCCAAAAAACCATGGGAGGATGGAAACTGTAAAAATCTCATATGCATTACTTAATTATATATATTGGTAAACAACGAAAGAAAAAAATTGAGCTTAATTGTCACAGATTCTTTGAAGAAACCAAAACCTATGAGTGAAGAAAGTTATGATATACTGTTTTACACTTTGAAGGTTTTTTGGTAACATGAATTTTAAGGTGACATAGTTACACGTTACAAGTACTTACTATAGTAATAACAGTAAATTATGCATAATTACAAGTAACTAACTCTGACTTTCACTACTATCTAAAATATTGGTGTCATACCTGCTTGTTTTTGTTTCATGGCTGGTAAACATAGTTTTGGCCGGTAAATTTTCTTAAGTCACCGGCCATTGGCTGGTGTGAATACAAGTTAGTTTTAGGCCCTGTATATATACTATATGTGTGTATGTATATGTATATGTATATGTATATGTATACACACACACACACACACACTTCACATGCATCCAATCCTTCGGATGAGTAGATTGATTTAGAGAGGAAACGCAGGCTTTTTTCCCCTTGTCTTGTCTTTGGAAATGAGAGACAAAGATTGCAACAGAACATCTGGAATATAAACAGAAAATCATGGCAGACATAAACAAAAACTAGCCTGTGCATAATCAAAAAGAAAACATTTACAACCAAATTAAAATGATTTACCAAGCTGACACAAAAGTCTGTACACAAAATTTAATTTACAGTACAGTGCATCTTCCATCTGAGAGGCCATCGTCAGAAGATATCATCCAGTTTAAGGAGACTTTTTGAATCATTCCTGTTTTATGGCTTAATCTGAAATTTAAGCATCGTAAAATGCCACCATATCATAGCCTAATGAATCAGCCTTAAAGAAATCTTTCGTTGTTCAAGTTAGTTCTGGATACTTCAATAAAAACAATTCAGCCAAGAGCTTTATATCAGTAGTGACTCAGGATAAGAGAATCTCTAGATAAAGGAGTTTGAAATCTGTAAATATTGTAGTGATTAAGATTTTCCTCTTATGCTAAAGCGCAATGCATACAGGTCTAAAGTGCAAAACAACGCAACAGCCCTCATTCTTCTCTTTTCCAACACAAAAAGCTCACTCAGATAAATATTTTCGGGGGAAAAAACAAATAATAATAATTTAGCAATACAGTAAACCACCACATACAGAAGTAGGAGGGAATCTCCTCTGTCAAACGCATGTTCACCATATGAATAAAAACAGTCAAAACATGTTTTACATCCAGCACTGAGGCACACAAGCCCCAAAACACATAACACTGATGATCAATCAGCATAGCGTAACATAACCAGCACTCTTGCTCTGTGACAATGCACAGACGAACACAGAAATCACCAAATGTCTCCACACGCTGTTTCACAGTTGCAAAAAAAGGCTAAAATTCATTAAACCCTATTTAATGTACAGCATCAGTACAGTATTTGGCAAATAAAAGTAGGGTTGAGTGCACACGTGCATGGCATTTGCAAGTATACATTCATTTAAGATACAAGCTAGCTCCACACAAACACCCCAGCGCCCCAAACGACGATTGCTCTGAGGCTCGTTTCCCAGACTAACAGTACTTTTTTCCCCCTCACTGAGTCAGAAGGTATCATGTATAGTACAGTACAGTAGTTTAAAAGCCTTTGGCATAAACTGGGACAGGAAGCTAGCTGCCAAGTGCTCACCCACAAACCGACCCCAGTTTTTGTCGCTAACGCCAAGAGAAACCTCGCGACCATTCCAGGCACAGCGCTTGTAATGGTGTTAGTGTAATATTTTTTAGAAATTCGTTTTTAGGAAGTTTCCTGCAACATTCAGAGACACGAATATGATACAAAAATGAATAAATAACTAAATGAATTGCTTAAATATTCTCCCTTTGACCTGGTGGAAGAACTGGCGTTTGCAGTGCATTCTGGGTACTGCAAAGAGTACGTACATGAGGCTTTATGACTGAGAATTGTATTGCATGTATGAGGAAGAAGTACAGCCGGAGGCATTTATGATATTGTTATTTTGTTGTGTTTTTTGTGCTTTGTAGCATGACAGCGTCTGTTTTTGCGAGCACCGCCTCAGTATTCTGTGTCAGAGCCGTCCGCTGGGTCAGTGTTGCGTGACAGCATGTAGTTGTCCATGTCTATGGAGGGGCAGTTGTGAATGGAGTAGCGTAGGCGCTCGGCTAATATGGCCTGGCTTGTGTAGGGAGGAAGGCGGAGCTGAAAGAAGCACGTCTGGGCCGTAGGAAGGCCGTTCATAGGCTGTTGAAAGAACATAAAGAGAAAGTAAAGACTTGGGCTTCATCTTAATGCACACACTACTATTAGGCATGGCAAGTACATACAGTATGCTGACTACGCCTTCCAGACTGAGCCAAGCTGATTAATCTGGCGATATCTGCCAATATTATCAGTGGTTAATAACTTTAAACCTTTCAGTAACTTCATTTTAGTTACCAAATCTACTGACAACCTTTTCATATAAACAAACATTAATAATAATAATAATAATATAAATAAAAATAAATCAATTAAAAAATGTAATTCCTTATATATATTTATACAACAGTTCTTTCTGGTTCTCCAATCTCATTGGCTGAGAGCAGTACAATATTCTACTGATAACAGCACTCCTACCTTTTCACCGTTTGTATCACTCCACTTGAAGTGACTGTCATGGCGGCCGAGCAAATCCACCATATTTTTTTTTACAAATACTACACTTGTTGTACCACGAACTGTAGTTTTAAGGTGAGAATGTAGTTGTTTAGACCTAAAATTTGTGACTCATATTTAATCATAGCGCCTATTTTACAATTTGTTTAGACGTTTTCGGAGATGCGAGCTCCAGGCCGTCAGCGGCTGTTCAGTGCTCGTGTACCCGCTGAGAACAGCTTCATCTCAGCCAGTGCTTCGGGGATTCGCCGCTGTCTCTTATAGTGGTTAAACATGAGATATAATTCATTTTTGGTACATAAAACAGGCAATCTTTGGTCTTATTAATCTATTATTTGTTCCAGAGCAAATCGAACTGGGCTACGTTAAATTTAATAATATTAAGGCAATATTTAACTTACGTCCTGTAGAGCACTGCTTTTGTACATTTGACTGAATTGTACAATTGTGTTTAACTCCTATTGTCATTTATAATGGCTATTGTTGTTCATTTAAATATTGTTGTTCAATAAATATTATTTTATATAAATAATATGTTGTATTTGATATTGAGAAAGCAAGGGTCTATTAGAGCGTAATATGGATTGAGTGAAAGTTACATTAATACGGCATTAAATGGTGGCAAACTTTACAAGTGAATGAGTCAGTTGCAAGAGACTTTATAATTGAAAGGGACTTTTAAAAGGACGTTGTTTTTGCGCTGTTAGGGAAAATTCCCTTAACTGTAAAAAGTACAAATGCAAAGATCGCTTTCCTCAGCGGACATTTAAACAGATTTTTATAATGGATATAATATTATGGACATCGACCTGAAGAATGAATGTTATATCAGACACAGGTAATGCTCGCTCAGGCGATCTCTCTCTCTCTCTCTCTCTCTCTCTCAATAATACTGCACAAAATACAATGAGTTTCAATAGAGGGTCTCAACATTCCTTCGTTACTAGTTCTAAAGTGATATTTTAGTAACTGAGGCTTGGTCAAACTGTCAACTTGAGATTTGAATCCGTGGTGGAAGGAAGTAGTTCTGCACAAAAGAGGGTTTTAAAGACACTCCGTTGTTATTTCTTATTTATTTACACACTCGTGCCGTCGAACTGTTGTAGAAATGCAATATCACACTCGTAGCCGTGCATTATGGCTATATATCAGCACGCTGTGATTACTGAAGGATCATGTGACACTGAAGACTGGAGTAATGATGCTTAAAAAATTCATCTTTTCTATCTCAGGAATCAATTAATTAATCATTTTAAAATGATATTAAAATAGATCCAAATCAATAAACGCATGCATAAGACACTTATTTCAAACAATCTTACTGAACCCAAACTGTATATATTTGAACAAAATATTTAAATAAAATAATATTTAATTATAATACTGTATACCTAACAGTGGCCTTACCCGATCAACTTTGATGATCTGAAACTTTTGTGTGATGTCAGCCGGGTTGGATGGCAGTCTGGAGCGTCCGGACACAAAGCGCAGGAACAGGACTCTCTCTTCATTGGTGAATTCCTCGAGGCTCTGCCACAGCCAACCAATGAGTTGGTGGCTGTCAGTAACGTCACGGTATCGTACCACCTTCTTCAGCATCTCCACAGAGACCTCGGGCAGGCCGCACACCAGCTGTTCCAGCTGACGAGCCGTGAGCAGGGAGAGCAACGGGACAGGGATGATGGAGGACATGCCCTCCCTCACTGCTGCCACCTATATAAACACAGATTGCTGCATTACCATTGCTTACGCTCTGTTACCATGCAAGATCAGTTTATTGGCATTATTACATACTGCAAAGCCACTAACACTGCTTGATGGGGAGTTAGTTGTTCTCATTTAACTCTACACACAGAGAGAGTCATTCTTTGAGTTTTTGTGGCTTTTAGTTCATGTCTGTTAGCTTGAAGATTATCTATATGCTAATATACTCCAAATATTGACAAATTCCCTTTTAGCAGAAAAGTGCACTCAAAAATGTAGACATTTCCAGGAAAAGGACAAAATAATGATGATTCACAGGTGTATGCACACTTTTGTACAATAAAAATACTACACCATTATGAAAAGACTAATAATGTTTCTCCATCGACAATCATTGTAAAGCTAGTGTGCATTTTGACTAAATAAAATGTCATTATATTATTTCATAACATTTGTAATGAGAAGTGTTTATAAATCCATAATGGCACCCTGCAGTTTTACACCAAAATAAAATCTTGATGGTTCAATGTTATAAAAACAAAATATTAGTATTGTAATTTTACAGTTGTACTGTAAATTAAATTATTATTTTTTATTAAATACTAAATGTATCTTACAATGAAAAAGTATTACAGCAGTAATATATTTATTATTTAATATTTATATTTAATAATAGCAAATAATAATACAATCACATTATTAGTATTATTAATTATTAAAAAATTCAAATATCACAATATGATTTTTTAAAAATTATTATAATTTTTTATTTTTATTTTTTTTTGGCCAAATTGTCCAGCCCTACAAACCTTTAAAATCACATTTAAAAATGTTTTTTAAAAATGTATCCAAAAAAAAAAAAAAAAAAAATCACTTATTTTTTCCCTCCACAAATGGTTCAGCCCTAGTGAATTCCCAACATACTATTATCTGATTATTTTAATCAATTTTTTAATCATGCCACTTTTTCAACATTATGTTTTAATGAAAATTATTTAATTATCATCATGGGGCGTCTAAAGCTGGCTGTATGCAAATCATGCGTAAACAATTCTTCTAAAACCTCCTATTGTGTCTCATGGAAGTAAAAAAAATTTGGATTGAATTTGAAAAACAATAATGAATTTGGAACAATAATGGCAGAATTTCCATTTTTCGGGTTAATTGTGGCTTCAATTGAAAAATTCAGCGAATATAATCCAATTCTGTAATTTCAAAGTGTCCAAAGGAGAGGCAGATACCTGTCTGTCCATCTCATGAAGTCTGTAGTACAAGGCTCTCTCCACATAATCGTTCCTGTTGGAGAATGTCAGGGGGAGGTTATGCCCACCAGGAATCACTGGAACCAATGTGCCATCAGCACTGTGAGCCACAAACGAGTCCAGAGGGATCATCTACAAATCCAGAAAAAAGAGCAGAGAGTGAGAAAGTGTTTGATGTCTGAATGGCTGATCTCTGCTAGTCTCTCAGGGCTGTATGGCTTACCACTGTGAAGTTCTCTTCATTGATCACGCTGTTGTCCAGATGCAAGATGCCCTGAAGGGAGCGGTACGTGAGCAGGTCCACCTCCTCCAGGTCGGCGGCTCCCAGAGGAATGCAGCACATTTGTTTCCACACCCATGGTGCCAGGTGCAGATCCAAGGGCTTTTTAGTTCGAATGGCCACCGCCATTAGGATCCCCAAGAAGCGAAACTGCACCATGTGATCATCCGAGACTGCTGCTGGGTTCAGCAGGAACCTGTCCAGACAATGGAGGTTAGCAGTCAGGTTAGCAGTTTTTTTTTTTTTTTGAGCCAATAGAGTGCTGCAGGGATGACATATTTTTGTAGGCCAAAACCGAGAAACAAGTTAGCATTTTAGCACTTCCGGTTCCAGCATCCTGGGTTTTTTGAATGGGTTTTTGGTTAAATGCCTAAAATAAGGTCTGTGGTGAACACAAGCTCAAGATATTTTCACATTTTATTCTACGACATACGAAAAAAAAAAAAAAAAAAAATCACAAGGGTGTCTTACTGATGTATTTTAAGTTTTACTTGTTTACATCTTATTTCCACTTTTCAAATATTTTTTGCATTTTTTTATAGAAAATAAATGCTATTCCGATCTGATATGTGATGGGAAAAGGGAGAAGAGGGAAATTGGCAAATGGCGGATTCGAACTCGGGTCGATCGAGTCAAAAGCTACTTCTACGAGCCACAATCCCTACAGCCTACGCCACTGCAGACGTTGAGTGGCACGCATCTTTTTTAATGTTGTGTGGCCCAACCAGACATTGGTGGGAAGAGTTAGTGTAAACAGCCTTTGCCAATGAGACAGGCGTGTAAATAGACTCTCCATTTAACTTTTTACAGCGGTCAACTGTAGGCTAGTTGTGTTCATTTGAGAAGATTATCATGATGAACAAAACATGTAAGAATCATAAACTTTTTTTTTTGGTCACAGAGCTTATTTTCTACATTAATCCAAAAGCCAATGGAAAAATCCTATGTCAAGGGAACCAGGGTGATTCTAACTTTCGGGTGGTTGGCCTACAAAAAAACGTCATCACTGCAGCACTCAATTACATTCTGCTTACACATCTCAGTGTCTACAACGTACCGGTCCGTGTTACTACCAACATCTGCAGTGCTGTTCGGAGTGTGAATAAGGAGGTCAACCACACCAGACTGCAACTCCTGGGAAAAGAGAATTCGGTTTTGAATGCATGAATGAAAAGTGACCCCCTTTAGCGTGTGTGACCCACAGAGGAAGAAAGAGTTGGAGTTACCTGGCACATCTCAGTGATGGTGTCGTCAAACACGCCCCCGGCATCATCCGCCCCCTCTCCAACCAACTTCACCTTCCATGCTCTGGAGGGCAGACGTAGCTCAGTAGGGTTCAGGTTCACCACCTGCTTGGCGATCTGCACGAAAATGGGCTTGCTAGAGCGTCCCCTGTGAATTTAGAAAAACCAAATCTGTAGCTCAAAACACAAACACTATTAAATATCCATCTATACATTCTCTACACTTCTTGTGTTCCTCTAATTCAGTGGTTCTTAACCTTTGACTCCAAGGTTCCCTACTGTCCACAAGAATATTTAAAGGCCCCATGAATTTTATTATTTTTTTGACTAAAGGATAAGAATTTATTAATGAATTTAACATTATAAAAATGCCATGGAGTTATAAGACTAATTTACATGACTTTTATGTAATTATATAATTATATAATATATTTTTCTATTATAATATAATAATATATTATATAATTATATATATATAAATATATATATATATATATATATATATATATAAGCCATTAAGGGGCCAAGCACAAAGAAGCAAGCAAGAAGTAAAATGACCAGTAAAATATAGCATTTTATTTCATATTTTTTATTGTAGTTAGTGGCAATTTCATATTTTGTTCAGTTATAGTGCTACCAACAGGCGCAATCCCACCACTTTTTTTCATGTGTCCTTAGAGTGTGCCCATAAATAAGTGTCCAATTTGGTGAAAATAGTTATAGATGTGTATATGTATGAGAACATAAAAATGACCCATGCACGGCTTTGATTGCATTTTTTTTTGCCAATTACTATCAAAATTTTGACATTTGGGCATTAATGTATAGCCAACAACCTACATTTTCAAATTTCCTATGGTGGTTTTGTCTCGATCGGACAAACGGTTTTGAAGATATTCGCAAACGTTGTTTTAACGCTAAATCGCAAGGCAGAACCTAGCATGTTAGATATCGTTGGACTCGGCAAGGATTCAAGGAGATGACTCCCATGAAAATAAGTCAACCACATAAATAGTTATGAGCATATGAATATTTCATTTCACCACTAGGTGGTGCTGTCTCTAAACTTTTCAGGCTCCTTTAGGGCATCGTGCTGATGACCCATACCGAGTTTCGTAATGATACACTAATGTGTTCAAATTATACAGCATTTTGCTACAAAATGCAAAATGGCCGACGCCGATATGTTAAAATCGGATATCATTCAACTCATTCGACTTATAACTTCTGAATGGTTTGGACAAAAGCAAAAATAGCCATATTTGCTATCTCCGGACCAGTAGGTAGGGCTGTGCCGAAACGCAGCATGTAGCCTCAGGTCATGCTTGTGATGACATGTACCAAGTTTGGTCTAAATACGCTAAAGCTTTGCAGAGATATAGCCTCGCGTCCAATTTGTGATGCTCTTCTCATTCTCGCACCTGGTGGAGATCCGTTTGACTGTAATCTGAGGGCCGTAGGTCTTTCCTTGGGTCATGGTTCTGCCGATAGTGCGAACAAGAGGAAGGGTGTTGACTTTCGGGGACAGGAGGCCTCGGAGTTGGCCTTGTACGATGGCAGCGGTACCTGAGCTGTAGCGGGAAGCATTCACCTGGAAACCAGCCAGAGAGTGACACAGTCAGACAAAACTCCTGCTTGGATATTGAGCGACAGAGACCTATTACTCTGGAGGTAAAAAACAGGAACCGTAACAAGGAACACTTTCACACTGGACACAAATTCAGCTGAGCTTAGAAAATGATGAAAGGTTCTTGGCAGGGAGTCAGAGTACAGTTTCTTTCCAGTGAAACATCAGCACACAATGCAGTGATTGACATGAATGTGTGTTTATGTTTTATTATTGATTATGCGTACCTGACTGCGAGGGTCGAGGTTCAGAAGCCTCCAGGACTTGTACATAAGATCAGAGAAGTGGTACAGCACTCTGAGACGGGTGTTTAGCACTTCAGGGCTGCAGTCTTTAAGGGCGTTATACTGCGGGGGCACGGACTGGGGCAAACCGAGCTGTATCCCTGAACAACCTGCAAAATACATAGAGTTGTTGAGTTGTTGAGATGCAAAAACAAATCTCACATCTAACTGCTGAGGAACTGATCCTAGAACAGTGCGGTTCACTGATAATGTCAAAGACTGAGGAGATGTGAAGCTGAATTATGCCAGGATTCAGCAGAAAAATTTTGCATATCTGAATTGTGTATATTTCCATATATATATAAAATTACTGACCCCAAATGTTTGTATATTTACTACTGAAATTTCTGACTTTTTTTTTTTTTAGGATTTTGTTGATTTTCATGATGCTTCCAGGCCTGAAAACCTCTTTTTTTTTTTTTTTTTTTAATTATTGAATTTTTTTCCTCATAGAACCAAAAGGTGCTAGTTTTGTGGTGCATATGAGTGAACGTTAACGTAGCTGCTTCCCATGAGGAGCAATTCAAAAAGTTAACTTATGAGGTTCCAAACCAACCCACAAGTATTTGTTTCCAAGCCTATGGTGTGTACCTGAAGCTCTGGTTGACAGAGCTGGTGTGGTCCAGGCCGAGGTATGACAGCGTCCAGCAGAGATCTGCCTGATGTTCTTGCCCTGTAGAGCTGTAACCATAGTGGGCTCTTTGACAGGATTGGAATGGCCCAGACCCAGCTGCAGTGCACACATAGAGGACATAAGCTCAACTAAATATTCACCCAGATCTATAGAAAACATCACTGCACATGATGGTAAAGGGTCAGTGCACTATTTCAGCTGACTTTACCTGGGCCTCACAGTTGCAGCCCCATGCGTACACGTCTCCAGTGTTGGATAAAGCAAGGATGTGCTCGCAACCCACAGCAATGTCCTCAATAAACACGCCCTCCAAAGCAGGAATGATCTGTGGACGGTTGTGATTCTTCAGCATGGCGTCTGGCAGGCCTATCAGACGCTCTGTGAAAACATATACACATCAGGGCTGTCTCAACATCATTTTGAAAAACACGCAGTCAGCTTTATGTTCAGACATCTCATTTAAAAAAATGCCACATTTACACACAAACACATTTGGATGATGATTCCTTGAGGGTCTACCTTGGCCGAATGTGTAGACGTGCCCATCTTTGGCCAGAACCACTGAGAAATGCGTTCCACATCCAACCTTTTTGACGCCTTTATTGCAAAGAGCCTCCACTTTCTGTCAAATAATAGAAACACAGGACAATCAGCCAATGGACAAAACACATACACTACTGTTCAAAAGTTTGGGGTAAGTAGATTTTCTTTTAAGAATTTAATATTTTTATTTGGTAAGGATGCATTAAATTGATCAAAAATGACCGTAAGGGCATTTAAAAGATTTCTACTTCAAATAAATGCTGTTTTTTTTTTTTTTTTAACAGTCTATGCATCAAAGAATCCTGACAAAATTATATCACGGTTTCCACAAAAATATTAAGTGGCACAACCATTTTCAACATTGATGATCAGCAGCAAATCAGCATATTAGAATGATTTCTGAAGGATCATGTGGCACTGAAGACTGGAGTAATGATGCTGAAAATTCAGCTTTACCGTCACAGGAATAAATTACATTACAAAATATATTAAAATAGAAAACAGTTATTTTAAAAATTGTAATAATATTTCACAATGTTACTGTTTTCACTGCATTTTTGATCAAATAAATGCAGCTTTGGACTTTTTTTTGAAAAATCTTACCAAACCCAAACTTTTGAAAGGTATTTTAGCCAGTGAGAAGATCAGTAGGACGGTACCTGTGGGTAGCACTTCACTGTGCATGGCCCGATACCCAGTTTACCATAATCGCCGTCTCCGAAGGCCCAAACGGTCAGGCCGTCTGATGACAGGACCAAAGTATGATTGATACCACATGACACCTAAACACGAGAGGAAAGGTCATCTACACTCATCAAGCATTGGGCAAAGGTCATATACGTGCACATTAACATCAAAGTCAAAACAAGGCAAAGTAGCACCTGTCCAATGTGGCATCCATCTAGTGCTGTAACCCTCTCCGGGACCATCTTGTTCGAAGTTGATCTCTGACCCAAGCGTCCAGAATCTCCACTACCAAAGGTGAAGAGTTTTCCATCTGCTGTGACGACAGCTGAGTGTTTGAACCCACACGCCAGCTGAGGAGGGGAAAGGATGTTCAAATGAAAGCTGATCATGTGATGGTTTTAGTGATTATTTTGGACAGTAATTTTCTATACCTGCACAACTTCCTCTCCCTGCAGAGCCTCGATCTGTTTGGGTCGTCTTTGCCGTTCACTGTTCCCGTGGCCGAGTTTCCCATAATCCCCATCACCCCAACTGAACACCTCTCCAGTCTCGGTGAGAGCCAGTGAGTGTCCGTCTGACCCGTATGAGGTCACTAGCTGTGTCACTACGTAACCTATTAGGGAAAAAAATATATATATTTATATACATTTGTTGCTAACCAGCTATTTAAATGTTGTGAGCAGCAAGCTCATTGGCTGCAGATGCGACATGAACCAATCAGCTTGTGCCCATAGTTAATGCTGCAAGTATCATCAGCTTTGCATTAAGGACCCATCAGCCTGTGCCATCTAGAGTTTCATGACAGAACTAGGCATATATATATATATATATATATATATATATATATATATATATATATATATATATATATATATATATATATATATATATATATATATATATATATATACACACATACACACACACACACACACACATACATACATACATACATACATGTGTAAGCAATAAGGTACGAGAGGCTGTGCTGTATCGTGAATAAGTCACGGCTGAATCGTGACTTATTCACAATACAGCACTAGCCTCGTGTACCTTACTGCTTTTATAAAACGGTTACCACACAATACAAATATTAAAGCCAAAAATATGTATCAATGCAACTTTCATAAAGTAAAGTTTCACTAAAAGCCTTCCTTCCGCCGGAAAAAATAGTCCCTGACCGTGAACAGCAACAGAAGTTACATTATTACACCATTAGATGGCGGCAAAGACTGTCATTCATGATTGTATCAGTCAGTAGCGAAGACTTTTACATTGAAAAGACTGAATTGTTGTGAACACGGAACAAGACGCAAATGCTTTGACTAGCGTTGTCAGTCATGGAAAAACCCCTTAACTGTTAAAAGGACAAGACAATACATCGGACATTTAAACAGATTTTTTATTATGAACATAGGACTGACCTGAAGGAAAATGCTAAATCTGAATGCAGGTAATAAACTCGCTCACTCGATCTCTTTCTCACAATACTCTTCTACGTAATACAGTAAGCTTCAATGAACAATATCAATTGAGAACAAACAGTTTACATTGCTAAGAGTGGTTGCTAAGGGTGTTGTGTAGTGATACACAGAACCGATGGGTGAAGCGGTCATAACCGTGTTTTATCATGAATAAAACACAGCTATTGACCAATCAGAATCAAGGACAGGAACTAACCATTTATATACATATATATATACTGTTTACATTACCCTGTAAAGCTGAGATGATAGTTGGGGTGTAGAGATCATCTGAGTTACCCTGTCCGAGTCGCCCATAACTGCCCTCCCCTACAGCCAGAACTGTACCATTAGCCTGAACCAGGAATGTGCAGTTCTGACCACACACAACCTAAAAGAAACACACATCAGACATAAATGGAGAGGATAACTCTTTCTCTAAATGAACATGCCAACTTTTGCATGCATTTTATTTTGGCACTCTACCTGCTGAGTCTGAGAGAGGGAGGGCGCAAGGGTGGGCACCGATGCGCTGGTTCCAGCATCCGCCAGCTGCCCATGACGTCCGTTACCCCACAGGTACACCTCACTTTTACCACCCTGCTGCCAGTCCTGTAAAACACAAACAGAATTTTATTACATTAAAATAAGATGTTTACACTGCCCCTATTATGCTATTTTAAAGGTTCCTAATTTCGTTTTGAAGGACTCCTGCAATAGGTTTACATGTATCCAAGGTCAAAAAACAGTTTAATTTTCTCATAATATATACTGAAGCATCACCTCACATTTCTCAAAGCCTCTGAAACAGTTTGATAAAGGATTCGGTCTCTCAAAACCCTTCCTTTTCGAAAGCCTATTCTGCTTTGATTGGTCAGATGGCCCAGTCTGTTGTGATTGGTGTACCCCGCTTACAGTGCGTGTCGGAAACGAAATGTGTCTTCTCTACATTTTGACGACATGAACCAAGCTCTTCCAGGTCTCAGCAACAACTACAGTGTTTGAGGGCGGGTCCAAATTGTTTTTTTCTTTTGGGAGAAAATATCCAATCCAAAAATCCATTTGTCGTGCACTTTGATCTCTGAAACCTTGCAGACCTTTTACCTTTACAAACAGCTATATTACACACTAAATGAAAAGTAATATCAGAACAAGCATAATAGGGGCACTTTTTTAAATCACAACAATTTTCTTTATACACAACAAATTACAAAAGCATTATTCTTTCAATCTCAATGTACTGATGCGAAATAAGACCATGTCCATTAAATAGCCAATTCAGCAAGCTGTAAAGATAAAAAATGCACAGAGATATGCTTTAAATGAGGACGAAAGGAGTTTTATGTAGAGACAGCCAGGTTGTGTGTGCAGTTAGCTGGTAGCGCTTGTGTGAGGTAATTTATAAAAGATGAATGAATAAAAACACGTGAAGAGCGATAAAAAACTGCCTGAAAGAACAATGCTGAACACAAAGACTATACTGACAGAGACGAATGAGGAAGATCAAGGAAGATCCGGATGTCTTAACGCACGCTTTCACATATCTGCTAAACCTCACACACGTTCAGGAACACACAGACTTACTTCAGGTCTGCTGGTCGCCCAGGACATTAGTTGTTCATCCATCATGAAGCTCCATTTACTGTTGTCCTATAAAGAGAACAAAAGACACTGCATACATTCTCATATCAAAATAACCTTTAAGAGGAAATATGTACAAAAGTACAAGAGTCTGTTTTTAAAGGTATTGAATGAACTTAAGGAAGTGATTGAAAATTATTTTATAGCTTTGTACTCGCTCATCATATAAATTTTGAACAAAAAAAGTTACATAGTGTACCTTTAATATTCCAAGGGTCAGTGTAATGGTCAAAAATGGTCATAAATAAGTAATTTATGACTGTTTTTGCTGCAAAACAGTATAAAATATTGTTCCTTTAAATATCCAATTTAGCTAAATTACAGATTTGACAAGGATCATCTTCATTTTGCTTCTTACCAGAGGTTTGGTGAACTCCGTTGCTCCAGAATGATGGAACTCAGGTGCGATGAAGGCTTCTGGGAAGGGCGTGCCACGAGCAAACGCCTCTGCGCTCTTTACTGTGGTTGAATATGTGGAAAGCCAGTTCCACTCTGAGGGGCAGAAGGATCCAGGGGCCCCATCCTGATCCGGCCCTGTCCCGCTGTGGTGAGGAGGTCTGGGTTGACGGCACAGTAACTGATCCAAAAAGAGACCCACGGCCAGTGTGGCCAGACTCTGAAGAAATGCGCTGTGGGTCAACTGATCGCCTGCCATCACATGACTCTGAGGAGCAAGACACACATGAAGGAATATGATGTGATATAATATCTATAATGTACTGAGAATACCTTTATAATGCATCACATACACAACCTGTTAAAAGTTTGGAATAATTAAGTTTTTGAAAGAAGTCTCTTATGCTCACCCAGGCTGCATTTATTTGATCAAAAATAGAATAGAATTGTGAAATATTATTATAATTTAAAATAACTGTTATCTATTTTAATATATTTTAAAATATATTTTATTCCTGCGATGGCAAAGCTGAATTTTCAGCATCATTACATAGTTTGATCGTTCATGATCCTTTAAAAATCATTCTAATATGCTGATTTTGTGCTCAATTTTTACTGGTGCTCAATTATTAATTATTGTTTAAAAGAACAGCATTTATTTGAAATAGAATTCTTTTGTAACATCATCGTCTTTAGTGTAATATTTCATCAATTTAATGTGTTCTTGCTGAATAAAAGTATTAATTTCTTAAAAAAAAAAAATAGGCCTACTTTTATTCTTGTATATATTTTTTTTTATTTTGAATAAAATAGTGGTTTTAAATTGTAATAACATGTCATAATATTACTGTTTTTACTGTACTTTTTGATCAAAACAGTATTTTTGAACATAAGAGACATGAACATTCCTAACTTTTTGACTGAAAGTGTATAAACTAAAAGCTTCATGGAAAGTTTCTTTGATGGTTTTTACAGAGCTGTTTTTGAATATCTAATCTATCTGTGATGTCTTCATTCAACATAACTTTAATGACATAAAGAGGAATATTTAATGTACTTGGGCTGTTTAAAAAGCTCCAATGAAGCAAAAATAGGTGGCACTGAGGTGATATTGAGCTGCGGTTCATTTATCAGAGCAGAAGCTGCAGTGTGAACTGAGTGACTCTGGTCTCTCCTCACAGGACTGCAGTTTAACCAAGGACAATAATGAGCTGTTAATAGAGGCTGTTAAGTGAAACTGGGCAAAGAGTCAATTTGCTAGCAGAACAAACAGCCTCAGCAGAAACTCAGATTCAGACTGGGTCAGAGTTAAGGCAAATATGTATGTGTCAGTTATTATAATATATTGAATAGTTATGTCATTTCTATAGTGTTCTAGAAAACTTCAAGAGTTTAGTGTTGCTGTGTCATCTCATTTTAACACAAAGCACAAATATGATTACAGATTTCCCTGTTTTACGAGCATATTTTATGACCTAAATCTACCCATAAAGGCCCTGCAAATTAATTTAATGGACAAAAACAAATGTAACGCAGTGTCAGCTCACAGGTAGAGCTACCATACTTAAGCACATTAAAGATAAAATGCTTAAATCTACATTAGAGTATCAGAAAGCTACAAAACAATTCTCACAACGCAACTTCTGGAACTTGACTCATTTGCATATAAAACCTATGTATCTTGTCTAGTATCATCATAACTATTGACATTTTCTTTTCTTTCCATTTCCAAGTGTTTTTCTTTGTCATTTTCAGGCATTTTTTTTATTTTGTATGTGACTATATTTTGTAAATATCTTGTAAGTAAGTTGTTCATTGTCAGCATTTATTTTATTTTATTTATCAAGAATATTGGACATTTATTGGCTGATATGAATTTTAATTTGTATTTTGCATAAATACAAAATCAAATAGTAAATTGCCAATATTCAATTTTCTCCACAAAGTACCAAAGATTTATACGTAATATCAGCAATTTATCAGTTATCAGCCATAACACAAAGAGAGCAAAATATACCTCATTAAATGGACAATACGTGTAGTGAATTTTGAATTTTCAGTTTTGATGAGAAAGTGTATGTACCTTCTCATAGCCGTACTGCTCCTGAAGCAGTGTGGGAAGGCGCTCAAGAAAGACAGCCATGCAGGGAGCACGATTCAATCCCAGAATGCCCTGACTGCGTAGAACTGAACGGCAGGAGGCCAGAACGTGATTCTGAGAGATCCAGTCTGGAGTACAGCGAACGAGCAAAACATCCTGAGATGGGAGAAAAAGATGGGTACAAGGATTAAACATTACTTGCACATTTTTTTTTATTTTTTTTTTTATTAAATGTTAATTGAATTTCTGAAATAAATGTTCAAAACGTATTTGGTACCTTTGATCTTCCAGAACAAGCAGTCACCCCTATGTGTGGTATCCAGGTGGTACAAACCACAGAGCCCATCCCTGTAACCACAGTCTGCAGGACTGAACCATCCTAGAACAGAGGGGTGGAGTGATTACAAAAACATGAGTTTTGTAAAGCTAATAAAAGACATACCAATAAGAAGCGTCTGACTCACCCTGAGAGACCAGATGTTGAGCACCCCTCCGATTCCTCCAGACACCAGGGCAAGTCCACTGGGGCAAAATGACAGCGTCTTTACCGCGGTAATGTGTCCACTCAGTCGGAACACACATTTAGCATTACCCCGCTGAAACAAACAAACACACACAGCTTCCTTAAACTGTGCTAACAAACTCCAAAAAACTCTATTAGCGACAGAGTCAATCTAACAGAGTGAAAGTGAATTAAAAGGTGAGATTAAACAGGTAATAAATAAGAAAACTTAATTTACTCCAGGTAAATTATCTCCCCACAAAAAAAAAAGAAAAAAAAAAAAAGAAAGATAAATATATAATTCTGACCTTGATGGCACTGCTCTTGTCTTGGGTGGTAGATAGGGTGAGAAAGTTGGGCACTGAAACATTAGTGCCCCCTTGAGGAAGCGTCCACACATACAGGAGGCCATTTTGACATCCACTGACGAAATGAAGAAAGGAAAATCTGAACACTTAGATGATAGATTATACACCTGTGCATCCTTGAGTACCATGACAGCTAAATGTCTATATATCCTAAAAATACTTCATGAAGTACTGATTTAAAGCTCTCAAAAAGCTCCTCTGAGATATTTGTTACCCATTCTTCAAGTAAATGGTGTGACGAAATAATAAAAGTGCCACATTATACACTTTTGTAGCACTTTTTAAATCCACTTATAATGTTAGTCCACGTTTCATGCACCAAAGCTGTCGTAATTTAATTTGACACCTTTTCCTCTATTTTCCACCTTCTCTAAGACCATTAGGTTGTGCTTTTGGACCTTAAAGTCGGCATGAAGTAAAATTTGCCCTACCTATCCATTTTCAAAATGCATGTTATAGATCTTAGTATAAACAATTCATCCATGCATGTATCATTTTTATTGTAAACTGTAACGTTTAATCGTAACGTTGTAACTGTAACGTTGGTTCCCTTTCGCAACACCACTAGCAAGTTGAAAAATATTGAAATGGATGGGAATATGTTATTGTGCACTACTTCTGAACATATATGCTTGCTTTAATGATTAATAAACACATGCCACACTCACACTGCCATCATAAGACGAGGCTCCGCCCCTCTCCCAGGCAGAGGGCACCACTCGGCCGTGTTGACGATGCCCGTGTGGAACAGAGAGTGGAGGGTGACCCACGCGCCGCTGGCACGACCCCAGATCTTCACCACCTCGGAGCGGCCAACAGACAACAGCAGATGTCCTGTAGGGTCCCACCTGAGTGCACTCACACTCTCCTGAAAAAAAGCAAGAGAAAAAAAAAAAAAAAAAAAGCGTGTCACTCTCAAAAAATATGGGTTTGGGTATGTGTTGTAAAAGTGTGTGTGTTGGGTTTCACACAGTGTATCCCAAAACTGTCTAAGCTGTGTAGAGTTGAGACATTTAATGTTTTTATTAAATCAGTTCATTTGAATGGTTTATTTAAAAAAAAAAAAAAAAAAGTGTAGAATTTGTAGAATTTTATTTAATGAATAACATTTATTTTTGTGATGAAATAAACTATGGTTCAAAAGATTCTTTAATGTTTTTGAAAGTTGTGAAATTGTGAAATATTACTACGATTTAAAACCGTTTTCTAATTTAATATATTTTAAAATGTAATTTATTCCTGTGATGCAAAGCTGAATTTTCAGCATCATTACTCCAGTCTTCAGTGTCACATGATCCTTCAGAAATCACATTAGTTTGAATCACATTAAAAGCATAGTTTCTGCATAACAGTCGGTGGTAAAAAATTGCCACCATCACAGCCCTATTTAAACGTAGTACCTAATCAGACATTATGTAATTTTGGACACAGCTTGTGTGTTTTGATGACTTCTTACTCACAGGAAATGCTGTTAGCAGAATGGGTGGGTCAGTTTCATAGCTCTCTGCTGTTGCAAGGAGAATTTTGCCATCAGGATATCCCACAGCAAAGGGTTTATCAACACTGTACCAGGCCAGACACTGAGGTGCTGAACAGAAGGAAAAGGACAGTTCATTCACCACAGAATAAATCAAATTAAAAGATCTTCAGCACTTTTTTATGCCACCAACCTTCTTTCCTGTGGCAGTGAGTGAGCTCTGTTTTCTCCACCCTCAAGTGCTCTGTGACCTCCAGCCAGCAGAGGGAGCCATCCAGCCGGCCCACCAGTAGACTCTCAGGAGGGCTGACCTGACTACAGGCTTCCTGACTGAGGAACGGAGTGGAGGTCTGTACCCACGAAAGCGCCGTAACCCAGGACGACTGAGCCTCTATGTGTGCCTGAGTACCTACAGAAAACCAAATAAAAGGTGTTTGTACTATAACCAATTTGTCCAGGACATATTCAGATGAAGATTATTAGTCAAGACAAGCATCATTAATAGAGATAATAAAATGAGTGAAAAACATCCCATAGAAGACTCTAGCAACTGCATAGCAACTACCCCCATCACTCTAGCATCTTCATAGTATCACTTTTTTGGCCAAAAAAAAAAAAAAAGTCAAAAAACTGTTAATTCATATTTTAATTTTAATATTATTTGTTTAAATAAATATTTAATAAATATTTTCCCCCACCCACATTCAGTTACATCCAGTGTGGTTATTGTGACCCAAAAGTAAACCTAAAAAAAGTATTAAAAATACAGTTGAAATAAAATAAAAAATAAATATTAGATGAAAAATGTATACTAATATTTTGTTAGTTTATATTTTTTATTTCCAGTTTCATTTTAATTTCAGTTAATGTTTTAGTAATTGTGTTGTATGTTTTTGACATTTTATTACTATTATTATTTTTTTTTTTTTATGTCTATATAGTTTTTATTAATTTTTATTTCAGTTTTAATTTTAGTTATTTTAGTATATAAAGTTGAACTAAAAAAAACATAAATGTTGCCTTGGCAACTAGCTAAAATAAAATAAGTTTAAGCTTTTGTATATTTTAATTTATTTCCGTTATCGTTCATTTTATTAAAGTTACAGAAATGTTTTTTATGGTTTTGACTTTAATTTTTTGCTAACTACAATAACCCTGACTTAAGCTTAAAAGGCAATTAGAAATATTGTCTTGGCAAATAACTAAAATAAGTTTGAAGTACTAAAGTTACTAAAACAAAAACTTAATTAAAAATTAAATAATTCAAAATATTAATAAATACTATAATGGTATTTAAATAATACTAGTCAAAGAAAGTTAATTTGATGCTAGATTATGGATAACATTTTTTTTTCTTTGGAATAACATACACTGATGTATTGTGCACAATAAGACCAGGAATAGAGATAATTTTGCATTCATACTCTTACAATCAACTATAAAGTACATTATACCTGTTGGATTACACATAAGACTTGGCAGCAGTAGCGCTGTAACTGTGTGTGTGGATATGTGACAGTGGGATGCTGATCTGACCGTTGACAGTCCAGATGTTGATGAGTTTGTTCTGGAAGGCGGCCAGTAGAGTTCCCCCTGCGCTCCACAATACGGCAGACAGCAGATGAGATCCCATCGACCCATCTGAGCTTTGAGCATCCTCACTGCAGGGAAGACACACACAAACACAGAGCTGTCAGAGCCCAAAGCATCCATTTCTAGCTCATTCTACAGAAAAATAATTTCCCATCAGACCTATGAAACATTTGGATTTCTCCCTATTCTAATCAAAGAGATGAAAAGCAAGGAGCCTGTCTCACCTGACGCTGCAGGTGTGTGTGTGCTGCAGCTCTGTTGTGTTTGGCGTTATGGCCCACAGTCGAACCGTTCCGTCCTGTGAGCCGGTGGCCAGCAGACCTTGTTCTGCATTCCAGCTGCAGCTGCTCACCTACAAACACAACAGCCAATTAGAGTCAAGACATTCTGTGATGCCCTGGACAAAGTTCACAGTAAGAATAGCTCTTTTAATATTTAGAATATATAAGAATAGCTCTTTATATATAAATGTATATAGAGGTCAATGACGTGACGGGTCATTTTTTTTGTCCAAAGGCCTTAATAATAATAAAAAACAAAGATATGACATCCAAAGTATGTAAGGTAGTACAACTTGATCTCTTTTAATGAATCCAAAAGGTTTTAATTATATTTTCCTACATACTGTATAAAGGTATTTTAAAGATTTTGAAGTGTCAAAAGGCCATTCGGTTTAACTGTCCAAAGGCCAATACAGCCATTTAATTTGTGATTAAAATATCTTAAATTGTAATAAATGTATATATTTTTTATTCTGGCATGATTTTATAACATCATATATCAACATAGTGCAAAATGGTATTAAAATTATGTGTAGAAGTCGTTGCTTTGTTCTGAGAAAGAATGTCCGGAAAAATGAATTTCATTGATGTCATTCGGAGTAACCGATATAAAGGGACCATTTTGGATCAAGTCATGCGGTCAATATCATGTGACAGGATGTGACATCATTCAGACACCTGCAAAGGACCACATGGTCATGAAGCAAAGTAACTAACTCTCTTTTAACCATTTGAAAAATTCATGTTTTCACTTGCTCATACGCATCTCCCGAAACATCAGGTCATTCGGTACAACTGATATAAAACATGGAAAATGTTTTTATTTTTTATTTTAAAAACTTGTACTAAATATAAAATGTTTGATTGTCCTTTTGTTAGCTAGCTAGCAAGCTGACTAGCTAGCTAGCTAGCTAGCTATCAGTCTGTTAGCATTGTTTGAAAATATTGTCATTTGGTATAACCAAAAGTGTCATTTGGTAAAACTGAAATTTTGGTTAAACCGAATGACTTTTGGTGACAAATTTTGTCCATCTTGTAAAAAATGACAAAAGCAGTGTTAATTGATTATAAAACCCACATAATCTCATTGTTAACACTTAATAAAACGTAAAAAAAAATGTCACACTTATTTATCAATTAAATATATATATGATTTTATATGATTTAGTAATCTTTAGTAACATTATAAAAGTATTTTGATCAATTTAATACATCTTTGCTGAATAAAAGTAGTATTTCTTTAAGAAAAACCTTATTGACCCCAAATATATAGTTAAATCCATACAGTACATTTAGACATCTAGCATGTTTCTTTAAGTGTTGTATCTACGTCCTCTTTACCCTGTTCTGATGTCCTTCCAGCTTCCTTATGGGGCACTTGCGCAGATCTCCAGCCATGTCACTGTATGTCTGGGGTCTGCCGGTGTTATCTTTCTCAGAAACTGCCAGGGCCTGGACCAGCTGTTGTGCCGCCCACTGACGATGTCTGCTGGTCAGCCTGGCCGACAAGGCACAGGCAGCGAGTGCATTAGCCAGCTCCAGTGGTCCGACCCGCACCCCCGCTTGAGAGAGAGGCAGACCTGAGGGTGGAGGGCTTCCGCCTTCTGTCCAATGACATGTGGCATTAATAAGGATAAATTAATAGCAAACCATTTATTGGCATTTATAATTGATATATGGGTAGATAAGTGAGTCATTAGAATCAAAACCAGCAGGGTTCCCAAAACTTTGGACCACTGTTCATGAGTTTTCCAGTCATTCATGATTACTGGAAATTAATTTATTTGTTTATTTATTTATTTTTGTAAAGACTGCATTCTCAAGGAACACTTTCTAACCAATGACATATTTTAGAAATAAAATACTTAAATTTACTATAGAACTTTACTTTAGTACTTATGACTTTTCCATTCATAATGTTAAATATCCCTGATACTTCAATAAACAGTTTAAGTAGTTCATAAAACATCAAAAAAAAAAAAAAAAAAAAAAAAAAACCTGAATAATTAATTAAATAATAGAAAAATTTAAAATGAAAATAAATGAATTTTTTTTTAAATATCCTGATACTTGCAGGATTTCCATGACAGTGGGACTTATGAAAAGTGTGTGAATGTTTTATTAAATTACTGAAATTTTAACTTAAAATGTAATAAAAGTATAAAATTAAAATACATAAAAATTGCAGTATTTCCCTGACAAAATAATAATTAAAATGTAATAATCAAAATGTAAAATTAAAATAAATAATTAAAAATAATTAAATTAAATTACTTAATAAAAAATATATAATTTATTAAAATAAATGTATTAATAAGTGTATTCATATTTTATATTTTACTATAATTTTCTGTGCATGACATGTGGCCATTTACCACCATCAAATGACCATAAATATGCAAATGTGGTGTTAAATTAGTGAAATAATAACTTAAAATGTCAATTGTTCGATTAATCATTTTAGGTCCAAAGGGTTTGGCTGACAATAAAGTTTGGGAATCCTTGGTCTAAACTAAACAAAACGTTTATGAAACATGAAATACAAAAAAAAAAAAAATAATAAAAAAAAAAAAAATAATAATAATAATAATAATAATCATAAAATAAAATATATATATAAAAAAATTAAAATCATAAAATACAGGGCTGGGGAAATAAATTGATTCTCGATTCGCGATACAATGACTGGATCGATTCTGATATTTTCCGAATATATCGCGATTCTCTCTGGAATCGATTCTGAGCTTAGTTTTCAACAACAGAATGGCATTTATTGTGTCGAGAATCGATTTATTGTCCCAGCCCTAATAAAATATATGTACCCGTTTAGAATTCTAGTGTAGAATTTTTCTTTACCCTTTGATTCAGCGGATTCGCTTCTTTCCACGTTGTAACGGTATCGGACACCTTTCTCTGTCAGGAGGGACACCAAACTCTGTGTGACCAGGAAGGTGGGTGGGGTCAGTTCTCTCGGCTCCTGCAGCGCACCCTTCAGGGCGGAGCTTTGCCTCATTCTCTGCTGCGGATCAGTGATAGCACTGATGTTCATCCCTGTAGCTGCTGCCATGAGATCCTGAGAGGAAGGACATGCAGGTGAGACAGCATGATTAGGAGGAAGACAGGATGATTAAATGAGCTTAACAGAGAGAATGATGAAGAGCGTAGCAAGGATAATGAGGTGAGAAACATTAGCAGAGGAGTTGAGAGGAAGGAGAGAGAGTGTGTGTACCTGAGTGCAGATGTCCACTAACTCTCTGTAAGCAGCAGGACTGTGGGACACTAAACTGCCGATAGCTGAGCTGAGGAAGGACAGAAAGGCGGAGCCTGTGCGATCGCTCACAGAGCCACGCCCCACCCCCTGCTGGTCCACGCTTGTGTGGACACGCCCCCCTGCTGCCAGACACATCAGTCGCACCAGGATACGGATGTCAGCCAGACCCAGAGCTTCCAGACCACTGGACTGATTACACACTGAACTACTGAAACACAGAGGGACAGAGAGAGCTTTGAGAGACATAATGTACATCGTAATGTACAATGACATATACACATTGTGTATAAAAACAGACTATGCTGCGATGTAATGGACATAGCAATAGATTATCTGTTTTGTATTGTTATTTACATCCGAAATACAGATTACTGCAAAAGAAAAAATGAAGGGCAGGGACTTGGTTCTATCCATGTGGTGTTGATTGGATGGAGACAGATCTAAATGAGAACATGTAGTCGTTTGTAAGAAAGGAGCCGAATAAATGCCTGAAGATGACACACACACACACACACACATACATATACATACATACATACACACACACATATATATATACACATACAGGTGCTGGTCATATAATTAGAATATCATCAAAAAGTTCATTTTTTTATTATAAATTATTTTTAAAAATGAAACTTTCATATATTCTAGATTCCCCACATGTAAAGTAAAACATTTCAAAAGTTTTTTTTTAAAAATTTTGATGATTAGAGCGTACAGCTCATGAAAGTCCAAAATCCAGTATCTCAAAATATTAGAATATTTCCTAAGATCAATCAAAAAATGGATTTGCAAAACAGAAAAGTTCAAGTTCTTTAAAGTATGTTCTTTTGTGCACTCAATACTTGATCGGCAGGACATATTACAGCAAATGACTTGCTCCTAGCACAAATTACTGCATCAGTGAAGTGTGGCATGGAAGTGATCAGCCTGTGGCACTGCTGAGGCACTATTGAGCCTTCAGATCATCTGTATATTGTTGGATCGACTGTTTCTCATCTTTCTCTTGAAAATATCCCATAGATTCAGGTCAGGCATATTGGCTGACCAATAAAGCACAGTAATATCATGGTCAGCAAACCACTTGGAAGTGGTTTTTGCACTGTGGGCAGATGCTAAAGTCCTGCTGGAAAAGGAAATCAGCATCTCCATAAAGCTTGTCAGCAGATGGAAGCATAAAGTGCTCCAAAATCTCCTGGAAGATGGCTGCATTGACTTTGCACTTGATAAAACACAATGGACCAACACCAGCAGACGTCACGGCCCCCCCAAATCATTATTGACTTCAGAAACTTCACACTAGACTTCAAGCAGCTTGGATTCTGTGCCTCTCCAGTCTTCCTTCAGACTCTGGGACCATGATTTCAACATGAAATGCAAAATTTACTTTTATCTGAAAAGAGGATTTTCGACCACTGTTCACTGTCCAGTTCTTTTTCTCCTTAGCCCAGGTAAGATGCTTCTGACGTTGTTTCTGGTTCAGAAGTGGCTTGGTAGTCCTTTTCCTGAAGATGTCTGAGTGTGGTGACTCTTGATGCGCTGACTCCGGCTTCATTCTACTCATTGTGAAGCTCTCCCAAGTGTTTGAATTGGCTTTACTTGACAGTATTATCAAGCTTGCGGTCATCCCTGTTGCTTGTGCACCTTTGCCTACCCAATTTCTTCCTTCCAGTCAACTTTGCATTTAATATGCTTTGATACATCACTCTGTAAACAGCCACCCCATTCAGTAATGACCTTCTGTGACTTACTCTCTTTGTGGAGGGTGTCAATGATTGTCTCCTGGACCATTGCCAAGTCAGAAGTCTTCCCCATTAGTGTGGTTTCAAAGAACAAGAGATACCCGGAATTTATACTGTAGGGATGGTCATTTAATGAAACTCAAATGTAAATATTCTAATATTTTGAGATACTGGATTTTGGACTTTCATTAGCTGTACGCTCTAATCAACAAATTAAAAAAAAAAAAACTTTTGAAATGTTTTACTTTACATGTAGGGAATCTAGAATATATGAAAGTTTCATTTTTTAAAATAATTTACAATAAAAAAATGAACTTTTTCACGATATTCTAATTATATGACCAGCACCTGTACATACATATTATATAAATAAAATCTTAATTGTCTTAACTTGTCTTAATAAAAATAATAATCTTAGATGGATGGATCATTCACAACAACTTTATTAAGATGAATTTAGATAATAGATTGATTTCCATCCATCTCCTGATTTATATAGTATGTACCATTTCTGTACCATATTAAGGTCTGTTCACACCAAGCAACTAAATGATATCATTTATTAACTAAATAAATTAATTAAAATAATTTATAAGTTTACTTTACAAATTACTTTTTTGTACAAAACTAACTCAATCCTGAATTTATTATATATATTTTATATATTTCTTTCTGTAAATGGACTGAGTTTTTTTTTTTTTAAGTTTTTGATCATTAAATGAATAATTTTAATAGAAAACCAGAAATCAACAGGGACCAGTTGTTTAAAAGTAATCGGATTTCGGCTATTGGATTGGACCAAATCTTGAAAATGGGCTGTTCAAAAGGGAAAAAAAAGGATTCTGAAATCAGATTAGATCACAAAATTCAATCTTGATTTTGATCTGGCGTTTTTGATAAAATTATCAGTTTATTGGGATACCTTTGATCCAAAAAATCTGGATTATACTGATCCCATCAGAAGGGTGGATTTCAGGAACAAAAATGTAATAAAACTTTAAAACTTTCTACTATTTTTTTTTTTTTTTTTTAAATATATTTTTTAAAAAAACTTTTTTTTTCATGTAATATACATACTAACCTATTTTTTATTTTGCGCTTGATTAGTTTATCTGTTAAAGTGATTAATTAGAAGTAGACATTAGGCTACATAATTAGCCTTTTGGTAACCTACTGTAAACAAAAAAAAAAAAGATTTTGGTGCCATAAAATAATCCCCAAACAGCTGTAAATATCAAATAAAAATATATTTAATTCAAAGTGTTTTTTTTTTTTTTTCTTCACTGTTTGTAAACTGCATTGGCACAATCATAAGAGATGAACCAGTCAAAAGTTCTTTGCGAGCGAACACAAAGTTTCTCGGGTGAACACCACACAGAGCTTTTCTGAGAGAAGCACTAGTAAAGTGTGTATATGGATCAGGGTGACCCAATCCAATTTTGCTTTGAAAAACCAGCACAAAAGTAAGATGGATTACATGATCCTGGAGAGCAAAACATGGGATTTCCAAATCCAGATCATTCTGATCCAGATTAACTTCTTGAACAACTGGCCCCAGATTATCACAGTAATTTGTATTTATGTGAAAAAAATGTACAATTGTGGGCTAAAAATCTGTAAAATTCTGTGAAATAGATTTAGTAAGATATAGTAATACGTGAAATAATGCTGAGAGCACTATATTGGTAGTTGAAAGTATAATCAAATATAATAAAACTATAGCAAAAGTTTGATTCTGAATTTTCTGTATTATCTTAATTGTTAGTTTTTTAGGAAGGAAAATCTGAGGGGGAAAAACAATCGGAAAAAGAATCATCACAGTATTTCGGATTCATCTTGAAGTTATTCACAAAGAACAATGTGACATTTTCAATATTCCCGGAATTGCTGATGAGTTATTTAGGGGGTTTCTAAACCATTAAACATCTTGGAAAAAAATCAGTCAGAATCTGACAGATCATCACAGTAAAAAAAATTCTGGATTTGTGTAAAGGAGTTTATGATTGTGAGAATGCATTGTGCAGATAAAGTAAACTGTGTTAAACAGAACTGAGAGTACTATACTTGTATTAGTATTTGAAAGAATTAACAAATTGTTCAAATAAAATTAGAGGGCCAAGGGAAGGCTAAAACATTTGTGAATGATGGGTGCGATGTTGATGGGTGAATGATGGAATTCTGCAAGGCTCAGATTGCATCCAGGTCAGTCAGACATTGATGGATCAATCACAGTATGCTATGTCAGATTCGCTGTGAAGGAGTTTACAGAGCAGATGATATTCTGCAGGGAAGTCAGGCGGAGGTGTGCGAGTGGTTGTTACCTGGAGGAGGTCTGTGAGAGAGCTCTCATCACCATACCGTACGCCAGCAGGATCTGAGCGGTGGAGGTGACTCTCCTCAGAGCCAACAGTCTCTCCTGGGGCTCCCGAAGGGATGCTGCCTGCTCCCCTAGACTTAGAGGAACCGAGGAGCTCTTCAGCTCGGTGCTAACAATACCTACACACAATAAATAAACAACAATGTGCTGCATTTCACTGTGATTTTGGGAAGCTCTTACATGCAATATGTATTGGAAAATTTTAAACATAGTTGCTGAATATGAAAATATTACCTTTGTAAAGCAGGTTGTTGTCGCCACTGACCAAGCCACTGACCAGAGCTCCAAGAGGGTCGTGTTCCATGAAGGGGATGGGGTCGGGCACGGGTTTCTTCTCACTCAGACCCAAAGGTCTCAGAAGAATCCCAAAGTCCTCCAAACCTGTAAGCCGGTCCGGGTCTGAGTCTTCCTGGTTACCTGGATCCCACTCATCTAACATACACACAAACATTCAAATCATTACACATTAATTCAAGGCAAGACACCACTGGTATACAGTAGTTTAAGCCCTTAACTGTCATCGCTACCAGGACACTTGGCGCTGTTTTTATTTATTGCCTTTTTTATATCACTTATTTTAGTAATCATCATAAATTAGGTATCATTCGAAAGCTTAAAAATTCATCTTGTGAAAATCGTTTTGAAATTGGACATTGCGTTACCACCATGGAAATGATACTTTAAATCCTTTTAGCGGGCTCCTCCCCCAAGTGGGCGTTGTCATGTTTCATTTTACAAAATTTATTTTAACTACTTTATAGTCAAAACTTTTCTAATCTTGACAAAACACATATCATCACAAAGGTCTGAATCTCAAGCTTCTATATTTGACATCTGTTTTGTGATAGAAGTGATATTTGGACAGAAATGTATTAATTTGTTACAGAAGAATGCATCAAAAAAATTCAATGGAATGTGGATGACACCCGGTGGCCATTTTTAGTATTTTGCCTAAACAAAATCACATGGGAGCTTCAATTTTGTGATATCAACTTCAAATTTGGAACACAACTTGGTTAGACATATGACTTTAATTTTTATATCAATTTTAGAGTAAAAATAATTTCGTAAAATATATATTTTATATAAGATAAAATAAAAATCCATAAAGTACATTTGATTTACAGTAAATTTAAACTTCTATAACTGGGGGTGACAGTTAAGGGGTTAAACAATTTTTACAGAGGGGATTCTGTATATATCTTTTTACCGCTCCATAAATCTGAAAATACTGTCCAACAGCCCGAGAAAAAAAAAAAAAAAAAAAAACATTTTCACCATGTTTTCAGGATAAAAATGTTGCATAAAATCAGACTAAATATGAACAAACCGCTCTGTAAAAACCTTCAGTATATATGAGTGATACTGAAGTGGATGTTTCTGGCTCAGTGAATAAGAAAAAAAGGTTTTCAAAGATATGTATTGTAATTTAAATTTACAGACGCATAAAGTGCAATAAAATAAACTGTTTTCTTTCCACTAGTCTGAAAAGTCTAGTCTAGCCCAAAATCTCAAAATTGACCAGTGCCATGAAAAAGATCAATGTTTTTGCCTATAGTGTCTTGCCTTAATAAACAGCACAGGGTTAATTTTGAACAGAAAAATAACCGCACTAATACCTTCTGATGTACCATCCACCTGACCAATCAGATCAGACGCCAAACCTCTTGTCCTGAAGAAGAAAAAAAAAAAACATCTGGGTTGCTAAATAGAAAAGGTAAATGCCTACAACATACTCATAATTTCCTCATCTTCACCTATCCTGTTTGGAGCTCATAACGCCCATGTTGGAGGCCAGATACTTTTCCCTGCATGCACTGCACAGGAGGTAGTATGGGCTTCCTGATCCGCATTCGCCTCCGAACCAGCCATCCACGTAGGCCCCATTGCTGCGGTAACCACGGCGACCGGCACTCTGACCGCAACCGGGGTGGTGACGCTTCATGTGGTTGTTGAACTGCAGGGTGAGAGTGTTACACAGCTCACACTCCACCATCTCATGGGGTTCTGGGTGCTCCTCTCTTCCCTGAGACAAAACAGACGCATGTTCACTCAACTATGAGATACAGTGAAGGACAAATGAAAAAAACATTCATATATGGACATATAATATTCACACAACAGAACAATAGACAGATAGAATACAACAAACAACAGGAATAATACATGAAAGATGGAATGATGAAAGAACAGAACAATAAAGTGATAAATGATAGAATAAAAACAATAAATGATATATTTGAAATATAAAATAATGGATTTATGGATGGAAAAATAAATGAGTAAATGAGAGAATGATGCACGATGAATAAATAGAAAGATAGATAGAAAGACAGAACGATGAACGGATGGATGGATGGATGGATAGACAGTGATAGATAGAATGATAGAACAATAGACAGACAGATAGACAGATAGATAGACAGATAGATAGATGGTACAAAAGAGTCATAGAATGATAGAGCAATAAATAGATAGAACGATAGAACGACAGAACGATAGATAGAACGATAGAACGATAGATAGATAGATAGATAGATAGATAGATAGATAGATAGATAGATAGACAGATAGATAGCACTATAAACAATAGATAGAATGATAGATAGAACAATAGACAGACAAACAGACATTTCCAGCACCTCTACCATCCACAGCGTGTCCCTCTCAGAGGTGATGAACTCTGGGGTGAGCAGCTCCTCGTAGGGCTCTTCATGGTACGGATCATCCATGTAGCCCAGCTCTGAGTCTTCCTCAGCAGCAAATGGGTGTGTTTCAGCCCGCTCTGGCCACTCTGCCACTCCCACATCCTGTCTGTACAGTGTTGGGACAGAAATGGGTGACGGGGAGTCTGAAACAGACAAGAGAGGTGAGCAAACTTCAGGGCAGAGTCACTGAAATGTGAATGTGAAATGTGTCTGTCAATGTACAGTACTCACATCCACATACAGTTACATATCCATGTACACTACCATGTACGACTTCCATACCAAGTCAGTACTTAAATTTTAAAAAAGTGACGCTGTGAACACTTTCAAGTGGATTCGTAAACACCTCTGATTGGCCATTGTGTTCATGCACTCAACATACATGTCTGTGATTGGCTACAATGATCAACGCACAGAAGTGTTTGAATTTGAAGGTGTGTATCTGTGTAAGTGCTTGGTGAAGAGCATCATTGATGACTATTTATAACATGTTTTTGAAGCGTTGATCTTTGTAGCCAATCACAGACATATATGTTGAGCAAGTGAACACAATGGCCAATCAGAGGTGTTTATGAATCCGTACAACAGCACTCAAAGCATCACATTTTTAAAATGTCAGTAACGACTTGGTATCGAAGTCGGTACTTTTGACAACACTACTGTACGTTAGTGCACATTGTGTGAAGATCTGACCTGCTCTCCTGAAGGATGTTCTCTGACCTACTCCGGACCGCTGTCTCCGTGCAGGTGGAGGTCTGTTCCTGGTGAGGTGAACATCTAAGAAGTTCTCTCTCTCCACCAAGTCCAATCCTGCTAACAGACTGGAAAGCACATCAGAATACACACAGTGAATAAATAAAATATTCCATGCAGTGTGCTCTGTTGTATAACATTTTTTTTTTTAGGAAATTCAGTAGGTCATTGTGATCTTGCAAACAGAAAATTAGCATACTGTGCTACAATATATACTGTATACTAGAAATGGTTACAATAGAATGCTATTCCGAAAACAGACACTAGATATGTTTTCATCCAAAGTTGGAAATTAAACTTAGGTGCAAAACTGGAATATCGCAAAAAAACATTTGTGAATAAAACACAGCTTTCATGGGAAATTAGCACAAAATATCTGTAATAAAAATGAAAGTTGCTGCAATTGTGGAAGCCATTGTGGCTCTTTTTTCATACATTAGAAATGACTTGCGCCTCAGAACGCACAGACGAAACACAATAAACCCTGTCATGTTAATGTATGCTGTGTTCTGAGGCGGATGCCTGGTGTTTGGGAACACAATTGTGAGAGAGTTCTAGGAAGTAATTATACCAAATCGTTTTGATGACAGACTTTGGGCTCAGGCATTTCAGAATGACTAAACCAACATTGACTGTTTAGTCCAGTCATCCAGTCATCACATCATCTGTTGAGGTAAAGTCACAAGAGACTTTTTGTTGGGCAAAGAGGGATTTATTCTGTAAACGAGTTTTGATTGCAGTTTTTCAGAAAAAAAAATTAATCAGTTAAGTTTTTTTAAGCACATTTTTAAAAATGTATTTCCAGCAAATGCTTTTTTATGCAATATCCCAACATTTGCAATACAGTTAGGTGGATGGAAACAGCTACTAAAACCAAGTGGCAGTTAAAATATCTTGCTATCAGTTGCGGTTGATTAATATGCAAGAGACGTGATTTATCATTTGTCACTTTATGTTGTGCCTGGTTGAGACGTGGTGTATGTGTGAATTCACCTCTCGTTGGGTTCTCTGCTCTCCTGTAGGGTCAGAGGAGCTGGAGACTCGGGGCACTGGACCGTCTCAGGCCCTTCAGATGAGGGTGTATCAGTGGTGCCCCCTGCAGACGAGCCCTCTCCCACCTGCTGCTCCTCTGTGATGGGGTGTTCCAGCATCCAGCTCGCCAGCACCTCGATGGTGCGTGAGTCCACCTCTCCAGTGACCCCTAAGAGATATCACAAAGAGGTCAGGGAGAATACAATAAAAGTTTGGACACACTTGGCTGAATATATGTTTCTCGTGAACTTTAGGTGTATATTTAATGCTTGAAATTAGTCAAACATAAATTGTGTTTGAGAATACACTTCTATAGAAATCTATAAATTTAATTTAAAAACAAAAAAATGGAAACTGACTTGAACCAGATAGTGAAGGAAAGACAAAATTTTAAATAAATAAATATAAATATAAATATATAAATTATTTACTTGAATTTTTTTTTTTTTTTGGAACTGACCAAAAATAATTTAAAAAAAAATAATTTTTAATATTTTTGTAAAACTATACTGCTCAAGAAAATATAAGTATGCAATAATTATACAAAAAAATATAGTGCATAAACACACACACACACACTGAATTTACACACACACACACACATATTATATATGTATATATATATATATATATATATATATATATATATATATATATATATACATATACACACACACACACACATATATATATATATCAAAATAAAAAGTGCATATATATATATATATATATATATATATATATATATATATATATATATATATATATACACACACACGCTATATATACACTTTTTATTTTGATTGCAATAAGTATGCAAAAAAATATGCAAAACATTATGAAAACATTTCTAAAGAATTTACTAAAACTGTGAACATAATTATGATAACACTAAATAAGACTTCATGTGGAGCTCCACTAATATTTCCCATGATTCAGCTGAGCGTTTCAGTGGGGAAGAACAGTGAGGGGTAAATTGAAGCAGGATCTCACAGGGGAAGTGAAATGAGTGAATTACCAGTAAATAATTATTTAGTGACAAAAACAATCAAATGCAGTACAAAACTCAACATAATTATCCAATATTTCTATTTGTGAATGACTGTATTGTAATCACAGGTTTCTAATCTTTGAAAATTTAATAAAACTGACTATTGTAACAGTATTAGGAGTTTAACAGTCATCTAATAACATGATTGACTCATTCTTAAACAGGTAAGAATGAGTCTAGATGTTGCAAGCACTTGTTGTACCTGCTGCCTCCATGGCCCTGTAGATGTGTCTCATTGAGAAGCCCATTTCAAGCAAGCGAACTGGGACAAACATTTGGGGCTGTTCTGAAGGACAGAAATAAAAATTATTAAGTGATGAATCAGAATGTGTCTGGACTGGGCTGACTGATCCAGTCAGGAAAATATGATTCTTTCTTCATTTATTTATAAAGTATCTGCATTTAAAAAATAAAGCGCAGGTCAATGTGCTAGAGAAGGCTGGGGACTTAGACTACAAATTATCAACTATTATTATTCAATTATTCTTTTTTTTTTTTTTTTACTATTTTTATTAGGTATTTTTATTTATATTTTGTATTTTATATTTAATTTTTTTTTTATTTTATATTATTGTATACTTTATATTATATACATTTTTTTTATTACATTTAATAAAGGTTAATATTTGAAACCACATTGGAAATCAGAAACCCTTTTAATTTAAATATGAAAATAAACAATTGGGAAAAAAAAAAAAAAAAAAAAAAAAATTAAAATCAAAAAATAAATACCTAAGATAATTAATCTAAGTCACTAATCAAATTTGTGATATTAAAAATAAAAACAAAAAAAGTTTCAGAATGTCTTATTTTAAGTTTTATTTATTAATTTAATTAAATTTAATAATTTTTCAATTTATTTTTCACTCAGACTGATATGCTGATAATATAATTAAATATATTAAGTGCATAATTATTATGTATATTTAAATACATATATATTTATTACATATAAAAAAATGGTATATTTATATATAAAATATTTATATATAATATAAATTATATAAATTTTCAAATTTTTCTTAAATATGTAGATGTATGTGTTTTTTTAAGAAAAAATTGCATATATATATATATAAATAAAATTATTACAAATATATTTATTTATTTACTTTATTATAATAACAATATTTTCATAAAAATTGCATAAAATTGCATAAAAAATATAAATATATGTATAGAATCAATTGGTCTTGTATTTCTTTGTAAGATTTAAGGTGCAATTCAACTGGGTGTGAAGATGCAAAAAAAAGGCAAACTAATTTCTTGCAATCAGTGAGTATACGACAAACAAAATAAATAAAAACTTCCAAAGCAAGACTCAAGTGTAAAACATGCACAGGCCATCAGTGTTAAGTTGAAGGAGACATCTCAACGTCTGGTGCTACATAAATCAATCTTGATGTTAGTTTATTAAAAACAAAACAAAAAACAGATAACCATGTCCAAGGTCACCACATGCTAGACATCCAGTTTTACTTGTCCCTTATATTTCAATAGTTTGTCTGGGCGTTATTAAACCTGTGCTGTCAGTCTTACCCACAGGGGTCCTGGTCTGACCGCAGGGCTCCAGGAAGCTGGTCTGCTGCTCAGTGAAGCCCTCACAGGATGCTGAGCTCGTCAGGCTGAGCCCGGGGGGCAGAACCGGACTGTGGACGAGCCCTGCCAATGTGGGAAAACGGGCCAGCACCATCCGCCTAGAGGAGCCCAGCCACACACACATGCACACAGACACAGGAGAACCGCTAGCACCAGCTCTAGAGCAAACCTTCAGTATGAGCGTGTGTTATATTGAGGTGTTAATCACCCTAGAGTCATTCAGCCATGCTCAGCACTTCAGGTTAAGAGAGGAGCTTTGTGGGGTTATAACACACACACGGTCACAGCTTTACACTTACACACTCACCTGTATTCTCACTCACACTCTCAGTAACCTGTGTGAGTGTGTGTGTCTCAGTTGACAGCGATCTGGAGTGAGAACATCCAGACACGTCAGAATTTACCAAGCGTGTGTTAGACTGAAACCCTTTCTCATGTTCCTTTCTTTAAAGTGACAGTAATTACAAACTATACACATTTTAAGAGCCAGAACAATTACCTTTCAGGAGATGTCATCATAAAACTGGCATCACTTCATAGTACTTCATAATTATTTCACTGATTCATAGGTTCCTTTAAGGCCATTTCACACTGCACCGGAAGACGATGACAGACACATTCGTCGGGTTTTGTCGGAACAGTGTGTTACTCCTGTCTAATAATTATTATATCGTTGTTGATTATATATTTATGAAATAATATATTATATTATAGCCTTATATTTTCTATTCTATTCTATTTTTATTACATAATATGTTGACACTAGTGGTGCAGATATTGTACCCGTCACCTTGAGTGCTCACTGCAATGAAATCATGCACAGAATAGATTGGGATTGGACCAAAGAGAAACTCACTGTAGCAGGTTGATGGGCAGGAAAGGGTTAAAGTTCTCCAGGCCGTCAGCCTGCAGTGCGGTGAGGAGGGAGGCTGTGAGGTCATTGGTGGAGGGTGAAGCTGACTGGCCAAAGATGGCAGTGCCCTCAGAGCCATTGCTGTAAAGCGAGACTGAACTGGAGGATTTGGACACGGGCTGAGAGGAAGAGTGACCCCCTGAATCTATGTACACAAACACACATGAACAAGTGGTAATATTAATTAATACACAAGAAAACAAATCAATTATTATTACTTAATAATTATCATCAGCAGCAGCAGCAGCAGCTATTTTTACAGACTTTTACTTTTCTAAGCTATATGAAATATTACTACTACTACTACTACTACTAATAATAATAATAATAAACAAAATTATATTAAATGATTATATTAATTATATTAATAAATATATAAATAATAAAAACCTAAATAAACAAACAGCAGATAAAATAATTTATTATTATTAGCTATTTTTTTACAGACTTTTGCCTTTCTAAACTATGATAGTAACAACAATAATAATAATAATAATAATAATAATAAGTTAAATTAAATTACAATATTCAAATTATATTAATTAATTAAAAAACAAATAAACAGTAATAATAATAATAATAATAATAATAATAATAATAATACTGTATTAATAATAAATTACATTATTATATTGGAATTATTAATTAATAAATAATTTAAACAATAAAATGAACACTAGTAGTAGTAATAATGATAATTTATTCTTACTATTATTTTTATATAGCTTAAAAAAGCTAATAATAATAATACTGATATTAATAATATTAACAATAATAATAATAATAAATTAAAATAGTATATTAAAATGAAAACAAATAAACAAGCATTAATAATAATAATAATAATAATAATAATAATAATAATAATAATAATAATAAATAAATGTATTATTATTAGCTATTCTTACAGACTTTTGCCTTAACTATATGAAATGATAATAATATATAAATAATAATAATAATAATAATAATAATAATATATAAAAATAAATAAAAATATATTATAAAAAATATAATATATTAAATTATATTACAAAAAATTTAATTATATGAATTAATAATTAAAAAACAAATAAACAGCAATAATAATAATGTAGTAGTAATAATAATAATAAAATAATGTATAAATAATACATTACATTATTATATTAGAATTATTAAATTATATTAATTAATAAATAATGAAACAATAAATGGACAGTAATAATAATAATAACAATTTATTATTATTATATAGCTTACAAAGGTAAAAGTCTGTAAAAATAGCTAATAATAATACTGATAATAATAATAATAATAATAATATTATTAATAATAATAATAATAATAATAATAATAAATTAAATTATTAAATTAAAATTAAAAACAAATAAACAAACAGTAATAAAAAAATAATGTATGTAATGTAATTTTAATAATGTATTTTTATTACTCCTACTCCTACTCCTTCTCATTATTATTTTTAAACAGTAAATGTGGTAAACAACTGAATAAACCGTATTCAGCTTTTTATCTTGTTCACGTGTTCATGCAAAAGCAACAAACCTTTGTGTTCCTTGCTTCCATCCTCATGCAGTCTGTTCAATGCTCCTTTAAAGATGATGATCTGGGCCCTCTCGAGGTCTGATAAAGCCATGGCCTGTTTAATCGGACAGGGTCTGACGGCCCACTTCACCATGCTCCGCACCACGAACTGTAGCACAGAGCGCAGCTCGGCGTTCTCCTCCCCACCAGAAGAGGTCCTCGCTGAGTCAGGGCTAGTTACGCTGACCCCTGCATCTGATTTGGGAACCAGGAGAAGATCTGTGAACTTCCCGCAGCTCAGAATGACAGCCAGAGATTTTAGCGCCCCCAGGAGGAGGTAGGAAATGCGGACTGCACGAAGTTCCAAAGCAAAGAAGTCCACCCTGGGTTGGGGTGCGAGTATTGGCGGACAGGGGGCACTACCACGTTCCTCGTTTGACTGTGTGAGGGTTCTTCTGAACATGTCATCTTGGTTCTCCTCTCTCCTCTCCTCTGCGTTATTTCTGTCCTCAACCACCGGACAGCTCATTCCTTCTTCGTCCATCATAATGCGAGCGATGTCCTCATCCAAACGTCTCTCCAGCTCACTACGCGGGCCGCCCTCTGAGCTGATTCGGTTCCTTGGCAATGCAGAACTTCCAGATGATCCGGAAGGAAGCTCCTGTTCATTCAAGATGCCGGTCATCAGGATGAGGTCGAACAACACAGGCGCTTTGAGGCCGCAGCAGCGGGACACGTCCAGCTGGGGGATGTCGCATGGCTCCAGGGAGGAAAGAGGTGTGTCGCTAGGTGACCAAGAATTCAGGAAGCTTTGGGTTAGTGGGACCACAGCAGGTCACAAGCAGTATGAAGATGAGGAGAGAAGTGAGACGGTAGGGGCAAGACAGAAATAAAAGAGTGGAAAGGATACCATGATTAGAAAAAAATGAAGAGGACAAAAGACAATACAAGAAAAGGGAAGTGAAGAAATCGAAAAGGAAAGACGCATGCAACTGGTAAAAAGAACAGGACAGATATAACATACAAAATATACAAAAATTACAATGGCGTCTGAACACGGAACCCAATGACAGTGCTGGAGAACATTAAGTCATGAGGTAAAAATATTTTACTCTAAAACAAGGGTTTTAGGGCAAGGACACCAAAATATGAGGGACCTCTTTCTTAAAATATAATGGCAGCTAAATATGTTTATGCATTAAGATCCATTTGTTATGTGTGAGAAAAATATTAAACGTCATATTATAAGGAAAACATCTTTTTTCTAAAATGAAATAATTGGCTTTTTTATTGTCACTGCACTAAATTAAAAACAAACTAATAAAATGTTATTAGTTGGAAAATGTGAGTATTTTTAAATGTATAAACATTTAAAATAAATTAGGGCTGCACAATTATTATTAACCCGAAATCGCGCTTAAACCGGTTTGAACTCGCAAAGGCTGCGATTTATTTTATGCGCAGCTTGTCAGTAAAGCGCGGCTCTGTGAACAGTAGTAAATGCTGCTCTGTCTGAAAGCCAGTTCGAGTCACTTTTGAAAAAGCAACATGCGTCAAACATTTTTCCAAACATGAGAAGCATTTATGAACCTCTTGTCCAACAAAAGAGATTTAATAACAGGTTTTTACTCCAAACTCACTTCATAACGACAGTTGAGTGTTTGAAAACATTCTTCTGTGAGATGATGTGGCTTCTTACACAGAATAAGGCACACAACATATTATTTTATAGTATTCTATACAGTGATAAAGGCTATGTCGATTAGCATTGCATTATAAATATATTTTATTGCGTGAGAGCGCCCTCTGGCTTTCAGATCACAGTGCCGTGCTTCAATGACAAGCTGCGCATTATAAAATAATAATAATTTTTAAAAAACGCCAAACACCTTTGCCAAATCGCTTTCAGTTTATTTTCAATTAATCGTGCAGACGATGCAAGCTGCCTCTAAAAACACGAATGATTTAGAAGAACAACATAGTGACGAAACGCGCTCTGTAGATTGTTTGTCCGTTTAGGGCTGCTGTAGAAACACGCCGGCGCAAAATGACGCCTTGACATGGAGGGGGACCCGCAGTGTATGAGATAGAAATGGCTCATTCTAAGGTAATAAAAACATAACAGTTCATTATGTAAGGTCTTTATACACCACTGAAAACATAGTTATGTATATTATATTGCATTTTACACATTGCACCTTTACATTTTATGCAGACCCCCAAACACCCTCAGAACCCAGTTTGAAACTGTATGTTTACACCGAGCATTTTCATTGTGAATTTTATTCGTTCTCTGCTCTTGGCGTGATAGGCTCTTGCTCCCTAATTTTATATTAAAGCATATATAGTGATTACAATACAAACTTTCAATTATTTGCACGTCTGTAAGAGTACTGTATATGTGTGTATATTTGTGTGCTTACCTCACAGTGAAATCTGTCTCCTCCCACTGAAGCTTAGCCAGGGGGCTTCCGTCTTTCAAGACCCCGAGCAGGGTCGCACGTCGACCGCTGGGTTTGTGCAGGCAGGTCCCCCCTGCACGGAGACCGCTGTCCACCCCTCCGATGAGGGCCATGACAGGCCAGACCTCAGTGCACAACACACTGAGCTGGGCGTCAGAGAGCCCTGCCGGGCCAGAGAGATGGTCTGTTGACATCCCAACATCTACCCAAGCAGAGCCCCTCTCTCTGTTCACCCCACATTTCTCATCAGACTCCCTACTGGCATGACCTGCTGGCAGGGGACAGCATACAGAATACATTAACCTTTAAATAAGGACTCTGTTCTTCATTTTTTTAAATCATCCTCTGTGTGTGCATGGACATTTTACTGTTTTCCTACAATTACTGTTTTTTGTTTTAAAATAAACTTCGTTGTTTTAAAAAATGTAAGAGTAAAGTTGTAAAATCTTACAATGAAAGCTTATTCGCCATCCAACTGTCATTCATGGCAACATTGTAATATTTGCATAATGAGTTGTAATTGGTCTTTTTCACACTTTGCTTTGCAAGTAGTACAGATATTTCCTCTAGGAAAGGCAAATCTAGTGTGTTACTGTATATTGTAGCCAGTATTTTAGATCATTTAGTAAGTTTAGTAGGTCCCATGATATGGTTGATGAACATAACTGACATATTGACCTATTAAAAAAGGCCTTTTCCATAAAGTATTTAACTTAAAAAAATTAATTTATATTATGCTACTGCGAACAAGATATGTAATCAACATTTTAGGTCCAGATAAAACACATTTTAAATGTATATTAATATATTTTGTATACATTTAAATACATTGTATATATATTTTGTATTTTATATTATTTAAATATCTAGTTTATTTCTAGAATTTTATTTTGCAATGATGAATTCCCAATCATTCTATATAAGACTACATACAATATAGTAATACTTTAGTTTAGGGTCCAATTCTCACTAACTAGTTGCGTATTAGAATGCATTTTACTAGGATATTGGCTGTTTATTAGTACTTATAAAGCACATATTAATGCCTTATTCTGCATGACTATATTCTACATCCCTTAAACCTACCCCATACCTAAACTTAACAACTATCTTATTAAGTATTAATAAGCAGTACTTAGGAGTTTATTGACGCAAAAGTCGTAGTTAATAGTGAGAACTGGACTGTATATGCTATCCAAGTAACAGTTTAAGCAGATGAGTTAACTGACCTATCTTGCCATGTCCCTCCCTCATGAGAGGGTTGATGAGCTGTAGTTTGTTCAGCATGTGCTGGTTGATATGTTGAACCCAGTCATCGTTCACATACAGTCGTCTTAGCAGCTGAATTGTGGACTCCAGCAGAACCGTCGCCCGCGGGCTGCACAGTGGCTCCCCTGGTAAAAGATCGCTAGGCATGCCACGCATCTGCAGGTCACACAGCGCCACCTAAAGTCCATTGAAGGAACAAGAGGGTTTTGCAAGTTTAAAGTTGATTTGTAGAGATTTGCTCATTTATTTTTAGCAAGCTTATTATGAATTGTGTTTCAGTTCTGGCATCAATTGCTTAAAATGGGGCCACTAGTGTATAGGTTTAAGGAGCTGACCTTTTCTCCAGGGTTGCTGCTGTAGAACAGAACACAGGGGTAGAGTTCCACGGCATCCACTCCTTCAAACGCCAACTTGGGCTCCTACACACACATAAAAACAATTACAGGACTTCGGAACTCAGTTTGCCCACTGATTTACATTTCAAGTTCATTAGACTATATATTTTATCATTTTATTTTGTATTTATTCGTACAAAATTATTTTCCATAGTAATACAGCTTAACCTAAAATATTTCTTAAAATTTGCCAAAAGGCTACAATTCAAAATTACAATTTGCGATAGAAAAAAAATACAAAAACTACAAAAGTAATTTTGGCTTTTAAATCAGATATACATATACACTTCATAATACATCATAATATTTCCAAGTGAAATATTACAGGACTTGATTTTATCCATTGGGACTGAATCATTAAAAGGTATTATTTTTCTTAGTATTAATTTTTTTTTTTTTTTTTGGCCCATTCTGGCAAAAGTGGTTACACAAACTGAAAATAAAAAACTTCTGCAATTTCCATTTTAGGTTACTACAAGAAAAATATTTTTTCCTTAAGGACATTTGTGCATATTTATAAAAAAAAAAAAAAAAAAAAAAAAAGATTAACCCTGTAAAGCCTGGCATATAAAACAACAGAATAGTTTATATGGAATAGTATAATGTGTATATGTGTTTGAGTATCATATTTGATACATCAGACTTTTATGGCTCATATAGTATTATATACATAGGAGAATATAGAGCTCACACTCGAGAAGTAAACAAAAAAAACACCTTCGTATTGCTGAAAAGTAAGACGGAATTCTGATAGCTTATAATGAATCAATGATTGTACAGCAGACTACTTTACATGCATATGAATATCAGTAGTCATTCAATATCTCCCAATAATATTTCTTGGTAACATGATATTTAAATGCTTAGTTTTATGATAAAAGCTCTGTAGATTTTATTGTGGGGTGCAAAATATATAATGCAATCCAATACAATGATGATTGAGATGCACAAATAAACGTTCCTCAAAAGCCTGATGCATCACACTTGATACTTACATTTTAACATGATTTTTCAAAAAAGAAATTGAGATTTTGGATAATCAAATCAAATATAATCATAAAAGTTGCTTCAGTCCATGTAACTAATACAATTAGTTACTTTTTTAGGGAGTAAAGCATTATTGTAACACATTACTTTTAAAAGTAACTTTTCCCAACACTGCAAATAAGTGTTTATCTTGAAATACTGCTAACAATATAAAAGTTGATGTTCAATTTATAAAAGTCAGTAAAGATTTCACAACAAAAAGTCACAAGTACCACAACCTGAAGGAGGACATTCTTAGAATGATACTAAAAGGCGCTTTATTTGCTGAAAAAGTATGAACTATCATGACAGAAAGCATTTAGTAGGTTTTTCAGCAAAGTTTTGATAATGTTAATAATTTAGAGGCCCTTTATCAGGTTAACTCTATCAAAATTATTTTTATTTCATGTCATATATAAGTAGCTGTAGCTTCTAAATCAAGCAACACTGTTTGATGGCAATTATAATTCATATGTTATAGCGAATTGTACCTTACATTGTTGAGCTAAGTGGGAAAGTGTTTTAATTTCATAAACACGCACTGACCCTGTTGTTTTTGGCGAAGGAGATAGTTCTAGCCTCCATGTCTAGGATGCAGGTGATTGTGTCGCCCTGGGTGAAGGAGGGCAGAGCTCGGCCCAGTTCTCCTCCATGATACAGGCTACCACTGTAGGCCCGGTACAGCCACATGTCTGTGGTGGTGCGATGGTTGTAGTCCCGGATGGGCCATCGGGACACTCCGATACACGTCCCTTCATTTCCCCTGTTTTCCTTAGTTATATAAAACTAAGATATGGAGACATAAAACATATTAGAACATGGACCCTGTAAAGGACACCAGTGACTGTATTTTGCATTGGTACCTTCCAGATGAAGCATCCAGATGTGATGGCAGTGGTGGCCAAACCGTACCCTTTCCCCCCCGATCCATGAGATAGCACATTTCCACTCTCCAGAGAACAACAGATCAGTTTATGTGGGTCAAAAGAGAAATCACCAATAGGAATACATTCATCTTCGCTGTCCTGGAAGACATATAAGTGCATATAAAACAATCTAAAATCCATGGACACGAATATGAGTTTGTAAAATGTGTCCGGTGGACAGATAGAGATGAGTTAAAATACCCTATTTATATGCTCAGAAGTTCTCTCTTTTTCTAATTTTTTTCTCAGGGCCACAGGTTCCTCCCACATGTATGAGGACAAAAGGCTAAATAACTGATCCACAATCTGAAATAAAACAAAAACGACATGGTAAATGTTTATAGTCGGGATTAATCAAGCTCCAATCATTCAGTATCAAGTGAACAGCACTTTCTGACCTGTTCCATGATGACAGGATCTGAACAGGCAGGGAGAAGAGCTTCCAGAATATGAAAGGCCAGCAGCTTCGTCCGCAGGTTGTGGAAATGTGGATTACCCGAGTTGCATTTGTATGAGATAACTGCCATCAACGGATCGATCCACTTGACAAACGCAGAGACTCTTTTGGCGACCTTTAGTGACAAAATGCGCCTTAGGAAGACTAGAAAGTCAGCGAGCTGGGACTCCACAACCCTGCTGCTGCGAACTATATCCGCACCTAAAATTAAACAAAAAGGTATAATGATACAATACAATATACCATACCACACTTACTGTGTATATATGCACACAAGTATGATGAAAAAGTAAAGAATAAAGAAATACTACACTAAAGAACACGTTAGCTGTTAGCAATTCGGGGGCTGCATCCTCCGGAGGTCACATTTGAAGGCTGCATATGTCAGAGTCGGTCTCATTTAAGAAAAGTAACCATTAGATTGCAAAGTCATAAAGAAATTACAGTATTTTACACCACACAAGGAATGACAGTCAATTTTATTATGGTTACTTTTCTTAAATGACACCGACTCGATGACATGTGCAGCCTTCAAATGCGACCTCCGGAGGACGCAGCCCCTTAATTGAGACACAGCTTTAATCTTGTGTTGTAATGACTCACTTTCTTGTTTGGTTGTTTCTTCTTGGATGTGTTCTGTGGAGTCCCTCTCTAGCACCTCCTGCTGGTGGACTGCACGTAACAATCCCTGCAGCTGCTCGCTCATTACATCCATGAGAGCCTGGGACACGTCCAACGGCAAGGTCTCTTCACAGGAACTGGAGAAACACACACGTTAACTGCAACTGTACAACCTGGTATATCTGTAGCCAGGTAGTATAGCATGTGGCAGAAGGGATGTTTGCTAATACTAAAACTTTTATATGAAATTATGTTATGGAATATCTTTAATTTACACTTTCTTTACTATGCAAAACTTTTGCATAAAAGCAATATTATGATGTTAACATGATAGAACGTGATTATCTAAGGGAGCAGTTTTCAAAGTGTGAGATTTTCATGGCATATTATGGGATGTGTTCTCTCGTTTTGTATTTAATTACCTAGTTTTTAATCTCACCTGGCTGCTATGGCGAATATCTGCAGGAGTCTGGCAGCGGCCAGCTTCACCGCCCCACCAAGCTGCATGTGACCGGACATAGAGGCGGCCAGCCAGCGTTGGTTCACCAGCACACATGTGTTATCAGTCAGTGTGGACAAGATCTCCAGTACGCCACATTTAATAATCACTACCAGATCCACTGGCTGATAGTGGAAGTTCAGAGCAAAGACTGTAGCCAACAGTAGGTGCTGATAAGAGCCTGAAATGAGACAAATCTATGTTAAATCACTACTTATTTAAACTGGTGTATTAGAGTACTAGGACTGTTCCAAACCACAAAATGCAGTCAAGCTAAATTTTAACCACAAAGCAATATCACAAATTAATATGTCTCTTTGAATCAGTGGGCAATGATAACATTAAAAAACGTTTTAAATAAGTAAATAAGAAAATAAACTAAATTAAGTGTTACTAATATTATTAGTTTATTATTTATCAGTTTTATTAATATCATCAAGATACACTGTAAAGTACAAAATAGTTCATTTAAATTTAGTTAATATTATTTACACTGTTATTATATAATATATATTATGATTTATTAATAAAAAAATAAGTAAAAATAAATTAGTAATAAAATTGCAGATACAAAAATATTTAGTTTAAATGTAATCAATATTATTTTATAATATTTATATATATTATTAATATGAAAAGTCATTTTAAAAATGAAGTATTTATATAAAACTAAAAATAAGAAAAATCTATGAAACGATGCAAAACATATTTAAGTTTAGCTGGTTAAATACAATTTTTTTTTCTGTTTAGACCATGTGCGTGAGTAAGAAGCGTTACTCACCAGCTTGTTCTCTCTCTAGCGCCACCTTCTGTCTGAGCACACGCACCAGCTGCTGGTGGAGCGTGTGAGCTGCAGACTGTAACTCCCTCTGAACACTGATAGGAGCCGACTGAGTCCCAGCCTACACACAAAAACACAAACAAAGTCATCTAGACACCTGAAATCATATTTTAATATACGTGTAAGATTACAGTGAATGTGCATCTAATGTAAGAACACAGATTCTCCATAATTTGCAGATCATAAGATGTTTGTGATATAAGTGCTTTTGTCTTTGCCTATAAGTAATTATCGCCTCTGTAAATGTTATTTCCTTAACATTTCTTGCATTCATTCAATAAAATGCAAAATAAGCATGATCTAAAATGAATTTGTATTTAGGCTAATGTCAGCATGTCTTACGGTATAATGGTGAATCTTGTTGTTAGGTGCCACTAGACTGCCGGTGATCGGGGCTCCCAGGCCAAAGCAGCCAGAGAGGAACTGCAGCTGCACTGACTGCAGGAGGCCTGGAAACCGTGGGGACGCTAGCGAGCTGACACTCTTTTCCTCCATCTCTGACAGGAAGGAGGAAATCTGACACAAGGCCTCCAAACGCACCTGGACAGAGGGTATGAAAACAATTGTAGTGTCTACGTCTTTATTATTACTGTGTGAGAACATTACATAACTGTTAAAGGGATAGTTCATCCAAAATGAAAATTATCCCATGATTTACTCACCCTCAAGCCATCCTAGGTGTATATGACTATCTTCTTTCAGACGAACACAATCGGAGATATATTTAAAAATATCCTGGCTCCTTGCTTTATAATGGTTGTGAATGGGGGGCAAGATTTTGAAGCCCAAAAAAATGCATCCATCCATCATAAAAATCATCCCCTGGCTCCAGGGGGTTAATAAAGGCCTTCCGAAGGGTTTTTGTAAGAAAAATATCCATATTTAAAACTTTATTAACTATAATAACTAGCTTCCAGCAGACGGCTGTACGCATCGATTTGCGGTGGAAGAGTGACCTCTGACCCGACGCATGACGCAATGCCGAATGTGGAAGCGCAGAAGATAGAGCAAAACAAAACACCGGTCATGAATTAGAAGTCTAAAACGAGAAATTTATGGATTATTTTTTTGATGGATGGATGCATTTTTTGGGCTTCAAAATCTCACCCCCCATTCACTACCATTATAAAGCTTGGAAGAGCCAAGATATTTTTTAAATATATCTCCGATTGTGTTCGTCTGAAAGAAGATAGTCATATGCACATAAATACATAAATCATGGGATAATTTTTGGGTGAATTATCCCTTTAATACACTCATTTCTTATGAACTTTAGCCAGTTATTGAACGTAAAAATGATCTACTGAGGCTTTCCCACCTGAGCTCTTTGGTGTTGCTGTGCCATGGCTACAGTGATGGCTTTGGGGTCCGCCTGTGCACCTCCATCTTTGTCCATCAGAGAAGAGGTCCGGAGGAGGCTCCCACACAGGAAATGGAAGACCTGGCCTAGGATGGGTGTGCCACCTCCACCCGGGCACAGCACAGTAGTGGGACTGATGCACTGCCGCAGTCGTTCCCAGGCATCTTTCATAATGCCCAAAGAACAGAGCGGAAGTCCTAGCAAGAAACAGGGCTCATTAGCACAGATGTGTGATATTTAAGCTAATTAAAATTGATACCTCCAGTATATGTGAAAGGAGAGAGAGAGATGTAATGTGAGATATCAGACGTGAGAGATTAAACAAGTAAAATCAGATTAGATGTGTGATATTCTTCTAAATTCTTCAGAAATCAGATCAGACATGTGAGATCAGGCAAGCGAGATATCAAGGTGAGATGAGAGATCAGACATGAGAGAGAGAGAGAGATCAGACATGCGAGATCAAACAGGTGGAAATCAGAAATTTGAGATCAGATATGAGAGATCAGGCATTTAAGAGATCAATTATGTGAAATATACAGTATGTGAGATCACTCAGATCAGACATGTAAGACGTAAGATGTAAGATATGTGAGGTCAGACGTGAGAAAACAGAAATGAGAAATTATTTATGTGAGATGAGACACATGATAAATAACAATTAGAGATAAATTGTGAGATCAGACATGTGAGATCAGGTGAAAGTCAGAAATTAGAAAAATCAGATATGACAGATCAGGCACTTAAGAGATCAATTATGTGAAATATATGAGATCAGATATTGAGATCAAATGTGAGAAATTAGAAATGAGAGAAGACAGGTGAGATCAGTTAGATGAGACGTGAAATGAGACACGAGAAATTAGAAATGTGAAATCAGATATCATACATGAAAAATCAAATATGTCAATGGTCTGACATGATATCACACAGGTAAAAGATCAAACATGCAACAGATGCACTATGTGTGAGATCAGATATGTGAATATGCTACTATATACCACTCACCCATTTTATTCTTGAATGACCCTGAGGAGCTTTTAGACTGATCTAGTGTCTTTAAAAGAGAGACAAATCAGACCACAGATGAAAAAAACAAAAAAAAAAAAAACAAAGAACAAGACCCAAACGAGAGATCAATTCATCAATATTAAACTAGGGGAAAACATGGGATGCATAAATACCTCTCTCTCACTGAATCTTCTCTCAGAGGAGGACTGTAACTCCATCTTTGTTCCTAACGCCTCATAGTAGGGTGGAGATCTGTGGAGTGAGAGAGATTAATTACTTACAATAGTTTTATCCCACCCGCATGTGCAAGCAAATGTTCTGTAATCGTACACAAATGCAGACCTGGCCAAGCTGCTCTCAGTGGGCGTCTGTGACGACACAATCTCCTCCTGCCAAGCAGCTCGGACCCCCAGCAGAAGGAAAAGGCAGCGGGAGACGAGCAAGTGGCATGCCGCCGGGAAAGACAGTCCCTGGTCAGTGGTGCTGTGGTGGTCCCAGGGCCGCTGCGGAGGCTCCCTGTCTGGCGTTCCTGGGCTCTCAGTGCTGCTGGGTAACGTGCTAGTGCCAGACGACTCGTACACAGTCTCGTTCTGTTGGAGCTGCATGGCCTCACGGGTGGCCAGGAAACACTGCAGCACCTCTGCGGGGAGGAGGAAACATGCAATCAGTTCGCAATTACACAATACAACACCAGAGCAAGTATTTTAGAGCAATAATGCAACATATTAATCACAACCATGACACATCTACACTGTACAAAATTAATTTTCAAAGCTATTGGAGTACGTTTTACAAGAAAAAACTGTATCAGTCTTTCTACTTCAAAATTTTACATTTAATTCAGTGTTACTTGCTGTTTGTTTGTAATTATTTGTGCAACAATTTTTATTTCAGTGTAATGATAACACAACCTTAAATGTTAATTACAAAATAAAGAGAAAGATAGGCATTTCAAGATGTGAAAAACTAAAACTAAACACCGTCCAAATGTCCTGTGTGAATGTCCCCCTAGTCATTACTTACTCTTCACTTGTATAAAATAAAAAATAACTTACATACATTTAATAATATATATATGATTTTGAGTATTTAATCCCATAACTATGGCCAAAAAAGTGGGAGTGCACTACAACATTGAGATTGTAGAACAGGCCTTTTTCTGAGACAAAGAAGCCTTTGGTATATGGTCAGGACAGAAGCACAGAGGGAAGAACGCAGAAAGCAGAGTGTTTACCCGGCAGGTACATACTGCTGATGCTGGGCGTCTCCTCCTCTAAGGGATCGTCCTGGTTGTGTTCAGCTGCATGGGGCGTCTGGCTGCTGGGATCCGCATCTCTTCCTGTCTGCTCTCCTGAGCTCCCTGCCTCCTGCCTGTCCTCACTGGGGCTCTGAGAGCCCAATGAAGCCTGGATAGGACAAAACATGTGAGAACAGTAATAATATCGGTTAATGTCATCTGGATGCATAAAGTTGTTTTAGAGGTAGGGAAAGTTATTGCATTTTATTACATTTCATGTTGTCTTAAAATGTAACAAATTTGTGACAAACTTCCCAAGTTCATTAGCATGTTTCTAAAGAATAAGTGTATATATATTGTGAAATATTATTTTATATATATATTATATATATATATATATATATACACACACACACACACACACACACACAACCGCTCAAAAGTTTGGGATCGGTAAGATTTTTAATGTTTTTATAAGAAGTTTCGTCTGCTCACCAAGGCTGCATTTATTTATTTACAAAAATACAGTAAAAACAGTAATATTGTGAAATATTATTACAATTTAAAATAGCTGTTTTCTATTTGAATATATTTTACAAAGTAATTTATTCCTATGATCAAAGCTGAATTTTCAGCATCATTACTCCAGTCTTCAGTGTCACATGATCCTTCAGAAGTCATTCTAATATGCTGATTTGCTGCTCAAGAAACATTTCTTATTATTATCAATGTTAAAAACTGTGTACGTTTTTTGTTTTTTTTGTTTTGTTTTTTTTTCCCAGGATTCCTTGATGAACAGCATTTATCTGAAATACAAAGCTTTTGTGACATTATACAATACTGTTCAAAAGTTTGGGGTCAGTAAAAATTTTTGTTTTTATTTTTCTGAAAAGAAATTAAAGAAATTAATACTTTTATTCAGCAAGGATGCATTAAAAAGTGACAGTAAAGACATTTATAATGTTACAAAAAATTATATTTCAAATAAACGCTGTTCTTTTGAACTTTCTATTCATCAAAGAATCCTGGAAAAAAAAAATATTGTACACAAATATTTTGTACAGTTTGACACAATAAATGTTTCTTGAGCAGCAAATCAGCATATTAGAATGATTTCTGAAGGATCATGTGACACTGAAGACTGGAGTAATGATCCTGAAAATTCAGCTTCGTATCACAGGAATAAATTACATTTTAAAATGTTTTCAAATAGAAAACAGTTATTTTAAATTGTAATATTTCACAATATTACTGCTTTTACTGTATTTTTAATCAAATAAATGCAGCCTTGGCGAGCAGACAAAACTTATGTTAAAAACATTAAAAATCTTACTGATCCCAAACTTTTGAGCGGTAGGGTATATAGAATTTCTCTAAGTCAATAATGAAATAAAATGTGTGACATTGATCATGTGATATTCCAACATTTATGTTAATTTTAACTAGTTTCACTAGTGGCCTAAACACATTTAAACCCTATTATATATATTTAAATAAAATGTGACTGGTTTATTAACATGTTTTACCTGTTTGGTGGTAATTGTTGTTTGGGCGCTGCTTGTGTTTCCTATGCTCTCCTTATACGACAGCAGAGTGCTGCGGATTTTATACACCACCTGATATATTTCAGTCAGCACCTCACAAGGCTCATATCTGCAGTCAAACACACACACACACACACAAACATTAATGGACTGTTTAAACTATCGGTTCATCCCTGCTGCTGTCCAAACACTCCAGAAGGTTTATTTGAGATTCATGACTGTCAATTCATATTCACTAAACTCTCACTCTCACAAATGAGTCATTATGGCTGAGGCATTTATCATGTGAGATTTCACACAGCACAGAGAGGGACAGGGACTGACACTTTAATATTCACATATAGAGCCATTCTTTAAATAGAGCATATATTCATTAAATCTGGGTCAACTAATTACAGAGTTCATTATGCTATGGTATAAGTGAGACATGGGGAGATAAAGGTGTAAAAAAGAGATCTAGGTAAAAAGAGAGACAGAGGGCGATGTGTGGATCTCACTCACTTATCCTGCCAGTAGGCTTCATGAAGGCCGGCGTGTTTGAGCAGAGCGGCCAAACTACAGCGACACGCCATCTCTAACAGAGAGTCTCCCACTGATCCACTACTGTCCCAGTCTACATAAAAACACACACGTCAAGGTCAAAATTTGGACATGCACATGATGACAGAGCTTATTGTAATCTGTAATATCTGACTCTGATTGGTCAATTACAAAATGTACTAAATAGGCAGCTGATTTTCTTCATAGCTATGCAAGGTTTGTTTCTCTTCTATTACTTTACTTTACAGCGTCTTTCTGCTCACATAATAAAATAATATAAATGTTTAATAAAAAGAAACATTAAATATTGAATGTATAATATATATATATTATTTTTAAATGTTTATTTTTTTATTTTGTGTAATAAAAACATTTAAATTTATACATTTATAATTTTATATTTATAAATATTTCATAGATCTTTAAAATAAATATTTATTTAAAGCATAAAATATTAAATTTATTTATAAATAGAATTGTTTCAAATAATAATAATAATAAATACTAAACTAAAGCACCATAGCGGTACTTCAGTATGGTAATCATTGAGTACCATGGTATACAGAACAACAAATACTGTCTCAAACAGGCCAGACAAAATAACAATGGCTCAAGTTTGTTAGATCAAATGGGGCAAATGCCACTAGTGCCGCAGAAACATTAAAATGTCTGTAAATTAATGTCTTGCAATGTTTTTTTTACCTTATTTTCATATTCTATAAACCTTAACAAATGCAGCCTCTCTTACCTCGACTCGCTGCATACTCCTTCATCTTCCTCCAGAGGGCGCTGGCGGGTTCTCGCGGGGAGCCGAGAGCGAGTTCCACTAGCGTTGTGTTCTCTTCTGACAGGCGCAACTCGGCTAGTCTCACATCTCCACAACCCATGAACACAGCCTCAGTCAGCCAACCCATTGCCCAGTCTACAGAAACATAGATGAGCATTTATTTATTTATCTATATTTATGCATCTGTTTATGCCTCACAATTTTAACAAGGGCTGTTGCCCCCTGGTGGCAGGTCATTACCCAGCTGTTCAAAGTCAATCTCCAGCCCGTTTCTCAAGAGTGGGTTACACAGCCAGAACTCTGCAGTCTTCTCCTGGATGGAAGGGGGCGAGCCCTGCAGCATACCTCCCAGGCAACGGCCAATGGCAAGAGCCACAGACCTTTCCAGATCAAGAAGCCATGCCCAGTCATCTGACTCTGGCGCCAGGATTGGCTCAGAGGTTTCTGATGATTCTGCAACAGGAAGGAAGTGTGTGCCCATCTCAGTAAATTTCTTCACAGTGTATCACACTGTGATGATTTGTCATTTGTCATTGAATAAGTTGAAACGTCAGGATGCCAAACAAATCATTAAGGTATTTGAAATGTTTTCAGAGAATGACAGAAATTCTGATTTCTGGCACTTACCCTGTGAGGTTCCTTCCAGCTCCATGTCCTCCAGGTGTGAAGTGTTGGGCAGGTAACAGTTGAGCTCGTTGAGATGTTCAAGCAGAGTGAGCAGGTGAGGGAGGAGGGGTTTGACGACAGCCAATGGCAGCAGGAGCAGAGAGTACGTCACCTGACACAACAAACTGCCCGCCACCGAACCAAACAGCACAGCTACAGAGAAACACACAAACAACTCAATACACGATGGATGGATGGATGGATGGATGGATGGTAGGGCTCCACGATAAATTGAAATTAAACCGCATGCAATTTGGCAAAGGCTGCGGTATTTTTTATTTGCAGCTTGTCACGGCTCTGTGATCAGCAGTAAATGCTGCTCCATCTCAAAGCCAGAAACTCATATTTGGAGTTTCTGGTGAGAGCACAGAAACTCCAAATATGCCCCGCAGAAGTATAACATATCATTGCAGGAAATCCCTATGGGCATCGCTGTAGCTGTATAAACAGAAGATTGAAACGCTTTGATTAAACGTGACTAATAAACACGCGACTACGACAATATATGGTTTATATGAGGTCTTCAAGCCTTCTCGGGTATTTTCATGATAATAAAGTATATTTATAATGCAATGTTAATCGACATAGCCTTTAAATAATATGTTGTGTGTCTTATTCTGTGTAAGAAGCCACATCATCTCACAGAAGGATGTTTTCAAACACTCAACTGATGTTATGAAGTGAGTTTGGAGTAAAAATGTTATTAAATGTTGTCTTTTGTTGGACACGAGTTTCATAAATGCTTCTCATGTTTGGAAAGATGTTTGTCGCTTTTTCAAATGCATGTTATAAGCGACTAAAACTTGCAGTGCTTTCAGATGGAGCAGCATTTACTACTGATCACAGAGCCGCACTTTACTGACAAGCTGCGCATTTATAAAAAATAATAAAAAAATAATAATCGCACTAAGCCAAATGGGTTTAAGCGTGATTTCATGTTAATTGTGATTTATCGTGCAGCCCTAATGGATGGATGGATGGATGGATGGATGGATAGATGGATGAGGTCTACATAAACAGATGAAGGGATGGATGGATGGCTAAGATAGAGGAATGAATGGAGAGATGGAAGGCTGGATGGATGGACAGACAGACAGAATGATAGACGGATCAACAAATATATGGACAAATGGACAACTGTATAGATGGACGGATAAATTCTAACCTTATTATTTTGCTATAAATATTTTGCTAACCTATTTTATATACAAATGTGTAAGCACTTCAAATCTCTTTCCCCAATTACAAAAGCACCATAAACTGCATTGTGTGTTGCTGTCAATTACAGCAATATTGACAGATATTCTTATATTTTTAAAGACAGACATACTTTGTTCAGTAAACCTGTAAAAAAAAAAATGGTTTGTTTTTTCCCCCCTGCTGTACCAATATCCTACCGTATCAAGGTATGTACCGAACCGTACCGTTACACCCCTAGTGGATGGATGTATGGACGATTAGATGGACGAATGGATGGCACATAATGTGTGTTCTTACTGTGTAGTTTCTTAATGACATGTTTGTCCAGTGTGCTCTCATCCAGCAGAATGGTGGATCTCCTGAAGGTCTCGGCTGCGTATGGCAGCAGCAGGCACAGGTGCTTATGGAGCAGCACTACGCTGCTGTCATCCTACACAGAAACAAAACAAAACAAAAAAAATTGTTCTTTAAACACTCATTATGCAGTCCGCCTCCATTTCTGTGTTCTGGAACAAGAATTAAGCATCTTTGACTAAACGGGCCCACACAACAGAATACTGTTTCTTGAAGCTACAATCCATAACCACTGCAACTGGCAGCCTGAGGAAGGTATCATATGGAGCAGGTTTTAACACTAAATGTGTTGTTGTTGTACCTCAGCGCCTGTATGGATGTAGCAGTGGGCCAGCAGGTGTCTGTGAAGGGCTGACAGCAGGTGGTGGAAGTGTGATGGAGCCTCCGTCTGTTTCTGGGACTGACTGAACCGCTGTTTATCACTGTTCTTCTCCAGTTCACCAAATGCACGCTCCTGTGTGTACAAACAACATTCAAAAGGGGAACAGAGTTAATGGAAAGGAGAACATTTGTGTTTTGATTGCTAAAAGTTTCCTCAAAATATATTGAACATAAATTCTTCATGAACATAAATTCTACAGTTGATTGTCCATTTACTACACAGGAGTTACAGGAAGTCAGAGAGGATCAGAGAGGGGTTAAATGAATGTAAATATAAATTATTATATTAAATTTTTATTATTATACACAACTGCTGAAAAGTTTGGGGTCAGTAAGATTTTTTTATAATGAACTATTTATTCAGCAAGGATGCATTAAATTGATCAAAAGTGAGAATGAAAACATTTATGTCACAAAATATTTTTATTTCCAATAAATGCTGTTCTTTTGAACATTAGTTTCATCAAAGAATCCTAAAAAAAAATTATCACAATTTCCACAATAATATTAAGCAGCACATTTAACATTGACAATAATAAGAAAAGTTTCTTGAGCAGCAAATCAGCATATTAGAATGATTTCTGAAGGATCATGTGACACTGAAGACTGGAGTAATGATGCTGAAAATTCAGCTTTGCATCACAGGAAAAAATTTAATATTTAAAAAATATATTAAATAGAAAACAGTTATTATAAATGGTAATGATACTTCACAATATTACTGTTTTTACTGTATTTTTAGTCAAATAATAAATCTTACCTACCCCAAATTTTTTAACAGTAGTATATATTATAAATGATTATATTACATATATATATTATCAATTATATTTTCCTATATTAATTATTATTTATATATAATACATTATGATAACCAGCAAAATTATACATTTAAAAAAATTCTAGATAAAAAAAAAAAAGTGGTTTTCCAAAAGTAGTCCATTTTTTCTAATGTAGGGGACAAAATGCCAGGTATATGAATGTCAGTTTATCAAATGTCAGCTTTAAAAGCATATTTCCTTTCCGAAACCAGCAAAGAAAAAAAAAAAACTTGGAATCATTACTTCAAAAATCAAAAACTTGGAGTCCATTTCCAAAATGTCTTTGGGAAAGAGGGAGTGATGCAAATGAATATGCTTGCTGCATTTTTAAATTCTTTAAATTAAAATTAAATTAAACCAAGGCTTGGAAATAGAAAGCATAATTTTTGTCTGTCAACGTGGACAACTGTTGAACCACTGTACTGACCGTATAGAACCCAATGCTGAGCAGCAAGGTCTTCAGGAGGACCTCGGCCAGGTGAAGGTGGTCTGGAGCTTCTGAACTTGAGCTTACACTTCCTGTGGGGCGATCGGGGGTGGGCGGCAGTGCCAGACCTGCACTCAACTCCCCAGGCGAGCTGTATCCCAGCAGGGATGCCACATGACTCTGTTCCTGCAGGCTGTTCAGCACCATATCCAGCTGTAGGCGCTGTAGAAGGGGAAACAGTAATATCACTGAATAATCAGCATTAACTACAATATTTACATGATACTGTAAAAACAACTGGAGCGCAATGGAACGACACGGGTTGAGAAACATAGTTTTAGCTTGAGTTTTGAGAACTTTTCTCAGCAAATATGGATATATGCAAGTAATTCAATGAATTAATCAGTATATGATGTGATTAATTCACTTAAAACTTTGAATGAATTAACAGCCCAAACTTTAATAGTGTTTGTGTTTGAGTACCTGTCCTTTAGACAGGCTTTCCCAGCTCTCCGGGCCCTGAGGTAACAGCGAGTGCAGCAACTCCGTTCTCTCCCTGAGAGGAGGCAGCAACAGACACGCTCCGATGGACAGCGTGCTCATTACAGCCTAAACACACACACAACAATTAATGTCCACAGTGAAGGGAATGACTCATAATACTGGCATTGTGACAGATGACTCAGTCAAAACAGTTACACTGAAGGTTGTGAAAAGTCGTGTTCCCTGCAAACTCCCTCGAAGAGAAAACAGAGCCAACGGATTCCATCATCTTAGTGTTTTTAAAATGTGGGCAGAACTCCAGCAGCATATGCGAGCATTCTGATTGGCTGAAGTTGTTTACTGTTTTACTGTTGTGTAAGCCAAAAAGTATATCTTGTAATGCTGCTGGAGTGCGTTTTAAAAAATCTTGAACATAAAATATGTTTTGAGATACTGCATTTAAAAAAATGCTAGATGGAAACACCCAAATTTTAATATAATACACAAAATTATGTGTAATAAAAGAGTCACAGTAGTCTGTCTGTCTGTCGGTCTAACTATCCTTTTAAACCACATATATGAATATATGTGAATTATAAATGTAAATATGTGAAAATTGTGTATTACACAATAACAATAACTGTAGATGATACTGAGTTAGCAACAACTAAGAAACAACAACTCTTCATGGCAGACCTGTTGTATGGAGTCTGGTACATTAGAGTCAATGAGTCTGAACAGCAGGTTCCTGAGGGGCCGACCCTGAGCACCCAGCACTGTGGCCCCGGTTCCCCCTGCGTGGGCCAGCGACAGGTGGATGGACAACAGTTTCATGCACAACAACACAAACTGGTGATGTTCCCTGGGAAAGAAACCAAGAGGGAGAGAGTGAGAAGTTTGAAGATGAGAAGTCTAAAGTGACCTTTACCGCGTGCCAGGCCATATGTTGCTCTGACCCCATCCCTGTGGGTATGAAGATGGTAATGGGCTTGTGCCAGTTACCCCTGCGGCTGTGTGTGTGTGTGTGTGTGTGTCACATTCCAGTTACGTGAGTGTCTTTCAGCAGCTGACGTTGACTCTGATAAACCAGATCTCTTGCTTGCCCATGCAAAACTCGCTGCCACGATGCTAAGGTGTGCTAGGTGGTTGCTAAGGCATTGCTATGCAGTTGTTTAGTTGTTTTGGGAGGTTGCTATGTAGTGATCTAAGGGAAAAATCAAAAGTAGATGCAGAAACTTAGAGGCAGGAGTTAAAGGGTTTCATATGTATGAGAAGTGTTGGTGGTAACATTATAAGTAACACGAGTTACATAGATTACTTTTGTCAAGTAACTAGTAAAGTAACGCATTACTTTTAAATTTACAACAAAATATCTGAATATCTGAGTACTTATTTTACTTTTTTAAATAAGTAATGCAAGTTACTTTGTTTTCCCATTTATTGACTGACAACTCTCCTGTTCCCATGTTGAGAGAAATCAGGAGTAAGTGCCGAGGCGTTGTGTGCGCTGTGTAAACATGATAGTTATTCCAGACTAATTCTAGACTAAATATGAGCATACAGGTGTGTACAGGGATAAATTTGCATTTCCTTCAGCCTGAGGCTTATTAATTTCACTTTTGGTGTGAAAAAGCCTTTACATTTGCCAAAAATAGAACTTTTTTGTTATAAAAGCAAACAAACAAACAGCCCAGCCCAGATGAGAAAAGTAACGCAAAAGTAACATAACGCATTACTTTCCATAAAAAGTAACTAAGTAATGCAATTAGTTACTTTTTTAGGGAGTAACGCAATATTGTAATGCATTACTTTCCCTGAGTATGAGCAATAGTAACCGTAGTAACAATGCTCACCTTTGCTAGCACCACTAAAAGAATAAAGATGCCTAAAGCATATAAAGTGTAACGGTATTCTTGGAGCTTCCACATAATGGGACCATTAAGACATTTGACACACACACGCTCTCTCTTTCTTTAGAGATACTGATGCAGAATTAAATGTTCTGACCTCAAAGTCAACATGCATCACTTACCATCTTGTGGACTCAGCAGGGAAATATCTGCGATATTATATAATCTGTATGACAGCTCTTATGTAATCTTAAAGCTTGAAGTCTACAGCTGTAGACTACTGACATCTGACACTGCAAATGTCCATGCATCAGATTGGCATGGTTTAAGCATCCATCCATCAATCCATATCAGAGTTATTATTATAACTGAAACTAAAACTAAAACCATAAAAATGGTAACACTTTACAATAAAGGTCTCATTTGTTAATATTAGTTAATGTATTAACTAACACGAACTAACAATGAGCAAAACATTTGCATATTTAAATCACTTCATGTGAGTACAGTGGTTCAATATTCATATTATAAAGCGATGAGAATATTTTTGGTGCGCCAAAAAAACAAAATAAGACTTATATAGTGATGGCCAATTTCAAAACACTGCTTCATGAAGCTTCGGAGCGTTATGAATCTTTTGTGTCGAATCAGCGGTTCAGAGTGCCAAAGTCACGTGATTTCAGCAGTTTGGCGGTTTGACACGCGATCCAAATCATGATTCGACACAAAAGATTCATAACGCTCCGAAGCTTCATGAAGCAGTGTTTTGAAATCAGCCATCACTATATAAGTTGTTATTTTGTTTTTTTGGCGCACCAAAAATATTCTCGTCGCTTTATAATATTAATATTGAACCACTGTATTCACATGAACTGATTTAAATATGTTTTTAGTACATTAATGGATCTTGAGAGAGGAAATGTCATTGCTGTCAATGCAGGCCTCACTGAGCCATTGGATTTCAACAAAAATATCTTAATTTGTGTTCTGAAGATTAACGAAGGTCTTGCGGGTGTGGAACGGCATGAGGGTGAGTAATAAATGACATTTTCATTTTTGGGTGAACTAACCCTTTAATAAATGCTGTATAAGTGCAATTCATGTTAACTAAAGTGGTTAACTAATGTTAACTAATGAAACCTTTTTGTAAAGTGTTACCAAAAAAACATAAAAAATTGTTACTTGAAAAAATAAATGTTACTAAATTATTAAAAAAGACATTTAGTTTAACTTGATGCACCAAAAAACTAAAACTGAAATAAAAATGAATAAAATCTAAATAGACATATTAAAAAAAAACACTACAAAAATGAAGTGAAATTTAACTGAAATTAAATGAAAATGTAAAATCTAAACATTAAATCTAATATAAAATATTAATAAAAACTATAATAGTATCTCAGTGATCCATATATCCATATAAATTCATTCATTTTATAAAGTAGTGTAAAGTATTTTTAATAATTTAAACATAAAAATGAAAATATAAAAAATAAAATAATTTAAAAAGTTACATGAATTTTTTAAAAATGAATAAAATAAATAAAAATAAATGAATTAATAAATACAATAAAATAAATAAATACATTTAAATAAATAAATTAATGCCTGCTTTCTCTTTGCTGTTTATTTTCCACAATAAATCAAATGTGAATATTCAAGCATGCGTGTTGCTTCCAAGCGTTTCTTGTCAAATGTCAGGAGTCTCACAGGTCGCCCACCACTGTGCAAAAAGACCCCCTGGATAGTAGCTGATTCTTCTGATTCACACCATGCATCTATCCACCAACCTATCTATCTGCAAGATCTGTTGCATGATTTGTTTCTACAACAGAAATAACTGACAATGCATGCCTCTACATACATTATACTGTACATTATATTGTTTAATCATTAATGGTGCAAAACACAATTCATAGGACATCATTTGTAAATCGTTGTTTGGTGCTGGTCCAAGTGTGTTTATTTACCTCTTAGAGGGGAAAGGTGCAGGTGGTGTGTCTCCACTGATACTATCGCAGTAACGCTCCAGGAAACTGCGCAGGTACGTAAACGTGCTCTCCTCGAGATCCACACAAAACGGCCTGTGCCAAGCCACCAGCTGCCTGCCAGGCACATAATTCACATTCAGTCATCCCAGGAAAACAATGTTAAGTGAACATCTTTGAATAATGGAAAATGTAAATGCGATTGCATTAATACATTAGTGGTGAAACTCACACCAGATGGAGTGATACGGGTTTTGATTTGCATGACGAATATGAAAATGTTTTCGTTTCCTGTAGGCTCAAACTCATTTCAGGACAAACTGCTTTTGTTTTGGGTTTAAATAAGGAAGTGAGGGCTTTTTATTTCCACTATCCACAGGCAATGAGAGGCATAAGAAATGAAATACTGTCCATGCATTGTGGAAAAGCAATCAAATCACTCATCATAACTAATGAAATATGTCTTTGTCTCTCTCCTCACCTGTCTGTGGGAACTGCGGTCCAGGCCAGGCTGTGGGAGGTGCCTGCAGTGATCTGCTGTATTGAAACCCCTTCTAGACCAATCACCTTCTTGGGTTTGGTGACTGGCGTCGAGGTGTGGCCCTGCCCACATTGGCCCATGGCATTGTTGCCCCAAGCAAACACTTCGTTTTCTGTAACAAAAAAACAATAAAATTACATAAGCATTTTTATAAAGAAAAAAAATGAATGTGACATAAATCTGAGAATTTCATTTCAGTGAATAACTACATACTACTTTTGTCCGTTTTAAGACTTGAAAGCGTTATTAGCCATTTGTTGTATTTATATTGAAGAGTAACTAGTATGGCTCTTCAAAACCCTCTTTTTTGTGTCCCACAAAAGAAAGAAATGTTGCAACTGTCAACAATTATTTTCTGTAACTAAAATAAAGCTGAAATAAAATAAAATACAGATATTAGAATAAAAAAAACTAAACAAAATGTAGAAAATGTAGCCTTTGCAACTAACTGAAATTATTAAGTTTAAATTGAAGTACTAAAATTACTAAAACTAAAATGACAATAAATTAAATCAATATAGAAATTGCATAATATATATATATATATATATATATATATATATATATATATATATATATCTCACCGTGAGACAGAGCGAGACAGTGGCTGTCTCCACAGGAAATGTCGATGACTTTAGTGATGCTGAGTTCCTCTATCAGTCGAGGTCTGAGTGAGGTGGTCTCAGACGAGCCGCAGCCGAGACACGAGCCGCAGCCCCACGCAAACACCTGCATACCACACACAGGAGAACATAGAGACACGAGAATTTATATGGGTGTATATAACGGTACATATTTACTTAGTTAAAGTCAGTGGGATAAATGAGAGGTTGTGTATACCTGGCCAGCAGATGTCAAAGCCAGTGACGACTGGCTCCCAGCACACACTTTCCTGATAATGAAGCCATGCAGGGCTTCAATCACTTTAGGCCTGTACACACGGTTTGTGTCACCATGTCCCAGTTTACCTGTAACACAAACACAACGTTTACACACACACAGAATTCCCTTGAACATGGACAACAGTAATTTAAGGTGCATCAGATTCAGAGGCCATGCCAGTACTTGTTTCAACAATTGGCTCTGTATTTTGTTTTATAAAAACACTATGCAATGGCTGCATTTCAAACATGTTTAGGCTTGTCTGTGGATATTATGTCTGATAGTGTTGCATTAAAGGATTTTTCTTGCTATACTTATGAAAAGTAAGCGTCACCATGTCCTACTCACTCTGTAAGGCAGAAGTGAGCCCTGTAAAGGGTACAGAGCTTTACTGTCTCATACTGTATGTGTTCTTTACGTGCGTATGTGGGTTTGATCCAGAACCTTACCTTGACAAGCAGCAAAACTGCTGTAAACTGTGTATAGTTATAGTTATATAGTTATATATTCAATTCGTGTGAAAAAACATGAAAATCTATTCTCACATATATTCCTTGGGTGATAAAACGATAGATAGAATGATAGACAGATAGATAGATATTATTTTTAATTATTACCTGTGTGTTAAGCTAAAAATGTTACTTAAAGGGATAGTTCACCCAAAAATGAAACTTCTGTCATCATTTACTCACCCTCAGGTTGTCCCAAACCTGTATACATTTCTTTGTTCTGTTGAACATAAAGGAAGATATTTTGAAGAATGTAGGAAACTGAACAATTCTGGGGCACCATTGACTTCCATAGTATTTTTTTTCCTACTATGGAAATCAATAGTGCCCCAAAGCGGCCTGGTTACAAACTTTCTTCAAAATATCTTCCTTTGTGTTCAGCAGAACAAAGAAATTCATATAGGTTTGGAACACCTTGAGGGGGAGTAAATAGAGAATATCAGTATGAATATCTGTAAAAAATAAAATAATTCATTCAAAATTCATAATTCAATAATTCAAAAAAATAAATTTAAATTAAATTAAATTAAATAAAAAAATATTGGTCGAATACCCAGGCAAAAACTTGATTAAAATAAAATTACTTCGGTCTTCATGAAGAATTGAGGATTTTTTAATCACCAAATAGCAAATTTACTAACTCAGAGAGTCTGTACATGTTGAAAAAGTGCTTTGTGTGATGGGATGACTAAATTACTTTTGTTTGGTCTCCGAATACACTTCAGCGAGATGATGGAAAATGTTCATGGGAAATTAAATTATTACTGATTTTGGTGTAAAATGTAAACTTCTTCAATTCAAATTAGTATTGCAAATTGATATTTTCGTAACCATTTTTTGCATTGCAAAATAAGGTGGATATGAAATATTACCATTGTCCCCTCCTCCAAAGGACCAGACGATTCGGCCATCTTGAGCCACAGCAATGGTGTGAGAGCTGCCACAGGCCACTTGCCCGACCCCACTGATGTCCTTGACCAGAGTGGGCACGTTACGACTGTGACTGTCACTATGACCTATATGACAGACAGACAGAGTAAAAATAAGACAGAGACAGACAGGACTGACAACGGTCTGACTCAGTCTGAGGAATCAGGCATCTTGTCGACTGCCTGACAAATTTCTCTGTGGATTAAAAACGGTTTGAATGTGCACAGCAGTCATTCAAACCGTAAAAACCACCTCACAGAAATCAATAGTGAATTGTATTTCACTGACAACACTACATCTGAGAACATATACACAGGTCTTAGGTGTGTGTGTGTGTGTGTGTGTGTGTGTGTTCAGTGATGTTGAGGGTCTGTAAGAGGACAGTGATGTACCGAGTCGACCGAAGTCGCCTTCCCCCCAGGTGTATAGCTCTCCGTCATTAGTCACCGCAGCACTGTGTCTGTATCCAGCAGACACACACACCACAACCTGCAATACACATACAGGAAACATGCACACTTTTACAAATGCAATGATAATACAAACTAGTTTCTTACATTTTCTGAAGAAATATTAGTGGCTGCTTGAGCAAATACCTTTGATTAGACACAATTAGAAAAAAGCTACATTCTGCATGTAGAAAACACTATTTCCTCTCACCTTCCCTAAAAGTGGGCCCTGAATAATCTTGGGGTATTTCTGCGTGGCGCTGTTCCCGTGGCCCAGTTTGCCGTAATCTCCGTCTCCCCAGCTGAACACCTCTCCCTCCGCCGTGACAGCCAGCGTGTGTCCGTCTGATCCCTTGGAAGATGACACCTTCCTCATGGTGCGAGGCGGTTCCAGAACCAGCTTCTTGGGCATAGACTGGTTATTAGAGTCTCCCAGTCCCAGGCGGCCATAACTACCCTTCCCACAAGCCTTCACGGCACCATCAGCAGATACAGAGAACGTGCAGTACTGGCCCGCCTCAATCTGCAGGTGGAAAAAGAAAAGCGCCATTTAGAGCCGAGTGAATTGAATCAGCTGTGATCGAGGACGTCTAAACTGTATTAGTGAAAGGGCACAGTTTATTAAGATGTGGCTGCTGTTTTCTAAATTGTATTTCGCAATAATAATGAAAAGACATGTCTGTATTAAAAAGCAGAGACTGTTGGGCCTGAACGCTACTCCAGATTAGATAACCAAACTTTGCACAACACATATATTTTGTTAGAGAGAAAACAAAGAAATTTAGATGGTACAGTTTACTATTATTTATAATATAGTCAATGACCAATACGACCCTGACTGCATTATAACTGCATTATGACTGTAAAATAAATAAATAAAAAACTATCACTTCTTGTTGCCTCTTAAAGTCGTAATTAAAAATGAAAAAAGCAATAAAATAAATAAATAAATATAAAATAAAAATATAAAAATGAGAAAAAAAAATCATCAAAAATCTAAAAATTTGATCATTTTACAAAAAAAGAACATTAACTTACTAAGCAAAAAAAAAAGTAAATTAAAAAAAAAAAAAACTAAAATAAAGGGACAAAATCCTTCAATAAAATAAACAAATATTTAAAAATAGAATGAACACAAAATTGGAAAAAAAGAACCAATAAAAAAAATGTGCCCTTTAAAAAAAATTACAAAATATGCCCTTATATTATGAGATTTCAATATGCATATTTAATTAAATCATTTTACAAAAACAAAAAACACAGTCACTGGTCCCATATGATGCATTTCTTATTATGCAACTAATAAATTAATTTACATCATCTCACTTTTTTCTGTCATACAGGAAAGTGGAACCAAAGTCTTCTGTTTCTCTCTATTTGAACAGTTAAATATTTCTCCAAAAAGTTTAACACCAAGCTAGCATTTCTTTCATCCATAAAATCTGACATGCTTATAAAGCTCATATGTGACCCTGGACCACAAAACCAGTCATAAGGGTAATTTTTTTTTAAATTGAGTTTTATACATCATCTGAAATCTTTCCATTGATGCATGGTTTGTTTGGATAGGACGATACTTGGCTGAGATACAACTATGTGAAAATCTGGAATCTGAGGGTGCAGGAAGAAAAAAAAAAAAAAAAAAAAAATCAAAATAGAGAGAAAATCACCTTTAAATTTGTCCAAATGAAGTCCTTAGCAATGCATATCCACTCACAAAATAAATTTTTGATATATTTACAGTAGGAAATTTACAAAATATCTTCATGGAACATGATCTTTTCTCAATATCCTAATGATTTTTGGCATAAAAGAAAAATCAATAATTTTGACCCATACAATGTATTGTTGGCTATTTCTACAAATATACCTGTGCTATTTATGACATATTAGACTACAAAACTATGTTTCCCATGTTTTTGTCCATCTAATATAAATGAGCTTACAGCCCAGAGTGTGCCTTTACCAAGAAAACAATTAGATCTTTTAATTAAAAGCTCTTTTGTACAGCTGTCAAATTGAGCGTTGCGATCTGTCTCATTAATTTTTTCTTTGAGTGGTCTTTCTCCTGCTTCTCATACTGTCTATGTTGAAACTAATGTTAGCTTCATGATGGCTTCCAGTTATTTGGATTTTCAATACACTTGAGTAACATAAATCCACACACACCATTTGTGCATCACTGAAGCCCTGAGCCAGTTTGGGCTGTAAAATCTTCTCCAGCGTTCCCTCAGCGAGCTGATGGCTGCTGTTGCTACCCCACACGTACACCATGACAGCATCGTTCTCCGAGCCGGAGGAAGAGGACGAGCCTGTGCTGCATGAGCACAAGCAGTTAGAGGCCAGGGTGCAGATCTATAACACACACGCACACACACAGATTAAAGATTTATTTATTTAGTCTCTCTGACTTGGCACGAGATATCTTTAATAACACCTGATATTTCAGTCTGTGAACACTTATAAGGTAGACAGTGTTGGGGGTAACGCATTACAAGTAATGCAAGTTACGTAATCAGATTACTTTTTCAAGTAACTAGTAAAGTAATGAATTACTTTTAAATTTACAACAAAATATCTGAGTTTTTTTTTTTAAATAGTATTCATTTCACTTTTGGTGTAAAAGGGCCTTTACATTTGCCAAAAATAGAACTTTTTTTGTTGTTATAAAAACAAACAAAACAAACAAAGTAACGCAAAAGTAACGTAGCACATTACTTTACATAAACAGTAACACAATTAATTACTTTTTTAGGGAGTAACGCAATATTGTAATGCATTACTTTTAAAAGTAACTTTCCCCAACACTGCTTATAGATTTATTCGCACAAACACACCTCTTCAAAAAGGCAAAGAGCAACATGCGAGAGGCTACAGAGTCCATCTGCATCTTTCTTCAGCACCTGAGTATTGACGGATTCACCGCGAAAAGCCTGTAAGAACAAACAATGAATTAAACAATATTTGCAGCTAGAATATACAGCTAACTGGTGCAACAGTGGATTGTTCAAAAAAAGTACTGTAGAACCAAAAAAAAAAACTGATAGTATACATATAAATTTTTTAACTCAAAATAAAATGCTGCTTTATTTTTAAAGTCACAATGAAACAACAGTAGTGACAGATCTTTTCTTACATATTATGATGTACATCAGAGTGAAATGGATTATCGAAAAAAGAAAAAAGAATTAGGACGAGGACTTCTATCAGTCTGCTGTTTATTGAATGGAGGCTGAATGCAAACTTGCAGTCGACTGTAAGAAAGGGGAGGTTAAAGCGGACTAAATGATTGGAAGTACAACATTCATCACCAAAGAGAAGTCTGTCGTTTCACCGGAAGATCAAGTTAACAGCATGTATTTATATTTCCAAATTAGCATTCAGATGGTCGATTAAAGGTGCAATGTGTAAATTTTAGCGGCATCTAGCGGTGAGGTTGCGAACTGCAACTAACGGCGCACACCCCTCGCACCCCTCCCTTTCGGAGAAGCTACGGTGGCCGTCTGGCCGACACAAGACAAAGATGTCATCTGAGACAGCAGAGAGTAGCCTGTGAGAAGCAATGAGGTTTCTTCATACTTCTAACAAAGAACGGTCTCTGCTTCTAATAAACCAGACGACGGCTACTACTACTACTTTGTGCGTATTCAACGTAGTGACGATGCAAGCTGCCTCTAAAAACACGAACGACTTAGAAGAACAACAACATAGTGACTAAACGCACTCTGTAGAGTGTTTGTCCGTTTAGGGCTGCTGTAGAAACATGCCGACGTATAATGGCGAATTGACATGGAGGGGGGACCCGCGGTGTATGAGATAGAAATGGCTCATTCTAAGGTAATAAAAACATAACAGTTCATTATGTAAGGTCTTTATGCACCACTAAAAACATAGTTATGTATATTATATTGCATTTCTGTCAATAGATCCTCACAAATTTTACACATTGAACCTTTAAACAATTTGAAGGCAAGATTTACCAAAACCCATGTCACTTCTGTAACTGATTGAAACAAAATATTAATTGAGAAAACAAGATGTAGAGTAGGATTTGTAAGGTAAAAAGTGGCCTAAAAGCTAAGGTTGGCTAAAACGCAACATCTAAACCACTGATTGGCTATTGGTTATCCAGTGGCCAAGCAACCTATATTACATTACCATGAAAAGAAAATTGGTTCATTATATTTTGATTTAAGATTAAGAAGATACAGTAGTCTCAGTTTCCATACTGGCACCAATGTGCTTAACCAGCTAGCTTTTCAGAGAACAAATTAACATTGTACTCTGTAGTAGGGGAATCTATAAACAAACAGTTGCTTCAATATGGGGAACAAGTTCTGCTGAACTTCAAGCACAAAAGCATTGAAGTAGACATATTTCAGATTGATTAAGACATGAATAAATTAGAGCACGGCACATGGCGGGTCTGGTGTGGCTCAGGCGGCTTTCAGAGCTGGGAAGACGGCCAAGAGCTCTCGGTCAAATGAAAGCCACAATCTTATTTAGAGCAAGGAAAAATGTTTGAGCCATTCCTGCCCTCCATGAGAGGAATATAGAATAATGGTACACTATTTTGCTAATGTATTAGCAGTAACAATTAGCAACAACAATTTCCTTTAAGTGCAGAGGGAGGGATGAACAAATGGAGGGTGTTAGCCTAGCCTCAGCACTGTAACTCTATACTCTCTCTGTGTGCAAAAGAGGCACAGCTTTCTATATTAGTGCCCATTATCCATTAGCATTACTGTATATTACTTCACTTATGCTATTAGCATGACCGCTAGGTCAACCGCATGGTCTAGGAACACACCGTGTGCTGGCGCATCTGTTGTAGTGTTTGATGGATCAGCTCGTAGCCCACTCCAACTGTTTCAGAGGTGGTGGAAGAAGCAGAGGCGGCCAACGCCACCTCCACCCACTCCAGAAGGAAGCGCAAGGACCCTCTTTGTAAGGCCAGCGAGAGAAGGAGCTCCAGGGCTAGCCTGCGACCCGCCCGATCTGCCCCAGATCCACTGACTGCCGTCTTCTTCAAGAAGTCTCCAACTTGTGCAAGACAGTCAAGCCCCACTGTTGGGATCTTGTTCTCGTTGGCCAAGGAAAGAGGAGGCAGTGCGGCCAGGACTGAAGACGCAGTGGCCAGTACCTCATTGCACAAAGCGACATCTGGTGGGTTCTCGAGACGCCCCCGCTGCCAACTCTGCCTCAGTAGGGCAAAAAGGAGACTCAACCCAGTCCGGACACCCATTTCGATTAGAACGTCTGTGCCCGACTTCGAACGGGAACTGCCTGTTGGCCAAGGCTCAGACACTGACTCAAGAGTGCCCCCTTCTGCACTGGAGGATGAGGGCTGGGGAGGCAGCGGTGCTCGGAATCGGTCATGATACTTGCTATGGAGGGCGTAGAACACCCTCTGGAGGATCACTAGCCTGTGGTGCAGGGATAGGGCAAAAGGGGTCCTTGCCAGCATGCGATGGGCCAGGCATCGTTGACTGTGTAGCAGCGCGGACAGATATTCCTCCTTCTCCTCCTCAGCACTGGATTCGTACTGGAAGTCAGGCAAGCGGGGACCCATTAGGTCCTGAACCGGCTGGGCCAAGCCTACAACCTCCTTGTTGTAGAGCAGTTTTGCATAGAGAGCAGCCGCTCCGTGCCGTGTGGCTGTCTGAATGCTGTCCTCTGCTGCCCAGGAGCTGTTCAGGTGCTCCTGCCACTTGAGCATCACGTGGGTCTGAGAAGGCACCATCACTGTACATTATTCACACACAAGAGGCACATAGCTGCAAGAGAGAAAGAAAGAACAAAAGTAAGATACTGTTCTAGACATATCTAGAGTTTCAATATGAGTCCAATACTTCCAAACAAATCAGAAAGTTGCCAATATGAACCCCTCTAAAATGAGGCATGGCCATTGTACTCTTGAACAAGACTCTTAAAGTGTGGTCACATTTAATATTGCTTGGTGAAATCCACTTATTTTCAAAAGGAATATGCATGATCAGTTTTGCATGTTTCACGGATTGTCCAACAGAGTTTGAAAGTGACTTACGTGTGAGCGCTGCTTCATGCATCATAACACTGTTGACAATAGACATTGGACCTTTTTTCCTGCAAAACTTTGTTGTGCTGCTAATGTGACAACACCTTTAACCCCAGGTTGCTTCAGGAAGACTGATGTTGTTCTAAGTTCATGATGCTCTAAGGCAAATGGCAGTAAAAGTTGTCAAGGTCAATCAAGGTCATTTTCCTGAGGCACGGTTTGATTGAACATGAGGAACATAATTGACATAAGCACGGCTTACTTGCCGCTGCAGATGACAACGATGGTCATGCATTATAGATTAACAAGCGATTAATCACTGACCCAACACCCTCCCACTCCACCCCCCCACATATTTGTGACACATTAATCAGAAGGTTTAGACTTCACCCTAATCTAGTTATTATGTGTAAAACTGATTACAGACTCCAGCGGCTGTAACTAGCCTACAAATAATCTGATGAGAGGTGATGTTAAGATGAAAACAGCCTCAAAGCACCAGGGTGTCTCCTCTCTGGGTCTCTTTCCAACCTGAGAGAAAGTTAGCATTCATCTGAAGATGTAACAATGAATATATCCCTTTGAGAGCTGTGACGTTTAAAAAACTCAATTTGAGTATGTGATGTATTAGTTCAAACTATACCTGTATACTCCAAAGAAAATGGAGACATTTTTATTATTCCAGCATTCACTTTTTATTGCTGTCCTTTTAATCTTACATGTCAGGAATGTATGGAAGCTTGTTTCTGCCATGAAATAAAAAATTAAAAAAAAAAAAAAAAGGTAATTGCGACTTTTTATCTCACAATTCTGATTTTTTTCCCTCAGAATTGCGAGATATAAACTCACAATTGCGAGATATAAAGTCAGAATTGCGTGATATACAGTCAGAATTGCAAGTTATAAAGTCAGAATTGTGAAAAGATATAAACTTACAATTGCATGTTATAATGTCCAGTTGTCAGGGAAAAAAGACTGAAGTTTTTTTTCAGAATTACGAGTTTATATCTCACAATTATGACTTTATAACTTGCAATTGCATGTTAAAAAGTCAGAATTGCAAGATATAAACAATTCTAAGAAAAAAAGTCAGAACTGCAGGTTTATATCACGCAATTCAGACTTTATAACTCGCAATTGTGAGTTTATATCTAAAAAAAAAAAAAGGTCAGAATTATGAGATGAAGTCAGAATTGCATTATAAAAACTCGCAACTATGAGAAAAAAAGTCAGAATTGCGACATTATATCACAATTCTGACTTTATATCATGCAATTCTGACTATATAACTCACAACTGCAAGTTTAAATCTCGCAATTCTGAGAAAAAAAGTCAGAATTCTGAGATAAAAAGTTGCAATTACCTTTTTAATTTTTTTATTTAGGTGGCGGAAACAAGCTTCCATAGGAATGAACACAAAGTTCAAACCAACCACATTGTAGCCTATTATGTGAGCATATAAATGCAACCTTGTGAGACTTCTTTCAAAAACATAAAAAAAAAAATCTTACTGACCCCAAACTTTCGAATGATAGCCTGATTATATTTATTAATTAGATTATTTATCTTTTACTCACCACACACTATATTAACTTGCGCAACTTTTCCAATGCTGTGAAAAGGGATTACTTGCATTTTTGAGAATAAAAAGAGGAAATAAGGAACTCCGGTGGTTAGGATGAGAGACCTACTCATGATATTTTATTTCTGTCTTGGAAAACATATGACTAGCTAACATATGAATATGAAACCTTACTTGATTATATTTGGAAATCAGTAATGACTGACATGATCAATCCAACACTTGGACAGCAGTATGACTCGGATCTAAAATGGAAATCCAGGTCAAAAAACCTGAATGACATCATCAGCCTGGGAATTGAGCAACCTGGACACCTGCCTCCATCTCTGCTTGAAAACTCTCACAACAGTGAACCCAGTGGCCTTTAATCACTTTGAGCAAATTACCACCACCACCCCCAGTTGGTTAGTGTCCATGAGCAACATGACCCAGCACTTCCACGTCTGCCCAGTCTTACACCCCAGAATGTATTACACCCGGCAACCTCTACGGTTTCACTATGTATAAAAATAAAAAGGATGCTTCTCAAAGCTGCTTCACAGTTATGTGGGAGGCGGTGTGGGACCAAGTGTCACATTCCCCAGGAACTCTGACTAATCCTACAAAAACCATGACAACAACAAGTCCTTAACGTGGCGGACTACGAAAAGAGATGCTGAGCTTATCTCTGAGGTGTTTCCACTTTACAACAGACATATTGGCGTGAGTACAATGCTATGGGTGTAAATATAGACAATCTTAGGTTACAAGTTACTATTAATAATGAGAAAGAGGTAGTTATGCACCCAAATAGTAATTTTAGATCATGTTTAAAAATAGAGGCAGAGAACATGCAGTTTTAAACCAGTGTTGATCTGATAGCTCATGGGTGTCCTTTCCGAATTAAACTAGAGGACAAAATAGCTGTTGGGTCATTCCTTCTGAGAAGTTCAGATTCATGTTCAAATGTCTAAATGTGTTGGACATATAATATAATTAAATAGCCTTATTTTTTTAAAATATGAAAATCATATTGGTTAGTTTTCTTACACTACCGTTCAAAAGGTTGGCGGTAAGGTAATGTTTTTGAAAGAAGTCTTACCAAGTCTGCATTTACTTGATGAAAACTACAGTAAAAACAGTAATAATTTTCTTATATTTTAAAATGTAATTTATTGCTGTGACCAAAGCTGAATTTTCAGCATCATTACTCCAGTCTTCAGTGTCACATGATCCTTCAGAAATCATTCTAATATGCTGATTTGCCACTCAAGAAACATTTCTTATTATTCTAAATGTTTAAAACAGTTGTGCAGCTTAATATTGATTGATTTCTGATGATTCTAGCAATCATTTAGAATGACTTTGGTTTGAGAAAAATAAAAATAACATTTGACTAGATTAAGCATTTCTTTCTTGGGAATATTGTTTTAATTGGCAATCAATCTACAGGCTTTTCTGTGTCCTCAATATCACTGTCCATCCTGTTAGTCTCTTGTAAAATCCCTTTAACTAAAAGCCAGTTCCCTAATAACATTATCTTCCTGGAAGTGACATCATTTCAGTGGGAAAACAACAGCACAATAATTAGTGCGCAATGGATTTTATGATTTTTATGTGTTGTTACTTTTTTGTGTAACTTTAAAAAATCCAATCCTGTTTGATAAAATTAGAGAAATCATTATGATATTATAAAAAAAACTTAAAAGATGGTTAAAAATATCCACATTAACTATTAAAAATATCAAAATTAAATATTAACATTGACACCCTCATGCAAGCCAACTCTCATTTTAGCATCCTGTTCATTTTCTTTGTCTTTGTGTAAATAGTCACATCTGACCAGAACCTAATTATAAAAGTCAGTGACACCTTTTTATGTAAATATGCTCTTAAATTATTCATTAATAATTTAATAAACACAATAATATTCTCTTTTTTAAGTTACGTGTTCAAAAGAATGCTGCATAACAAGAATGACCCAGTAAAATGTGTGTAATAAAAAATGTCAATCTGGTGTCTCGTTTGTCTTAATGGTAATAATTCATGACATGTTTTCAAGTATTTCTTGGAATCTCAGATGCGTGTGTTGAAAATAAGCCCACAGTAAAGTGATTGAAACTCACAAAGGATGTTAACTAAAAAAAAAAAAAAAAAAACAGCGCATGGAACCACAGGGTCATTCCCAGCCACAGAGGTGAAGGACTAAGCTTGAATGAGTCAGACAAACATAAAGATCCCCAGCCAAGAATTTCCACTGCCAAGTGCCTATCACTGTTGACCTTCTGTTGAAGTGAGACTGAAGTGGATTCAATTCAGCAAGTCAGAATGGTCTGGGGGGCTGATAGTCTGGACACCTGACTAATCCAGGGCAACTGCGACAACTAAAACTTCCTTCCAGTGTGATCATATTTCATACAGAGGCCATCAATATATAGAACAAGAAAAGAAGATGGTATACGCACACACAACTGTGGTGTAAAACTAAAAAGCTGAGCTTTGGGGTTTGTGTTGAGAGCCACATGTCTCCTGAAAACCAGGGCCGTAATCACCATAGACATTGAAAGGGGGACAAGTCCCCCCCAATAATTAGAAATGGCTAAAGCGTCAGTTTAACATTGAAAGAGAGTGAGGTAAGACGTAAATAGTGAAACATTTAAAGGTGTAGTGTGTAAATTTTAGCGGCATCTAGCGGTGAGGTTGCAAATTGCAGTATAGAGAAGCTATGGTGGCCAACACAGGACAAATATGTCTTTTTCTGAGACAGCAGAGAGTAGCTAGTCAATCAAAACGCTCTGTAGAGCAGTTTGTCCGTTTAGGGCTACTGTAGAAACATGGTGGCGCAAAATAGTGACTTAACATGTAAGGGGACCCGTGGTGTATGAGATAGAAATGGCTCATTCTAAGGTAATAAAAACATAACGGTTCATTATGTAAGGTCTTTATACACCACTGAAAACATAGTTATGTATATTATATTGCGTTTCTGTCAATAGATCCTGCGATAGAAATGTTAAACGACCGACAGTAACATCCAGTGATGTAAACTACTCGACTTTATTCCCAAATAAGGCCGTTTTGAATTGAAAATATGCATTTACGTGATTCGTGTAATTCCTAACAGAAAATTAAGAAACGTTTTACATTTTCAACATATTAGGTATACAAATAAATGTACATGTGCATATTTTAATGCAAATATTAATTGCAAATAGTTCGAAATGATTATTATTTCCCATATAGAATTAGACCTAGAATTTCCTTCACTGTTTTGTTTCTTTATGCTTTATAAAAAATTGGGTGACGGTCAGTACATGGGAACAGTAATCCTGGAGTAACCTGATGTTAAAGTTCCGTCATCATTTACACACGTTCATGTCGTTCCAAACTGATGTGAAGCTCTTTCTTCTGTGAAAAGCAAACTAATATATTTTGCATAAAATAAATACAATGAAAGTAAATGGGGACTGGAGCCACCAAGCTCCAAAAATGACAAATAAAGCACTTTACAAATGATGTGTTATTTTTTACTTCAAACCTGGCTCAAGTTGGAGTCATATGAATTAATTCTATGATATTTTCATCATGTGCACACACTATCATTGTATGGAAAAGATCAGTGTTGACATTTTGCAAAATATTTCTGCTTGCAGGACAGAAAAACATTAGGGTTAGGGCGAGTAAATGATTCATTTTGGGGTGAACTGTCCCTTTAAATGCATTTCTCGAAGGAACAATGGTGATAGTTTACGGGTCACCTGCTCTCTGCCGTAAAGACCAATTTGGACCAGCATAAATATCTATGGTTTGGTGCTTGTCTAGCTGGTGGACCAGTATAACCATATTGTTAAGCAAAAAACAATGCTGGTCAACCAATATTGTCTTTCTAATGAGGCTGGTTAACCAAGGAAGCTTTGCTTTGTTCAGCTGGTTAAAACCTATGTAGCATTCAGGCATCTAAAGCAACACATCCTGGTCTTTTACAACAGTGGTTTGAACCTACAATCTATAGCCCCAACACCACATCACCCCAAATAATCTGCTAATGGTGGACCAGAATGCATCAGATATGGTCTGTCAAACAATCCACTATGCATCTAAACCCTTATCTTTAATAAAATACAACACATTATGAAAAACGTGACCAAAATCAGATCAGTAACCACAGAAACATGAACTGTCACTTGGACAAGACTTATATTGTTGCATCAGCTGGGACTCAAAGCAACAACAGTGATAGATACAAAAATAGCTGACATATGACGAACTCAACTGTTTAAAGAGCTATACCACATCAACTACAGATACGACAACCCATTATCACATACTGTCGAATAAAATATAAAAAAGACAGTGTAAATAATGCTTACCAAACGATCCGATGTTCTCTCTTCCTTATGTCATTCACGCCCAGCAGATCAACCCACTGCCCCCTGCAAGGCTCTTTAAACCTGCTGTCTACCAGAAAGGACGTGAATGCTACGCTTTATTATGAACCATATCCTGTATATACTTTTACAAATAAACACTTTTGAATTAAATATAACTAAACGCCACCCGGCAAAGAGGAGTTACGCAATGCGAGGACGAAATGCCGGTTAATCTCGCGCTGGAGGGTGTTTATAGTAGGGTAGGTTGCCGCTCCGCAAGCTGTTGCCATGAAAAATTGCGGCGTTCGTTTTCAGGAATGCGCGTACAGCGGTGGATTTTACGCATACGGCGTAGTGTCGTGACGTCATGACGTTTACATCGTAAGGGTCCGTTATGTCTAGCTTTTGTTTTTGCGATATTACTTACAATTGCTGTATCAGACTTATTATCGTTAAGTAAAACTATCATAACATTTTGTTTATTGAAATAGCGCTGAAATAAAATATAAATATTAGACAAAAAACTTTTCGTTTAGTTTAACTGGAAAAAAAAAAAAAAAATGAAACAACAAAAAAACTAAAATATAAATATTAGATGAAAAACTCAAACTCGTTTCAGTAATTTTCGTTTAGTTTAACTGTAAATAAAATAAATAAAAAATAAAACAACAAAAAACTAACACTGAAATTAATAAAATAGTAATATTTAAAAAAAATAATAATAAAAATGACAAAAGCTTACAGCAAAATGACAAAAAAATTACCTAAAATTAAAACTGAAATTATAAATTTAAAGCTAATTCAAAATATTAATAAAAACTACAATATTAGGCTATATAAATAACACTAAAATAACACTGTACTTTATTTAATATTGTATTCATTTTTTTTTTCTTTTATTGGTAGTATTGTATCATTAAAATATTAAAATGATTGAAATTAAATTTATTTTAAATCACAAAAAAATGAGCTGGGTAGAAAGCAGAACAGCATCCATCACATGTCTCCTCTTTCAAGCCAAAATTGATAAAATTGCTTCCAAAAAACAAAGAAAGGTGCAAAAAAAATGGCCACATAAGTTCTTGTTGTTAAAATAAGCAATAACACAAGAGCAAAAGTGCTTTTCTCCTGAATATAAGCATGTTTGCAAATGTGATTTTGATTTTATTCAACAATTCAATAAACAATAAGTTAATAGGCTGTTGACTAACATTTTAGACACAATATTGTACTGTTTTTCTCTATTTTGCCAACGAAAATAGTCTTTGAGCAGCATAGTTTCAGTTTTATTACAGAATGAATCAGTGTTTTTGAGCAAATCATTTTAATGAACTACTCAGTGACTCACTTAGTCACTTCTGGGCTGCGTTCCACTCCAGTTTTAGACACGCACTCACGACCTTCCCTAAGCACTTCCCCTCGGGGGAATACCTGCCGCCATTTTGAAGTGCATTCCACTTCAAGTGGACGAGGGAAGTTTATATGGACAGACCCTCGCTCTCTCGATTTTGACCGAGGGAGCGGGTCTACTTCATATGTACACTTCAGGCAGCTCCATATACCACAATGCAACACGATTGTGACATCACTGCACATCGCATTTAATTTATCCCACCACAAACTCTATATTAATTTTTTTTTTTTTATATATATATTTAAAACAATCCAAACACACATATAAACATATAAAATGCTACATTAAACAATTTCCTAAGGGAAAAAAATTAAATAATAAATCAACTCCATAGCAGATTCCAAGTGATTAAGGGCTTAGGACGTTCCAACTCAGACCATTGCACGAGTTCCGCCAGTAGTGGGCACTCGTGCAACGTAAGCAATGACGTACTTCCGAGTCAACGAGACTAAGGGGAGTTAGTGAGGGAAGGGCATAAAAAAACAAACTGGAACACAGCCAGTCACTTCTGCTTTGTCCCTGAATGAATCAGCCTTTTAGAACAAATCGTTTGACTGAATGATTCAATGAATCACTCGTTAAGACAATGATTTGCTGCCACCTACTGGCAGCTTTAGCAGCATTTTATTTTAGCTGAGGGACATAGAGTGAATGCTTTTTTTGTTTTCATTCATAATTGTTACAATCAGTGTTGGGGTAGCGCATTACAAGTAACTTGAGTTACATAATCAGATTACTTTTTCAAGTAACTAGTAAAGTAATGCATTACTTTTTCAGTTTACAAGAAAATATCTGTTACTTTTTCACATTTATTGACTGACAGCTCTCCTGTCCCCATGTTGAGAGAAATAAAGTGCAGAGGTGTTGTGTGTGCTGTGTAAACATTATTGTAGTTCTAGACTAAATGTGAACATGAATTTACTCATCTCACTTCCATGAAAACATTCAGTATTCCTCAAATAAAAACAGAGTGAAATACAATCTCAGAATTTTACGCAAACCTGTAATAATTAACTATATTAAATTACACAAATATAATACTTTATGTATTTAATATCACTTTATGAACCAATGAATCTTTGCTGCAGACCTTATTCATTTCACTTTTGGTGTAAAAGAGCCTTAAGATTTGTCAAAAATTTAACTTTTTTCATTATTATTAAAAAACAAACAGCCCAGCCCAGGTGAGAAAAAGTAATGCAAAAGTAATGTAACACATTACTTTTAATTAAAAAGTAACTTTTTTAGGGAGTAACGCAATATTGTAATGCATTACTTTTAAAAAGTAACTGTCCCAACACTGGTTACAATACTCCGTACTCCATCTGTTCCTTTGAAACGGGCCTCCGAATTGCCTCTGGTCACAATAATATTGCTTAACTGCAAAACCTCCAACAAAAGCACACTGAAATCACAGCATTTTTTCAAAAAGAGCTTTTATTACAATTTAAAACAAATCAAAGTCTTCTCTCTTGTCTTAACTCTGAAACAATAGAGGACAGTGAAGTCACTTTCTTCTTCAACCTTCTAATCCTGGCGCTCTGCAGTTTCAGCTGTTTCCTGTAGGCCGCAAGCTCACCCTTGGCCAAGTTTAAATTGTTCGTCAGCGTCTCTGCCGATTCGGCCATGTAAGTGTGATCCAATGGATGACAAACTGTGTCTGATGGCACAGAAGGACGGCAGGGTAAATGGCTATATGAAATGTTACATCGTCCACCGGGATGAATCTCTGATGCCCCATTGCTTTCATCCACAATAACCCTCACAATCTCCTCCACAGCTTCAGCGTCTCTCAATACAACATCTCCACTCCTCTGCCTTCGCCTGGTGTGTTGTGACCACTTTTGCAAGTGGTCAGGGAAAGAAAAGATGGTGGGAACAGCAGCTGTAGTAAGGCGCACTTGGCCCTTATTGTTTGTAAAGAAACAGTTATCTTCAAAATGGAGAGAACATAGGCGAGAAGAGGGAGTTGGCTTCCACTTGTCCCGTCTGATGTTCACCAGCCACTGCTGCAGCCTGCTGTTATCACCTAAAGGGAAACTGAATGAGATATAAAGATAAATAGACAAATGGAAAAAGACAATATATACATTCAAGACAGTATATATACAGTATAGTATATCCCGACTGGATCAATCGATTCACTGCAAGATTCAAAGAATCGATTCAAAAGAAGCATCGCTGGTCACAACTGTTGAAAATGCAATTAAATATGAGATGTACTGCTGGGGGGAAAAGGAAAAAAATATATATATATATTCTGTTTTTTTTTTATCAAAGAATCGGTTTACTTGTTGCAAATAAGAACGTCACCCAGCGTAAAGTGTTTTTATATAAGTTGCAGCTTGTTGAATCAAACTCAGCCAGAATGCCGATGATTTCCGACAAGGTTCTCAGCGGATAACATTACTATTGCTAATATTATTATTATTATTATTATTATTAAATATTGGCAGAGAGAAATCATTCATAGTAAATCTAACTTACCGAAAAAATTGTACACTAGATCCTTGTGAGTGGCGATTTGTACAGTTTACAGCTGCGCACGACATCATATGAAGCTTCAAGTTCAAGACAAAGACCAAACATCTAAAACTACAGAAATTTAAGTGAGTTGTGTCTGTGTTTACAACCAATGCAAGCACAAGAAAGCAATACTTGTTCTGGCGTTTGACAAACCAATCCTGCATTTCCGCCCACTACTGGACTGGAGTGTGGAGCGTCAGAGTGGTTCAGTCTATGGTGTGGTTGAATGCTAAAGCACCATAAGTAGCCTATCATAAAAGTCATCCATATGACTGCGCTCTATTACAAATATTCTGATGGTACAGAATGACTTTGCGTGGGAAACACACTGAAATTTAGTTTTATTTGTTAAATCACCCAGTTAAAGCCTTCCCTCTACCTACCACAGTTCTCCTGCCGTTATTTTATGCAACAGCGTCATCTAGTGATAGTTTACCTGCATTGCAGCGCCCCTGAGCGTATAAGGTTCTTGTGTTCCTTTCTAATATACACATTTATGAAGACAAAATCGGACAAAGATCGCAGAAAAGAACATTCAAAGAGTTTGACTTTCAAGATAGGTATATAAAGGTCTCATTAAGCTTACTTTTAGATAGCACATGTACGTCTGCAAGATGTCTTTTATAGATCACTTAATCTGGAAAGCATCTGCTGTTTACAAACCGTCTTTAAGATGTCAGCTTTACATACATTCTAAATCATAAACATCAGGAAACGTCCTATAGACGTTTTGCAGATGAGCAAACACTCAAAAAAACAGGCTATGTCTTCCAGATGTAAACACACACATCAAATAGACGTCTCCGAGATGTATGTGTGCTATCAAAATGTAATAAAATCAGATTATTTCAAGACAACATTTCTATCAAGTCAATGTTTTAGTAAAATTTACGTTTCTAACAGCAAATTTCTGAAAGCATCATAAATGATATCTTGATGTTCTCTACAAGAAAAAACAGCAGAGAACTGAAAAATAACCCGATTATTTTATGGAAAAAATATCAGAAAAAATGGGTCACTTTATGAAAATTATTTTCATGGCCCCCTTCTTTAAATTGTTCAGATAATACTGAAAGAAAGCAAATTGAAGCTTGGATATATTATATTTATATTGAATGAATCCATATACACACACAATCTCCACAAAGACTTCATGTCATTCTATGATATAAATACAATTAGAAATAATTATAATAGGCTACATTACTTGACTTACAGTGGTTGTCTTTCTATTAGACTCACTGGTTCATTTACCCTAGCACATTTAATTGAATCAAATTAATATTTACTAGACTAATTAATAATGAATTAATAATTAAACTTTTTAATACTTTTTCTTATTAAACTTTTTTTTTTACAATTAGTAAAAAACTATAATATATCTCATGTAAACTGAGATGATGAACTTAAACCCTCTAACCCAAAGCATCTCGTCATACACGTTCACGTTAGGAACGCGTGGGGGTCACGGAGGTCATCCTTAAAAACCTTCAAACAAACAACTCCAGACTTCAGTGATGACATCAATTCCTGGATGGCAGCACGGCTCTAATTCCACTTCCACGCCGGATTTCTAAAACAGGGAAGGGGGGAGGCTGGCAAATAGACAACAACACCGGATTGAGGAAATTGACGAGGGCATACTATGTGCAAAACAAACTTGTTTAAAGCTGACAGCCATGCAGTCCGAGCTGTTTCATTCACTATCACTTCTAAGAAGAGGACAGCTCCTCCCTAGTGCACTAGACCCGAGCACAGCATCCAGCGTGGTGTTCGCCATCACTTCAAGTCATGCATTTATACGCGATCCCAGTGTTCTTGTTGATGGTGTTTGGAGATGCTGACGCGTGGGGTCCCGGTGGTAAATATGCCGTGAACTGCCCGGACAAATGCAACCCCGCGCAGTGCGGCTCGACGCAGCGCTGCAGGCGCACGGTGTTGGATGACTGCGGATGCTGCCAGGTCTGTGCGGCGGGACGGGGAGAGCACTGCTACCGCACCGTGTCGGGGATGCACGGCGTCAAGTGCGGACCGGGACTCTTCTGTGACTTCTACAAAGATGAGGATGATTATGGAGATGAATATGGCATCTGTAAAGGTACAGTCTGCTGTGTGCACCTGCTCAGGCAGATGGGGTTGTGTATGGGGGGATTCACATATTCAAAGTATTCAATGATTTTGTAATCAGTGTCTTCAGTATTAACACAACTTAAGTTAAAATCAAATGCAACTTTCAGAGCAAGTTGAATTATTACTTTTTTCTTACCAAAGAGATGAATCAGATCATTTCTTTATATAAAGCAATTTATTGAATATATATACACACACACACACACACACACACACACACATACTTGGTATATACTTATTACTTAGCATCCATAACTGTAATATATCACATGTAAATTTAAGTTCTATCTATCTATCTATCTATCTAAAATTACATGAGATATATTTTTGTTTTACTAAGTAATTGTAAAAAAAAAAAATGTACTAGCTTTTTGCGGAAGTTTAATAAGATATAAGAATATTTATATCAAACCTTTAATTTTGTGTCTCCTGTGATCAATATTGTTTTCATAAAGGCTTTTTAAAAAAAGAATCATAAAGCAAGTTCAAAACAAGAAAATATGTGTATTCAAGAATATATATTTTTTTATTTTATATATATATATATAGTTTTTTTATAATGCCCTTTACTAATAAAATCATATTTGTATATTTCAAATTCAGATTACACACAAAAAATTCTAAAAAAAATTAATCTGCCTTGAACACTAATATATATAAATATAGTGTGTTCAAGGCAGATTCATTTTTCTTTGTTGTTGAGTTATATAAATATATATATATATATATATATATATATATATATGTATATACACACACACACACACACACACACACACACATATATATATATATATATATACACACACATTTTGTTTTTTTGTTTTGTTTTTTAGAATATTCAAATATTTACCAAAACCCTCATGGTTATCTGAAGGTTTTGGGGTGGTCTCAGCAGGTTAAAGAACAGTTCAGCATACTAAAGAAAACTCCCCCCTAGAGTGTCTTTTCTGTGAAGTCCTTCTAGGGCCCCTCAAATTATTACTTAATGTATTATGTAAGAACAACGTGAGTTGGTGAATGAACACTTTGTATTAGGGGAACACACTCACACTCAGTTCTTTAATAGAGCCTTACCACAAGTGTTAGATGTAAGTGAGCCCGTATGATCCTTTACACAAATACTGGATCAGCGATGAGCAAATATCTTCAAAAAGAGAGTATTTACCAATGACAAGTGGAAAAGTCATGGCAAATATTTACCTACAGATCCTGTAATGGCTAAATTAGCTGTAACATGTTTGTTTTTCTTCTCAGACTGCATGTATGGAACTTACGGTATGGAATGTCGGAAAGCGTGCAACTGTAAAGCAGGTGGACTGTGTGACAGAGAAACGGGAGCTTGTCTGTCCTTTAAATTCTTGGCTAAAATGGCCATGCTGAAATCTCATTCAAGTGAAGGTGAGTTTATTGTTTATTTAACTGCACAAAATAATTTATCTTTAGTAATAATTTTAGATTTTTAAAAATCACTTTAAGTGTCCTTTGATATAAAGTGAAATTGTGTAGAATATTATTATTATTTATTTTTTTATCATGACAGGTAATGAATTGGGCTCGGGTGACACGAACACTGAAACCAGCAGCAATCGATCCTCCGCTCGCAATTTTCTCACCCCTCGCTGACAGCAACTCTCACTCTTCAGTTTAGTTAGTGTACATGTAGCATAATATATTAAAGGACCAAATGGATATATTTTAATATGTTTAAAATGGTCAAAGAAAACGATATGTTTTATTCTGTATATTTTACAGATGTGTATGCAAGTTATATTTATTCCAAAGCATGTCACCATGAATTCATGTCACTGGCTCACACACATACACACACAAATAAATATGCAAATTTCCATCAGAGTTTGATAACACAATAATAATGTTCCCTCAGTGACTTATTATGCTGAAACACACAAATGAGATGTCAAAATTATGGTTGAACTGATTGAACACACACAAACAATTGTACATTATGAATGTAATACAATAAACACACAGCAGTGTTTATATAATCATATTTAAATACATACACATTCTAAGATTATATATCAGACTCAGATCCATTAGCTATCAGTTATGACTTTAATATGGCATCACATATTTGATGGTTTCTGTGATTCTAAACAATTGTTTTTAATGTGGTATATTAAGGCCAAGGAGATTATTCTAAATTATGGACTGTATATCTTTCTAATTTGTATGTAAATTATTCTCAGTGAATTTTTGCTTTAAAACCCTCTTGAAGGAGATATGAGTTCTTACTGCTTTATGTATGAGATTTAAAATAAAAACATGTCATTCTATGAGGAAAAAAGTCTCTTGATTTATTTTTCTATTTTTCTCTCTCTTTTTTTGTCACGTTTTTAAAGTGGAATCTCGTTTTAAAATATTTTAAAAGTGTGAAAAAAATCACTTTCACTTTTTTTACCTTTATTAATTTTTAATTTTGTATACACACACATACATATATTATATATATAGGCCTATAGGTATAAAAAAAATGACAAATTTTGTCAAATCAACTTCAATAATTAATGTGGTTCAGATAACATAATATTTTAAGTTTCTGTTGATTAAACCAATCACCTTCATTGTATTAACTCAATTTTTTAATTTCAATGAACTCAAAATTTTAAGGCAACCAGGTAACTTACTTTTTTAAGTTATACACATACATACAGTATACATGTGTTGACATGTATATGTTGACAACACTGAATTGAGAATTATAGCTTTATTTTATATTTAAAATACTATGTCTTTAAAAAAATATTGTAGGAAATTTAATAGATTTTTAGAAAACTTTAAACAGAAAAAAGTAAAACATTAACTTTTTTTCATGATAGAATTGGCTCCTAACTTAAAGTTCCCCTGTGGTGAAAATCAAGTTTTTAATGTTGTTTATATGTTTATGTGTTGTTGTTAATATGCTTTAACACAAACCATGTGCAAATTCATAAGTCAACACCATTTCTGAGTATTTTCTCTTTAAAACGCCAGTGATCTAAAGACAGTCTCAAAAACATGGTTTGAAATTGCTGGTGTTTCTTACATCACAAACTACCGTGTAACCAATCACGTCAAAGTGTGATCATCAATGAGTGGATCTCTGAACTAGTGCGAGTGAGTGGAGGCGGGGCTAATTTGCATATTCATAGAACCGCGTATACTAAATGAGGCAAGGGTGTAAAATTCAAGCTAAGGCTTAAAGAATGGAAAAAAAAAAAAAAAAAAAACCTTTAAATATGTCATTTTAGTGATCAACGATGAGTTTTAAGGGATAAAATGATTGACTAGGGGGACTTTAAAATCAATATCCAAAACCACTGCTAGAGGAAAAAAGGTGTGTTTAGATTGTATTCAGATCAGATTTAATTGTGTAATTAGACTTCACCCCCAAAAAAAGTTACTGAAATATTTCAACTAATATAAAACCACATACAAATATTCTACACCCTTAAAATTAAAATATAAACTTTGAAAATGTATGTAAAGTGCATTCAGATGCTTTGACCTCCTTCACAGAGGTTTCTGTATGAAAACTGCCCCGTGACCCGTCCTCATCCTGAGCAGTACAGCAGATGCGCTTCAACACAAGTTCTGAAAATACCCACCGCTGACTATTAATAACCATCAGATCCCTCACCTCGCAGAGTTCTCATATGAGGCTGTTTCCCAGCATCCCACTTGTTTGTTTCCTGTGTTTCCTGACACCTGTGAAAATGGCCTTATTTCCTGTTGTTGTTGTGTCTGCCTCTGGGACAGGATTCAAAAACGGCTGGAATTTATCAACTGACACACGTCACCACAGGACAGGACAGGAAAAGAGGAATGTCACGCTTCCGTCATCGCAGCAGGTTAACAAAATATCAGCGCAGCAAACTTCATGTCACTGAAACATAAACAGGTTTATTGACGTGTGAAATCAATGAAATCATGATTTGTGTTATTTAAAAAACATGACAAAAAGTGTCTCAGTGTAAATGGAATTCATAAACATGCATTGCATGAACACATCCCATAATTAATAAAATGTGGTGAGAAATCGAGTCCCCCCAGGAATCGCGTCTCCTTTAGGACCTCGAGTGATCCCATTGATACTTTTAATGGGTAGTATTTTAGCAATTCCTGAAAAACCATGTTATGATTTATATTGTTTAAAATGTGTTATAATGACCATTAATGTCTTTTAAATTACATGGTTCATACAGTAGTATATAACTGAAGCTATAGGTTAACTGTGAAATCAAGCATTTCTCGTTCTTACTGTTTTTTAGTTAGATTATGCACTACCCTATTAGCCTGCTAGCTTAGCTTATATAATATTAGGTATGTTTTTTGCTTCCAGTATAGTTCCCAATTATTTGTTTCAAATTGATGATGTTTAGCATGACAATTAATGAAAATGTATTATCTTATTATTATTATATACTATACCACACTGCTATTCATGTAAAATTACCATTAAATTACCTTTACAGAACATAGTATGTTCCAACAATACTTATACCCCCCCCCAATTTGTTATTAGGCATTCATTTCATATTTCAAGCATGTTAATTGTGCACAATGTAATAAACATCATACAAATAGGTTATAATTAGTCAAAACATCACAATAACAACTTTTGATCAGGCATTACCGCCTGGGTCCTAAAGGAGACCTTATTCCTGGAGGGGGACTTGATTTCTCATGGCACCGGGCCTGAAATGTGTGCATTTAAGTGTCATTTGGGTCATACAAGAAAATAGAACAACATATAAGCTCAAGTCATTGCCATCTAGGGTTTTTAATGGTCAAAAAGCTCACCTTCCTGCTGAAGCTTATTTTTAGAGTCCCATTCGGGAGCATTTCTTGAGGATTTTCCTTCTTTTCATGCATTGTTTCCTCAACAGGCGCAACGATTCTTTCCTCTATAAGCCACAATGAGCTTTAGTATGAGACACCTTTGACTTCATGGCACTGCCTATGACTCTCAGTAAAACACACACACACACACTTTCCATAGACATAATGATTTTTATACTTTACAAACTGTATTTTCTTGACCCTTGACCCTAACCCTACCCCTAAATCTACCTATCACAGAAAATTTTATGCATTTTTACATTTTCAAAAAACATCATTCCGTATGATTTATAAACCATTTTCCTCGTGGGGACCAAAAAAATGTCCCTACAAAGTCAAAAATCACTGGTATTACTATATTTGTGAGGACCAAATAACATTACCAGGACTACACACACAGACACACACACACACACACACACACACACACACACACTTAATACACTATTTGCTCTTTTGCAACTTTAACCATCAAGATTTAGAGCAGATCTAACAAATATGAGTCAGGATGTTCGATAAAATCTACCTCAATCTAAAACTAAATTCTCTGATGTGTTAGACAGTGAACATCCTTTAGCACTTTTACACAATATTATGATATAAAACATAATTTACTACAATACATTTCAACAAAATGGAGTTGGCAAGATTTTTTTAATGTTTTTGAAAGAAGTCTCTTATGATAAGGCTGCATTTACTTGATCAGAAATACAGTAAAAACAGCAATATTGTGAAATATTATTATATTTTAAAATAACTGTTTTCTTTTTGAATATATTTTAAAATGTCATTTATTTTTTGTGATTTTCAGCATCATTACTTGAATGATGATCTTTAATGATCTTTCAGAAATCATTATATGCTGATTTGCTGCTCAATGTCAGTTTTTGATGCTTGATATTTTTGTGGAAACCATTATATTTTTTTCAGGATTCTTTAATGAATAGAAAGTTCAACTACAAACTTTTGAACGGTAGGGTATATGAATCTCATATGTGCTAGAAACGCCATGCTCTTTATCTGATAGCCTATATTATATATGTATTTAATGTCACATTTGATCAAACTGCTGAATAAAAGTATTAATCTTTTCCTTTCTTTTTTTTATCATACTTTTTAATTGTAGTATATCACAATTTCCACAAAATTATTAAGCAGCAAAGACATTGATAATAACAAGAAATGTTTCTTGAGCAGCAAATCAGCATATTAGAATGATTTCTGAAGGATCATGTGACACTAGATGCTGAAAATACAGCTTTGCCATCACAGGAATAAATTACATTTTTTAAATATATTAAAAAAAGAAAACAATTACTTTAAATGTATATGTATTTTTGATTAAATAAATGCAGCCTTGGTGAGCATAAGAGACTTTTTTCAAAAACATAATTATTCCAAACTTTTGGCCGGAAATGTACAAGCGAGAAGAAGAAGAACTGTGGAGTTTTGCAAGATAAACTGACGTCACTGACACTTAGTTATTTTTCATTATACTCTTCTGAATATGTGTGACCATGACCCGGTCAAGACACAAAACATGCTGACGGAGAGACAGACAACAAGAGAGAGAGAGTTGAAGAGGTCTCTGATAACACAGATCTGTTCCGTGCTTCACTCAGGCACGAATGCAGCGGTTCATCATTCCCCTGAGAACTGAGGAGCAGGAGTTCTGCGGCCAAACAAAGGCCTTGTTCGGAAAAACAGGAAGGAGTTGGTGAGAAATACCCTTTATCTGACTCCCCGAACACGTCAACATCGCCCTTCAGAAACAAAGGTGTACAAAGCACCTCGTAAATATGCCTGATTTACAGCAACGGACCGTGTTGATATTTCGACGGCAACAGGTTGTTTATTAGCCTGGGCGAAGTGCATAACGGTAACTCAAATGAGTGTTAGGTCACGACCTTCACAGAAATCAAGCGACGTCTGTGTCGTCCACTTCAACAACAATGAATCGGATGTCTAAATTTAGGAATAAATACGCAGACGAGAAATTGATTAGATGTTTGGAATTCCACAGGCCTACAGAGTCGTGAAAACGCTCCAATAATGTCTCGAAGTGGCTTTGAAGCCGACAGCCAACATTTCTGCACACAAACCGGTCACGACTTAACACTTTACACTGTTTGTGTAGGTGTTTAGGTTGACAATGTGTGTGAAATAAACCATTTCCCACAATCCCTAATCTGTTAGGACTGATGGGTAAAGGTTTGGCTCTGTTAACCCCCTGCTGGTAGTTTCTGTAACTACACCATCTGGATGCAAAAGATTTTATTTTACATAGATGCCTAATCAATTGTAGTTTGCGCATTTTGATAAAATAACAGTTTTTCATATAAATATTTCATTGTATTATAGTAGATCATTTTCCTTAATAGCATCAAATGGAGTTACTGTTTAGAAGTTTGAGTTTTTAATGTTTTTGAAAGAAGTTTTGCTTTGATTTGCTGCTCAAGAAACATTTCTTATTATTAATGTTTTCAACAATTGTGCTGCTTAATATTTTTGTGAAAACTGTGAATTTTTCAGGATTCTTTGATAAACAGAAAGTTCAAAAGAACAGCATTTTGTATCACAATTTTAATTTTTTTGTAACAAATGTCTTTACTCTTACTATTGATCAACTATTGTTACAAAAAACAAACTTCTTTTGAACAATAGTGTACATTTTTCCTACATTAAATAAAATGATCTTTAATGTTAGATTTTTTTACCAATTAATACATAACTAAATAAGTAAAATGGCAGATTACTTTTAGCAATACTATTTCCCTTATTAATCTAATATTTATTACGGGTGTAACAATATTCAAACCAAACCGAAAAACCGCGATGCACCACTCACTGTAAGTACCGCGATACTCTCATGGCGTACCGAACGCACCCCGCCCCCTGCTGCCCCGCCCAGGCCCATTGGATCTACACGACAAATACAGCGTTGTAGCCTAACCATCAATAATAGCAATAAGCTCTGAGTTTTGTTACTTTCGATACAGAACAAAGTGTTATCTTTCAAATTCTGACCATTTTATCACAAATTCCAAGCAAAAAATGTGTTTTGAGGCTCTTTAATGTGGTGTGACAGATCACTGCACAGGCAAGTCATTTCAAGAGGAAATCTCTTCCTCTTTAATACTACTAGTTACAGAATAAACATGAATGAACATCTGAAGGTATGTTGAAAGATACAGTACAACTTACTGAAACGTATAATATGTCATGTAATCGCTCAATCATCAGTAGGCTTGTTTGAGATCGGTGCTGCGCAGACTGACATCAAAGTACCGCAAAAGCGTTTCAAAAGCGTTCGCTCTCCAAATGCTCTCGCGGTACTTTGATGTCATACGCCGATGCATCTCGAACAAGCCTAGTGTTTCAACGGCGGAAAGACATCGATAAAACAGCTTGTAAACACTAGGCTTGTTTGAGATGCGCCTAGCCTTGCCTGAAATGTAGGCGAGAGTAGGCGGCTGCAGTGAGGGGAGGAGTGAAAAAAGTGCAGGCAAGACGGACAGTTCTCTGTTCTCGTAGTGGATCACACACCTACGAGATCAAAGGCGGATATCACGGGATTCACACTCGTGCTTTGTGTTGCTGATAAACTGGATGTAATTCAAGTTCTGTTGCTTTTATATGAAAATAAACATAATGAACAATACACCCAAAGTACTTGTTATTTATTTCCATTCGAAGGATGTGTGTATCAATCATTTTTACTTTAATTATAGACATGTTTTTATATATATTTTTTTTATAAATGACAACAATCACATAACCCATAGAGAGATCGCACTGTCAGAGAGTTTGGGAATATTCACACATTATTTTTACACATAAAAGCATGATATTAGTGTTTTAAAATCAAACATTTTAAAACAGATCAATACATCACAGTTTTTTAAACCAATAAGCATAAAGCTGTGTCGTCATCAAGTCGTTTCCCATCGTGCAGTCGGTGGAGAGCAACTGCGCCCGACTGCAGAATCCGATGAGGCCGCCTCGCCCTCGCGAGACTTTTTTGACACACGTCGGCATGACATCAGAGCAAGGTGGCCCACCCTCGGACACATTTCTAACTGGCATGCATCTCGCGGTGATCAGTTCTGCGCAGAATTTGCTCATCTCAAACGAGCCTCTTAGCGTTTCAATGGCGGAAAGACGTCAATAAAACAGCTTGTAAACACTGTCACCTAGCATTTACCTCAGGCGAGTCCACAGCTTGTTGGCTTGCCAGAGAAATTAACTATTTCGCTAAATATATGCACTACATTAGCCTATATATTAGGCTAATTATATTTTACTTAACTTGTTAGTCTTGATTATTTAATGTACGTTTAAAATCTGTCACGAAAATGTCAGCCACTGTGTAAATGATTATATTTCAACAAGGAATTGGAGTAAAAACACAATTTTATAATTAGATTTAGAAGTTAATGTAAAAACTGCCTTGTGCAGCTTACATGTTTGCATACAATTTGTTATTTGAGTGTTGATTATTATATTTAAATATATATATCAACTGAATTTAGGCTAATAGCTTGGGCTCTGTTGTTACCTTTAGTAATGGCTCCCTATATAGTTAGCATTAGCAAAGATCTTTTTTTTTTATTCTTAAGAAACTTTTAATTATAAATGAATTCATTTAAAGACAGAGACACGATTTGTTCAGTAAACCACTGTTTAATTAAGAAAAGCAGTTTTGTTTAGTTTTCTCCCCCTGCTGTACCGAACCGAACCGTGACTTCAAAACCGAGGTACGTACAGAACCGTCAGTTTTGTGTAGGCTACTGTTACACCCCTAATATTTATTATGTTATTAATTATCAGGCAATTCTATTAAAATAACAATAATAATGTAATATAATATAATATAATATAATATATAAATAATAAAAAAATATATTTTTTACATATCACAAATTAAATTTGTTTCAAAAACTGTAATTTTTTTCAGTCAAACTGAATTGTTTTTCTTTCAGATCCCACCCTTAACTAACTGAATATAATGTTATTCAAGAAAATTTAATTATCAAATGTAACACGTCTGTTTTTCAGTGATAAATATTCTGGGTTATTTTAACCTGCAGAGCTAATGTCTTTAGTATACAGATGTAATCAGTCTAATAATGGTTGTACACTTTTCCTTTATTTTTTCTGACATTCCGTCACATAAAAGATGCAAATATTGATGTTTTCAATGCATGGCTGTTCATCACGTAGTTCTTTGTTTTTATAAAAGACTCAGGCTTCTTATCACTGTTTGGGCAGATCAACATATCACATCACAGAATAATGTAGATGATTTTTTTTTTCTTGTCTTATCATGGGGTGTGTGAGTGAGGGAGTGAGCGTGTGAGTGGTGCCGATACCTCCTGTTGTTCTCACTACTGACTGTTATCTTACGGAAAGAAAACATTTCACAAACAAGATGAAAGACACAAACAGCTCATTATGTCTGAGGAAATGATCTACAATTATTTACAATACATGCGCTTTGTATTTTTAAGTAAATCATTGGTCATTGCAAGATTATAAAAAGAACTAATGAAAGCAAAATGGTGAAAAAAAAGGTTAAAATGGAGAACTTAAAGTGTACAGTATCTCATAAACTTTAAGTGTTAACTATTATAGTCAATTGACCTTAAAGGAACACTCCACTTTTTTTGAAAATAGGCTCATTTTCCAACTCCCCTAGAGTTAAACAGTTGAGTTTTACCGTTTTCGAATCCATTCAGCCGATCGCTGGGTCTGGCGGTACCACTTTTAGCATAGCTTAGCGTAGTTCATTGAATCTGATTAGACTGTTAGCATTTCATTAAAAAATGACCAAAGAGTTTCGATATTTTTCCTATTTAAAACTTGACTCTTCTGTAGTTACATCATGTACTAAGACCGAAGGAAAATTAAAAGTTGCAATTTTCTAGGCCGATATGACTAGGAACTATGCTGTCATTCCGGCGTAATGATCAAGGAACTTTGCTGCCGTACCATGGGTGCAGCAGGCGCAATGATATTACGCACCGCCTCTCACAAATGTCTCCATGGTTGCAAGGCACGCTCCCTGTGCAAGCAGGGGGTCACAGACGCTGCGTAATATCATTGCGCCTGCTGCACCCATGGTACGGCAGCAAAGTTCCTTGATCATTACGCCGGAATGAGAGTATAGTTCCTAGTCATATCGGCCTAGAAAATCGCAACTTTTAATTTTTTGTCGGTCTTAGTACACGATGTAACTACAGAAGAGTCGAGTTTTAAATAGGAAAAATATTGAAACTCTTTGGTCATTTTTTAACGAGATGCTAACGGTCTAATCAGATTCAATGAACTATGCTAAGCTATGCTAAAAGTGGTACCGCCAGACCCGGAGATCGGCTGAATGGATTCGAAAACGGTAAAACTCAACTGTTTAACTCTAGGGGAATTGGAAAATGAGCCTATTTTTTAAAAAAGTGGAGTGTTCCTTTAATATAAACAGTGAGGTAGTTCAAGGAGAAAACAACAATTAAACACTTTTAGCAGTGAAAATACCAGCTAGCCATGTCACAAACAAGCGACAAGTGAACAGGAATAATAAACATTGAGGAAATTACAGTAACTCATGAGTAAACTATAATCTATTTAAAAAGATGTTTTATCTTGTACATACACAAGGAACAAATAGTGTTCAAAAGTTCAGTGTCTGTAATGTTTTTAAATATTTTTGAAAGTGGTTTCTTATGCTCATATATAGGCTGTATTTATTTGATCAATAATATATAGTAAAAACAGCAATATTGTAAAATATTATTATTACAATCTGAATGAATTGTTTTCTATTTTCATATATTCATATAGCATCATAAGTCCAGTCTTCAGTGTCACATGATCCTTCTAATGTGCTGATTCGCTGCTCAAGTAACATTTATTGTGCTGCTTAATAGTCTTGTGGAGACCTTGATACAATTTAATGGTTCTTTGATGAATAGAAAGGTTAAAAAACAGCATTTATTTGAAAATAAACATTTTGTAACATTATTAATGTCTTTACTGCCACTTTTGATTAAATTACAGTGTCCATGCTGAATTAAAAACAAAACAAAACAAACAAACAAACAAACAAAAAAACTCCTGAACCAGCTAATCAAGGTAGGCATACTAGAAATGTCCAAGCAGGTATGTTGAGGCAAGTTAGAGCTACATTATGCAGGACAGTGGTCCTCCAGGACTGAGTTTGGGCACCCCTGATTTAGACAGAGACATTCTGGCCACTGGGTGGCACTAATGTCTAAGAAATATGTTCATAATCTCATTCTTCACAATATCCTTTTCCCTCTACAGTTCTGAAAAATAGTAGACCAACCAACATGACCTTGCATAATATATTATTTAAAATGATTAATAATTATTTGTTTAGTGTGCTGGAGAGAGAAGTAAAGAAAATGGTGTAAAGTTAATTTAATAAATTACATATTTTTGGTTAGGTATACGTTCATATTGCAGCCCTGCTTTTGTTTGTTGCATGCATGTAAAGTCATTGCACAATTTAGGATGTTATGTATTTGTTTGTCTTACGTTTATTTTGAAATTGTCTTGTCACCTGTCCCTTTTTACAATTCCCAGATAGAAGATGCAGACTCTTGCAAAAATTAGCTACTGAGCTCCTAGATTGTTTTTTGAAACACTTTTTTTTTTAAAAAAACCCTAAAAATAAAGCAGTCATAAAACCAACAGAGGGTGATGACCCCTGACAGCACCTGTCAGAGCGAACAAACCCCTCCTCTTTGATACTCAAGTCCCACACTTGTCCCAGCATGCCTGATCTGTCAGTGGATCACTCCAACCTGACTCCAGATACTTTCTTAAGACACCTCAAAATCCCTGTAAATCCTGATTAGTTGAATTATTCATTGGAAATGAACTCTAAACTTTGATGTTAGAGCCCTTTATGCCAACTCAGGCACAATTTTCACACTTGTAGTCTGGAAATAAGCATCAGGAATTAGCCGCTCACTTCAACTTAATAAATGGGCAAAAATCCAACAAACTTAAACCTTCTTTCTATCTCTGACATTTTAATGGAAAATATTGGATATTTTTACTTTGTCTTGACTAATCTCATAATTTTGATTAAATTATTCCCAACTGGCAGTCGCATATGGTCTTAGCTGCAAATATTTAAATGCATCTGTAGCTTAAAGCGGATTTAAAAATTCTCCATGCTTCTCCTCTCTATTGGATTACTTCCAGTTTGTTGGAGATGGTAAAAAGGTGCTAAAAGGTGGCTGTACTTAAAAGAATATAATAGAGACTCAGCGTGGGTCTCTTTCAACTTGGACTAGAAATCAAAACACCAATATTGCCTTAGCAACTGCATAGCAACATACCAAAAGTACCTCAGAACAACTTAGCAACTGCATAGCAACTCCCTGGCAACCACCCACATCACCCCCTACTATCATAGCAATGTCTTTAGCCCATTTTTCAGAAAGTTCTTCTCCTGGATTTAAATCAGTACTGAATTTAAATCAGATCCAGATCCAAAACTAGATCTAAATCAGAACCAAATTCATATCCAAGTTCATAGAAATCCTTTGCTGTTGTTCTAGGGCAGGGGTATTCAATTAAAGAGGTCCGGTCTCTATATTTCCTTCCCAGCGGAGGTCTGGACAGTACTTTTTTGGAACAGTTAGGCTATCGATTTCCATCGGGGCAGCAGCAGTACTTTGTAAAAGAAAAAATCCTACACAATCAAAATAGTCATCAAAGATGAGAATCTTGGGCTCAGAGAGTCAAAGCAGTGTGAATTTTTTACCAATATTTACCAAAAAATTCCAAATTATACCATTGTAATTATAAAATTCTCTTAATATGCTAATTAATAATGTTAAATGTATGGGGAAAAAACTAAACGTCTAAAGGAGCTACGTGTTAACTTGTCACAAACCTGGTTTAGTTTCTATCTGTAGATAAATATATTTGCTGCAGTCTCGTTTTCTGCAGTGTTTTAGCAAAAGTATCTATTTTGCTGCTCACTGTGTTTCTGCTAGTGTTGTTAAAATAACCGCGTCATCTGCAGCTCTTAATGTGGTGCTTTACGTCTTTAGCGGGAGAGAGAAGCAACGCGCACAGAGAGGAAAGGGCTTGAATGAAGCACGTTTGGCTCTAGATAAAAATATTAGAGGATGTAGTGCCGAAAGATCATTACCGCTCGTTGCTTTGCTCATGTTAATCTGCAGAAACTGTAAAATGGGGCAATTATGTCCAGCGGTCTGGAAGGAACCAAGCCAGGGTCTGGAACCGGACCGCGGTCCGCAATTTGAATGCTGCTGTTCTAGGGTTTGTGACACTGGTGTCCCTCAAGGCTCTACATTGGGACCCTTTTTTTTTTACTTTGAAATGCTATCTCACTTCATATTAAATGAATAAAACATTTCTATTTTGTCTTTTATGAAACTCTACCATTCGAAACCTCAGCAGAGATGGAGTCCATCTATTTCATGACATAAGAGAGCTTAGGAACTGTGGAATGTGTCAACACAGAAACTATCACCACACAAGCAGATTCCTCTCTACTCCCAGCTTGAGTAAACATGGAGGTTCATCTCGCAGGGACAAACATCTCTCATGAGTTCCGTTCTCAGCAGTCTTTGCTCTGCTGTTCCCCTGGAACAATTTATAAGGGTCTGCTGTGACCTCTGACCTGACCTGGCTTTAACATTGTGAACGTGGGTGACCATCCCATCACAAAGACAGTAAGGTTACTACCCTGGGGCTCAGAGTCTGTGAGAAATAGAGGACGAATCTTCAGACAGACACGCAAACGCAGGAAAACATTTGCACATGGGAAAAGAGACACGATTTGTGATGTTTACTGGTGGAACAGATGCTTATGGTTGTACATCAAAAGGTCAACAAGGTCTCATGTTTATCATTCTAAAAGAAAATAACTGTTTTTTCAAGATACGTCCAGGGAAACATCTCACACTCAGAGTTGGACATCATGACCTCTGACTTGGGGACATTTATGTCTAAATGTCTGGGTGGCAAAAAATCAGAATTTAAGAAATGGGAAATTGAATTTGAATAAAAGGAGAAGAAATTTACTGATTTCTCAAAAGAGATTTCATTACACAAATATTTAAGACAAGTTTTACATCAAAACAATTATTTTTTTGTATTTATATACCTATTTATTTACTGATATGTTCTATTACTATTAAATACTGCCACAAATTAATTTTAATTTATAATATATATTTTAAAAATATTTTAATTTTATAAATCAAAGTATATTTTAATTTTGATACTCACCATCACAAATCGTCAACCATGTTATCAGTTTAAAAAAATAATAATAAATATGAAAAAATGAATATCTGAAATGTGAATATTTATATAATAAAAAATGGTATTACTGTAATTGTCATATATAATAATACATTACATAATACTATAAGTATTATAATAAGTTAATATGAGTAAAATTATATTGTTATTATTATTGGTATGTACAGTCAAACCAAAAAATATTTAGACACTAGATTTCTTTTTTTTTTTTTTTTGACTAGTGGGTGCAGGACACTATAGCTCATTTATGTAAGTGAGGATAGCAAAATAAAGTAAACTGCGACATGTTATACTCCAACATTATTCATACAGTGAACTACCAGTGAAATTGATAAATATTTGGGACCAAAAATTATTCAGACACTTTGACCTGACCATGTTTTGCTTAAGTGTTATCTGACATAATTAAGATTAATTTTTTCTGACACAGTTCAACTCTGAGATCTTGTCATATTTTATTTCCATAGTGAATAAACTGTAATAATGAATGAAATGTTCAAGGTCAAGGTCAATATATATACTGTATATATATTAAATAGAAAACTTGTGTAATTCATGTATGTTATGTATTACTCATGTTATGGATTTCTAAAAACTTATATTAAATATGAATTCCTTGCTTAAGTTCACATTCAAATTCTGAATCCTGTTTGCTGCCTCAATTCAAATTCAGCAACTGAACTGGAATTTAAAAGGCATTCTTATTTTATTTCTGAATGGCGCACAACCCTGCTAAAGGCCTTACGCCAGCCCAGCTGTTGGTCTTTTATGCCTGACTGGTAGCAGGAAAGCATTATTTTAGCGTCCAATTACAAAGACACATGCCCTGAACAAACATGCCATGTGTTTGCCTGCCCTCCCCCATCCGTCCACAAACACCGGGAGGAGACTGAACCTGACCAACTGTTCTGAACACAACACCCACCTCAATGATATGAGTCTGGTCAAGCCTCTCTCTGCAGGTCTGAACCATGCGGCTCCATTTATAGGGGGCAATGTGTTGGATAAAGCAGCTCAGTGGGCAGAAGAGACCCATTGGGTAGGAAAAGCAAACTTGTTAATGGCTTGATACTGTGGATGAATTAAAAGAAAATCTAAGTTCTTTTAGTCGACTCATTTGCTGTTAAGAGGCTCATTTTTTGGCTATATTTTTTAGCTTCCATAACACGGAAAAAAAGACTAGGTTAAGACACATTTAAGTGTTTGTTTTATTGCAGTTTATCTATTTGGGAGTCACTGAAATGCTTCAGTGTCACTTACAACTTTCCAGTTTTATTCCTATCTATATTTTGAAGGTTTTATACAATTTGCCTGGTTTTATACAACATTTTATTCATAAAAATGTGGTGAAAATGTATTTTTTTCTGGCTGTTGACAGTATTTTCTGATTTATGGAGTGATAAAAGGAGTTTAAGACTTTTAACTCTGATATATCATCAAAATTGAACCAGAATTTTGATTCATTGTCTTAATGTACTTTGAATCAATTAACTGGGGAAGTATAGGGATATCTATTAGTTAAAATATTTTACCCTATTCATCTGTTTCACCTGTGTCTTGCTTTAAGATCCTCTGAGTGGTTTCTGGAAGGTTGCTCGTATGTAAGTCTATGGGGTTTTTTCCTTCAGTTTCATCATAACACTAGAGGACATCCCAAAGACTTCATGTCAAAGCTGAGTGGATCTTTAGCTATGTGTCTAATGAGAACAAATGGTGTTCAATAAATAATGAATCTTTGTGCCTCAAAAGTTCAAAAATTCAAACCTTCCATCATGATTCAGACTTTCCAGTGGTCGGTCACCACGGCAACAGTTTGATGATCCCAGTAAGCACTGTGACCTCTGTTTCTCCTTGTGCATTGTGGGAAATGGAATATCAGCAGCTGTTGCACAGTGGGTCACGGCTGCCCAATGTAACCACAGTGATTAATTATGACACAGAGATCTGGAACCTCTTGAGCGGATGACACACTGCGCCAATGAATCGGGCGGAATTCCATCTGGATACAGAAAAAGATTAATAGTTTTAATTGTTCTAATCATGATAAAGATATTTATGCTTTTTTATTGTAAATTTAAGCCTATGCAGCTTAAATTGACCTGATCAGTGGTGTGGGTTTGCACAGTATTATTGCATTCAAATTTGAGGCATCTTCCCAGAATAAACAGCTCCAAAATACTTTTAAGTTAGTTTTTAAAGGGTTAGATGTTCATACCCAATGGGCCATAAAAGCAGGTCAGAGTGATAATTGCAACCAAATGTTTGTGAGTAGTTACAAAAGATAAATTTAACAAACCCACAAGTTAAGGTTATTTTTACTTGCTACTTTTTACTGACTGAATAAATAAGGTTTTCCAGATGCCTAAATCTTTAATATGCTGTTTTTTTCTGTTAAGCAACAACACAGCAAACTATAGTCTTTTATTTAAACATTCAACAGCACTTAAAAATGCAAAATAATAGGAACCGTGCATCATTACAGACTGTACCAGGTTTCAGTTATTTTAAAATGCCTAGTATGAGTCGGATTTATATTCAGATCCAAATTCGGATTCAAATCCCCATTGAAATCTAGACCCGGATCCAAAACTATGTTCAGATACAGATTCAGATACCCAATTCAGATTAAAATCCACATTTAAACCTAGACCCAGATCCAAAACTATATTATATTCAGATCCAGCTTCAGATCCCAAAAGAGATTCCACTAGATCCAGATTAATTTATTACTAGAATTCAAATTCGTGTTCAGATTCAGATCTGAATTCAGATTCAAATCCACATATAAATCTATACTGGGATCGAAAACTATGTTCAGATCTAGATTCAGATTCAAATCCACAAATTTGGACACAGATCCAAAACTATATTCATATTCAGATCCAAATTCAGAATAAGATTGAGATCCGGATTCAGGACACAAACGAAATCCCATTAGATCCAGATTCATTAATTAGAATTCAGATTCAATTAAAGTATATTGAAATGCCTATATGAGTCATATTTCATTCAGATTCAAATCCACATTTAAATCTAGACCCAGATCTAAAACTATATTTAGATCCATATTCAAAATCAGATCCCAAATCACATCCCATTAGATCCGGATTCACGTTTATGGATATGGTACATACAGTATGCAATTGCTGCTCTGTAAAGATGATCGGCTGAAAGACTGTCTTATACACTTTTACAGTGTCAAGCATTAGTCTCAAAGCAGTAAAAGAAAACTTAATAACTCACGCCAGCAATAATAAAGTCTGCAATAGCCGTCAATCCTCCCTCTATACCTCACAAATACGTCTCTCTCCTCCTGCCTGAATCTATCCACTTGAAACTGTGCAGCAATCTTGTCGAAAGGACCTCAGTGAAAACACTAGGATTTAAGCAACCATCTCAAACAAGAGAAAAGCATCCTGTCCTGATAAACAGAAGCAGCTTTTTGGAAAAAAAATATCTAGAATCAAAGAATTTTCACTTTTATGTGCCTGTATTGTACATAAAATTGCATATTGTACATAAAATACATAAAAACAAAAGAATCAGACAAGAGCATCAACCAACATTCAATTTCCGGTTGACCACATCATATAATTTCAGTCTCATGTTACCTCCAATCTTACATGCACACAGTCTGTCCACACAATATCTGGCCAGCACATTTAATTTAAAGATAATCCTCTTTCTCACACAACACTTGATTTAACCTCGCTTTGACATTTTCTCATTTACAGCACAGCACCATCTTGGATTACAGGGGCACTTCCTCTTGCATACATTTGATGCCAAAGTCATTTTTTAGTTTAAATGGTTGTGGAGCCCCACCCTGTTGCCACATTGTGTTTGATGGTTTGATAAGAAAGTCATGAAAAGCGACGTTCAGGAATGCAGTAGTGTTTGATGTTAGACGTCTGCTTGAAATGTCACTATATGACACAAAGATCAAGCCACAGCTCAGCTGGAATACTAAAGAGTCTCATTTAGTCATAATACTGTAGGGAAATTTCTATAGTTTAACTGAACCAAAGCAATTTAAAGTCAGGTTTGATCAGTCAAAATAAAAGTCTGATTAAGGCCAAAATACTACAGAGTTTTAATCAAAGAACTACTTGCTTAAAGGGTGAAAAAACACGCCTAGGTCAAATGTACGATTTTTTTGAACTGATATTATTTTCAAGACAATAAAGCACATTTTAAAGGCAAATGTACATTATCATAATGGTGGTTTTCATTAGTTTCCAGACATTATAAACATTACTATAATGTAGAATATTTTACGTATAAAATAAAATGTAAATAAAATGTTAGTAATGTTCTGGGAACATTAGATTAACATTAGAATAACTTTCTACAAACTAAAAATTAATGTTATAATAATGTTAAAGGAATGTTAGATTAACATTAGAATAACGTTCTACAAACCAAAAACTAATGTTATAATAACGTAAAGGGAATGTTAGATTAACGTTAGAATAATGTTCTACAAACCAAAACTAACATTATAATAACGTTAAGGGAACCTTAGATTAATGTTAGAATAACGTTCAACAAACCAAAATCTAACGTTCTGGGAACGTTATATTAATGTTCTGGGAACGTTATAGTAAAGTTTTGGGTACTTTAGATTAACGTTAAAATAACGTTCTTCAAACCAAAAACTAACGTTATAATAACGTTAATGGAACGTTAGATTAACATTAGAATAACTTTCTATAAACCAAACCTAACGTTCTGGGAACCAAAAACTGACGTTCTGGGAACCAAAACCTGACGTTCTGGGAACCAAAAATTGTTATCTGGGAGAAAGCTTTCATATTTATTAAAAAGATCTTCATTTGTGATCTGAAGATGAATGTTAGATTAACATAAGAATAACGTTCTAAAAAAAAAAAAAAAAAAAAAAAAAACTAACATTATAATAATGTTTAGGGAACGTTAGATTAACGTTCTATAAACCAAAAACTAATGTTGTGGAAACGTTCTGGGAACCAAAAATTGTCTCATATAAAAATGATTATCTCATATAAAGCTCTCATATTTTATTAAAAAGATCTTCATTTGTGTTCCGAAGCTGAACGTTAGATTAACGTTAGAATAATGTTCTACAAACCAAAAACTAACATTATAGTAACGTTCTGGGAACATTATATTGACGTTAGGATAACGTTCTACAAACCAAAAACTAATGTTAAGGGAATGTTAGATTAACGTTAGAATAGTGTTCTACAAACCAAAAACTAACGTGATAATAATGTTCAGGGAACGTTAGATTCATGTTAGAATAACGTTCTATAAACCAAAATCTAATGTTCTGGGAACGTTAAGAAAACTTTCCTGGCTAACCAAAACAAATCATAAAAAATAACATTCTGGGAACCAAAAATTGTTATCTGGGAGAAAGCTCTCATATTTAATTAAAAAGATCTTCATTTGTTTTCTGAAGATGAACAAATGTCTTACGGGTTTGGAACGACATAAGGGTGAGTAATTAATAACAGAATTTTACTTTTGAGCTAACCCTTTAAGAGTGAGGTCATTGTGTGAGGTGATTGACAGCTGTGTGTGACAAAGGACTATTATGACACTCATTCAGCCTCTATTTTCCTGAACGCTGTCTTTTTTGGACTGGACTTTTGTGTTGGAAAAAAAAACAAAAACAAAAAAAACACAGATCATAAACCCCAGTAAAATGCAGATAAATTCATTGTGGGATAAGGTATATACTCACGTGAGAAACATGTTCCCTGAATCCTGATGATATTTGATAAATCAAGTCGTGTAGCCTATTAGGGAAACTTCGCGAATGAATCGCTCTTTTGAGTCGGTTCTTTTCAATGAATCGGCTAAACGGTTCAAACGGTCTTTGAAACAATTAAGTGTGAATCATTCGGAAACTCACGCGCTGCTTAATTTGAGGGGAAGTCTGTAAAAAAAAACAAAAAAACAAAAAAAAAAAAACTTAATTCAGATCGCAGAGAACAACCAGATCACTGCATTAAGTGGATATTCACATACATCCATTACAACAAAAATCCATTAACTAAACCTGCAAATCCATCCCATCGCTTGCAAGCGATGCAGAAAGTCACCTGCGTGAGCCGCTTGTGGACGACTCAGTACTGCAGGTGCGGAAATTTTTAGACCAAAAGCGTTGGAAAACACTAACAATACTAATATAAAAAAGACATTGCCATCTCGCATCTAGGGTGCCAAATGGGGCAGTGAGGAGGATGACTGTCACTGTGAGTCTGTATGCAGTCTGAACCGATCAGGGAGTTTGTGTGTGAGGTGTTCGGATCTTTCCTCCTCTCACACTTCCTCAAACAAGCTCGCGCTCTCTCGCTCTCCCTCCCTCTGAGGTCGCAGTCATCCTATCTGTGTGTATCGGCAAGCTCATGTAGTGTATGTGACTGTATGTTAAGGGGCTGAACTCAAAGCCCCCCGTGGCCGTCCTGACTGAGCAAAGGGAGGTTGTCGAATTCCCCCAGAGACCCCAATGCAGATGGTGTGAGCAGTGAGGGGAAAAGTTTATGACAGCTCTGCTGTTTTCGGTTCACGGTTGCCCCATGGAGCTTTTTGATTTTACCGATGCAGCTAACGACTTTTTACCAGGCTGTTTGACTCAGTAATGCACTTGTATCGGACGGAGTCACGTTCTTGATTGAGTCTTGGATCACAGTGAATCCACGTACTGGATTTGTTTTGGTTTTATTGGATTTTTTTCACTTCTTCTGTGGACGTTTTCTGGATAGCAGTTTTTAAGGTAATAATAGTATGTTTACAGTCATTTGGATGCTGCTAATGACAAGTTGGCTGTGTGAATGTGCTTATTTTCTGTCGTGAGACGCGTGTATGTTTTGCTAAGATGTAGAGGTTATCCAGCACCAGAGTATGGTGTGTATATTTATTTCTGTCATAGCCACAGAAACACAGAATGAACTATAATCAGTATGTAGTGTTGCGCTTTTTATTTATATCTATATTGGTTGGTATGAAATATCAAGCAGTGACAGTAACAGCGTCTTGCTGTGTGACATCGTGAACCTAAACAAGTTTCAAACAAGTTTTACATAGCCTAATATTTTATTACTTTAAACCGTTTTGTATGTATGTATGTATGTATGTATGTGTGTGTGTGTGTATATATATATATATATATATATATATATATATATATATGACATATAAGAAATATTTTTAAGAAATACTACATTTTTGTAGTCTTGAATGACATATATAGGCTATATATAAATCTAAAATCTTGAAATGAAAAAAAGTTCATGGACATGTTATTTTGTTATTTGTCAAATATCCATATCTCATTGTTTGACAAAGCTAGTTTCGAATTTGCTGTTTGCTGTTATAATTTGAGGAAGGAGAAGTGTTAAAATAGCTCAGATGTTTTCCTTTTCCAGCATTTACATTTTAGCTTTGTCTGAAACGCTTGTGTTGGGCATCCAGAGGTTGGAGTTCTCAGTTTTACATACTTTGTTTCAGATCTTCTTTCTTTTAGGGAGGAATAAAAATAGACTCAAACGAATGTTGACATACAGTAACAGTAGAGGTAAATAAAAGTGAAAAGCATTAGCGTGGGTTATTTCGGTTTGGAAGATTTGAATGCAGACTTTGGCAAATCTGAGCATATTGTAAAGACCTCTTCTAAAACTCGAAGAGATCACTGTGGTGTTTTTATCAAACTCTCATAAAAAAATGGTACAAAAGCTGTCACTGGAATGGTACACTTTAAAAAGGTTATAATATGTATCATTATGGTACTAATATGTACACTTTTGATACCATTATGTATCTTTGAGGTACTAATATGCACTCTTTAGGCACAAAGGTGACAGTGACAGCTTTTTTTTTCTGAGAGTACAGGAGGAAAATTGGCATTTAAGCCATTTACTTTTCATTTATTGTTGTTGCTATCTAAAACAATTGGGATATTACAGAGCTCTCATTTGTGGTATTTATTTTCAATGGACAGAGACGCATCTCTCATTTTGTGTACTAATAAACTGCTCACAATGAATCTGCAGTCAGTTTGAGGTTCATGTTGAGTTAGAGGAGGTGTGGAGGAGAGCGGCAAAGGGGGAGAGGTAGATGGAGATGCAGATAGAAACTAATGAAAGGAAGAGGCAGGAATGAACAACAATCTGTCAGCTCACTGACACTGTAGGAGATGATGATATCTGGAAGAGAAGGGAACATACAGTTCTGCGATAATTCAGAAACAGAATGGGTAATGCTGATCGTATCTGTGTGTTTAATTATTTAATTTCTTTATCTAGGATAAACTTTTGAGATTTTAAAGACATCTCATTTGTGATTTTTCTTTTCTATGGGTAACATCACATTCAAAACATCACGTATTGTACCGGAGGTCCTAACCCTCTTCCAATCTCCTAACCTTATTACGACACATTATGGTGCTTTAACGTTGATGGAAGAACATTATTTGCCAGTAAGGAGACAGCGGAGGAGAGAGCGACATAACTGTGGCTATTTAGAGGACTGATCTCCTTTCATTTTCCCCATCAAACCCTGCATGACCCAACGCTGTGATTGTGTTTGTGATGCGAGCATGTCTGTCTCTGTCTCGTTCAGGCATTCACTGCAAACTCATCTGGTGTTTGGGAGCAACCAAAGAGCAAACCAAATTCGTAAAAACAGTTGCATCACTTTTGCAGCTTTTCCAGTCTTACTAACAATATTTATTTAAAAAAAAAGTTTGTGTAGATTTGCTAGCAATCATGGCAGCAGTAATTCATCAATTAATGATGAAATGATTGAGAGGACTGTTGTAGCCAAGTCGGTTAGTTAGTTAGTAGGGTTAGTTCACCCAAAAATGGAAATTCTGTCATCATTCACTCACCCTCATGTCATTCCAAATCCATAAGACTTCCGTTTATCTTTAGAACACAAATTAAGATGTTTTTAATGAAATCTGAGAGATTTCTGTCCCTCCGTTGAAAGTCAACTCTGACAGTTCAAGATGTTTATAAAGAGATTGTCTTCTGAAGAGACATGATCGTTTTATATGATTAACAGATTTAATTTAGGCTTGTATTCACATATAAACTTTGATAATCAAACATACATAGAGCGTTCAAATTTGGTAAACGAGTGAGAACCAGTGAGGTTCATTCTGGCGCGTCGCATCAGCACGTTTGTGCTCCCGCAAGAACCAATGAGGTTCGTTCTCGCACGTTAAAGGGTTAGTTCACCCAAAAATTAAAATAATGTCATTTATTACTCACCCTCATGCCGTTCCACACCCGTAAGTCCTTTGTTCATCTTCAGAACACAAATTAAGATATTTCTGTTGAAATCCGATGGCTCAGTGAGGCCTGCATAACCAGCAATGACATTTCTTCTCTCAAGATCCATTAATGTACTAAAAACATATTTAAATCAGTTCATGTGAGTACAGTGGTTCAATATTAATATTATAAAGCGACAAGAATATTTTTGGTGTGCCAAAAAACAAAATAACGACTTATATAGTGATGGCCGATTTCAAAACACTGCTTCGTGAAGCTTCGGAGATTTCTTTAAGAACATCTTCATTTGTGTTCAGATTCCAAAGATAAACAAAGTCCTTTATTTAGGTTTGGAACAACATAATTGATGACAGAAATTTTATTTTTGGGTGATCTCTTTTGGAGACACTACTGAAGGTATCTGTCTTGAATTATGGTCTGCAAAGTTCTAGGTTTGACAAAAGTTTCTCACCTAGTTGTGAAAGCAGTAAAGGTCTAGAGACTAAGAATATGGTCTAACTTGCCTAAACAGTCTGAACCTCAAACAAAGAGGCAGTTAGGTGGCCCATTGACCTGCCAAATCAGAGCCAAATCCATCCCAATCTGAAGGTGGCTGCAGTATCATCATCACAATCCTTAAATTAAATTAAACTCTTTTTTTCCCTTATTCGTATGAACAAAGCCAGTGAGACTTAAAAACCACTTCTGCTAAAATTTCCCCAAATGACTCAGACAGTCATATGCCTAGATGTGTGGTTTTGCACAGATGTAAGAAGGATTCCTCAAGGGGAGTTTATTTTAATAACCATGTGGCATTAAGTTTGATAGAACCTGATTGGTGGCAATGAAACAGATATTTATATATGACCTTTTTAAATTTCTCATTAAAGTTTACCAACCTTGAAAATTCTGTCATCATGTACTCAGTCTAATGTTTAAACATTTTTATCTACTACTGTGGTAGTGCTGGGCGGTTTGACCAAAAATCTCTATCATGTTTTTTTTTTTTTTTAAGATTCTTGCGGTTTCATGGTATGTCACGTTTTTTTGCACTGGACCTTTATTTTGGCATATTTTACTGTCAGGAGTACAGGGAATATATTATATAAACATTGTAAGGACAATTAAAAATTAATTGTAATCAAATCAGTTCATAAAGCTAACAATTTAGTTTAAAATGTAATCAAACAATTTAATTATTTAATTAAATTAATAATATTAATAAGTAGGCTACATTTTTACTGTGCAATTTCTGTCATTTCAATGAAGACCTTTGAGTTTGTGTTTTAATAAACGGTGTTTATTATTATTATTATTATTATTATTATCTCTATTAATGAAAGTATACTCGATTGTACAATAGTATATTTCTGTTATTTCAAGTCATACCGAACTTTTATTTTGACAGGGTCGTGAAGACCTTTGACTTCCTGTGTATATGATACGACAAATGTCGATAGTTTTATCAAAATTAAACGGTGAAATGTTCATAAAGTGACCCTAAGAGCAGCTCTGCAGATGAAGTTCATGTGTATAGTGAGTGAGACAGCAGACACTGAAATCATCGCGAGCGTCACGCGTGCTTCAGTATGTGTAGTAGTAGACGAAAATGCGGCGCTCATTCAGTCTTCAAATTTCAATAGCAGTCTTTTTTAGCTTTAATATTCACAGACACTAGTCCATATTGATATCTGATTCATTGTACAGCCCGACTTTTGATTTATTCGTCCAAAAATTGCCAAATTCTGTGAAGTTCAGCTTTATACAGTAAGTTCTGTTTGTGACTGGATTCTGTGATTTCATCCGTGTTTTCTGCATCGCGAAAATCATATGGCTCTACATGGTATGTGCAGTATTAAAGAGAGATCGTTTTGTGAGTTATTTATTGTTGTGTTATAAAGTTGTTTCCATTAGTGTAAGAAGGGTATGCAGTTAATAGAAGTCCTCTCTCTATACGCTCTACATAGCGCTTCATGGCCATTGAATAGAGACACAGCAGCTGTTTTAGCTATACATTGGTATGGCGGTTTTTGAAAAATACATATCGGTCTCGAAATTGAAACCGGTGTACCATATGAACCGGTATACCGCCCAGCACTACTCTGTGGAACATAAAAGTTATGCAGAATGAAATTGCTTTCTGTACAATGAAAATGGATGGGGACGGGGGCCATCAAGTTCCTAAAAAGTTTAATTAACCATACTGACTACTTTTACAGTACTTTCATGGTATGGTAGTTTTTTGTCCTTTTTGGAGCTTGACGGCTCCAGTCCACATCCACTTTCATTGTACATAAAACAGCAGCCCAGAGTAAGGTGTGAGTAAATGATGATAAAATTTTCATTTTGGGATGAAATTTTGATATACACTCCCTAGTAAAATAAATAAATAAATAAATTATACCAAAATCTATTTAAAATATATTTATTTCATACTAAGTATACTTCAAATCCATTAACATTTATTGACATATCACTTAAGACTTGCTGATATAAAATTATAATTAAACTTTATTTGTTCATCAAGGTAATTTGATCCAAAATACAGTTAAAACAGTAAAATTGTGAAAAATTGTGACTCTTTGAAACAGTCCATTATAAATGAGTCTTGGCCCACAGGACATGACGGCAGTTCTGGACCATGTTTACATATGGCTTCCATTTTGTATGATAGAGCTTTAGTTGGCATCTGCAGATGGCACGGCAGATTGTGTTTACTGACAGTGGTTTCTGGAAGTATTCCTGGGCCCATTTAGTAATGTCATTGACACAATCATGCCGATGAGTGATGCAGTGTCGTCTGAGGGCCCGAAGACCACGGGCAACCAATAAAGGCCTTCGGCCTTGTCCTTTATGCAGAGATTTTTTAAAGTATTCCACAATCTTTTTACACACTCTTTCACAGATTGTTCTCCCAGCTGAATCTTTTCAAAATTTCTTGCTTTTTCAGCCATTTGTTGCCCCCGTGCCAACTTTTTTGAGACCTGTAGCAGGCATCAAATTTAAAATGAGCTCATTTAGTGGATAAAAGTGTAAAATTTCTCCCTTTAAACATTTGTTATGTTATCTGTGTTCTATTGTGAAAAAAATATTGGCTCATGTGATTTGAAAGTCTTAGTTTTCATTTTATTCAAATTTAAAAAACGTCCCAACATTTCTGGAATTCGGGTTGTAGAATAGAAACAGGAAGTGGAACTATTTCTACTTTTCCTAAATCTTTTAGAACAGGTGAAAGGAAGAAGCATGCCCTTATGACATCATACTCACTTGATTCATATGTCATATGTGTCAGTCAAACAGCGGTGACTGTCGAACCCCGGCGATGGTCATGCACACTGGCAGAAAGACGTATCTCACACCCCTCTGTGATTTTGTGATTCTTCAGCAGACACATATTCTTATAATCTGATATTCTTATGTCAGTTAATATTGAAAAAAAAAACCTGTTTTAAAAAATATTTTTTTTTTCAATGTCTTTTAGTACTGAATTAATATGCTTTTTCCCACTGAGCTCATTGCAATGCATTCTGGGATTGCTTAATCCATAAAGGATACATGCAATGAATTTCTTTCCTTTTATTTTCTGTGCTAAAATCTTGTTATGCAACCTTACACGCAAGGTCATTACGTGGCTAAAATGTGTAATTCTTTCTCCTCTCTACTTTCTGTATGTCTTTTCAGACATCAATATCTCTAATGCTCTCTGGTACCAGGGCTTTGTGTTTCACGGTCAGTTGGGCTGAATGTGGCCGTCAGCATTAGCAGACAGCATTAGCTGTAGACAGAAGTGACCAGCAGCTGTCAGTCTGAAACACAGACAGGCAGACAGACAGACAGATGGCTGGGATAAAGCCTACGACGTGCCTGTTTTAGACCACTCACTTAGACACACAAAGAACTGGCCGACATAAAGAATGCATGACCACTCAAGGGTTTCACTGCCCTTTGGGGCAACTGAAAATGCCAGATTAATGGCTTCTTTTCCATCTTAACGCTCTTTTAATAAGATATGTTTTGTGGGTTTTCTTAGTGGTCCTGGTTTAGCAGAAGCAATGGCTGTTAGTTCAAGTTCTCTGCACCGACAATCAAAGCCCTAGTTGATGAATCTAGTGCAGGTGCACTGAACTTTTAGCTAAGACCAATGAGTGCTAGGAGGTTGCTAGTGTTTTTTTTTTTTTTGTTGATATTCAAGTATCTATAATACACTTCCTTTTATACACTACTGTTCACACATTTGGGGTTGCTACAGTATATTTTTCACGCTGCAAACTGCTACAGTGAATGCTAACCAGCTATTAAAATGTTGTGAGCAGCAAGCTCATTGGCTGCAAATGCGATATGAACCAATCTCAATCTCTACTTTCTGTATGTCTTTTCAGACATCAATATCTCTAATACTCTCTGGTACCAGGGCTTTGTGTTTCACGGTCAGTTGGGCTGAATGTGGCCGTCAGCATTAGCAGACAGCAATAGCGTGAGCTATTGTGCCAAGTAGTTAACGCTGTGAATATCATCAGTAGTTTCATGACAGAACTAGGCATATATATATATATATATATATATATATATATATATATATATATAACACAAATATTGATTGCCATTTGAACAAGATTTTATCTTTTACTTTTTAGTACTTAATTACATTTTTTATATTCCATTTACCATCTTGCTAAAACATTTTCATTGATCTAATTGCAGTGCATTCTGAAATCTGCATAAGAGACATGAGATGCTGCCTTAGAATTTAGCCAAATTCAGATATCTTATCTGGAACAGCGATCCAGCGTATGCTTATAATGCCTAAAATGATTGTCTAGGTGGCCAGATCTCTCTCTTTCTTTTTTCTTCGAACAGAGCTCATAATGAGCTGGAGAAAGTGGTTCCTAGTAATAAAAGGGCCAAACAAAACCGTGTTAAACACTGAGGCCTGCTCTGTGTGCTCAGCCCTGTCACATTCCCATGTGCAGAGTAAACATGCTTAGCAAGCAAAGAGTTCTAAGCGTGAGCAGATGCTACACTCAACAGATACAGGAGAGAGATTCCAAATTAGTCCAAAATGTGGCAGATCACAATTCATAAACATACATTGCATAGTATACATTAGGATAAACTTTTCTTCTACAGGTAGTAGTGTTGTCAAAAGTACTAAGTCGGTACTAAAATTTAAAAAATGTGACACTTTGAGCACAGTTGAGCGGATTCGTAAACACCTCTGTTTGGCCATTGTGTTCACACACTCAACAGACAGGTCTGTGATTGGCTACAATGTTCAACGCATGGGAGCGTTTGAAAGCACACGGAAGCGTTTGAATTTGAAAACATTATGAAAGCGGGAGTGTTTGAAAGCAGGCATCTTATCAATGGACCGGTCCGCTGATAGATGCCTGCTTTCAAACACTGGCGCATGTATCTGTGTAAGCACTCGGTGAAGAGCGTCATTGGTGACTACAACATGTTTTGAAGCGTTGAACATTGTAGCCAATCACAGACATATATGTTGAGCGTGTGAACACAATGGCCAATCAGAGGTGTTTACAAATCCATTCAACAGCGCTCAAAATGTCATATTTTTAAAATTTCAGTATCGACTTGGTACTGAAGACGGTACTTCTGACAACACTAACAGGTAGTTTTCACTGTCATTGTGATGTCTTTAAGAGGATCTTGCTGAGCAAGTTAATTAAAGTTGAAATATTTATAGCTAGACAAATAAATAAAAACATCCGGCTTAATATCTTGAATGCCAAACTGATATTTTACTCAAAATGTTAGCAAAGATATTAAAGAACATGTACCATAGTCAGAAGATTCAAACACATGAAAATTACCTTTAGTTTCAAAAGAAGTCAAAATAAATGAAGAGAATCAAAGAGATTGTTGTCCAGGCAGGATTAGATTTGTCACAGGATGCCCAAGTTAGCCTCAAAACAACAGGTAATTGGCTTCATCAGTTTTTCTTATATGCAATTTCAGATGGGATTAAAATCACAAACTATTTACCTGACATCATCAGTGGAAACTAGTCTGTCTGCTTTAGTTTCCAAGTTCTTGCAGGAAAATTCTTGTCAAGTAATCCGTTATATCTTATTGAGATGTCTATTACAGAAAACTGCACAGGATGTTTTCTTCATCCGTATGCCAGGGAACACTAGCCAAGCATTGATATAAATGTCAAAGCCTCTATTAGACATAATACCACAGATCAGAACATAATGCTGATATCTTTGTGTTCTTCATTGATTGATGTTGGCAGACATACACATATGAACTTTCCTGTCCACTGTAATGAAAGCCAGTGGTTTTTGCTGTGAGTAAATGTCCATTGTTTACTTGTTCTAAATGGATGGCTTAAAATGTTTATTTGTTCTCTGAGATTGATCAGGAGCGATTAATAAATTGTGTGCAGTCACTGGCTGAAGATTCACCGCAGTGAATGACTGGATCTGCATGTTAATGTTACACTTTCACAGTCACGCTGCAGTTTCTGCAGAGAACAGTGAGGAGATTTTATTTATTAGCAAAAACACAGTTGTTCTGGTCATAGAACGTCATTGTTAATCTAAGTCATGTTTTAGCAAATGCTTTTATTTGAAGGTACTTGCAGTACTGTACACCTGCCATACTTCGTTTTCTTCATTGGTTGTTTAACAAAAGTCAGACTCAGATGAAAAAAGCGTCAATGTCTCTTTGAAAAAATAAGCTAAACTTTCATTCTTGATTGTTGAAAATGAGAAAATGAGATTCACACAAAAATGATGTCAACATGCTGTCTGGCAAGTATCCTAACAAACATAGTCGTCATGTCTTGAGTGAACGTATAACAGTCGAAAAAAGACAACGCATGTGTAACAGTATCGTGCATTATGTCTTAGAGGGAAAGAAGCCTAATATTCCTGCTTTCTGTGTTTTTAATGTTAAATCAAACAACAAATGACAAAGAAATCACTCACTGCTCTTGAGTGAATAGCTTTTGTAACAAAATAATGATTAATCTTTATTTAATTTATACAGTTAAGATAATATGCAGTGTTATTTTATATTTGATTATTTTATTAATTTTCTGTACCTGAAAACTACTGTTAGATACCTGAAAAACCTGAAAAGCACTGTTTATTTTATTTGAATCTTTTCTCTATTGTATTGATTTATGCTGTTGCTTGTAGTTTGATGATTTTTTCTTATTTTCTTTATTTTTATTTGACAGTAGTCCTTTTTGCCCTGAACATAGCATATACCGAACCGTACCGAAACCGTGACCCTAAAACATACCGAACCGTGAGTAATTTGAACCGTTGCACCCCTAATATATATATATATATATACGCAATCGACTCACCTATGTTTCTCTACAGTTTTCAGCATCCCTCCACCACCTCAGCATCCGTCTCCTCACACTTGCCTGGTTACTTTCCTAACCAGAAATATGGGGAGAGTACTCTGGGTTCTGGCCAAAATACCGAGCTTGGAGCCCTCTTCTCGGACAGCACGCCAGATACGCATACTACTTGAACTAGTGAAATGCTATTTTGGTGGAAATGTTGTAGATTCCTGCTAAATAATTATAATCATTTAGGGAAGTAAGGGATTTTTTGTATTTACGCTACTGTTTTCATAAAAAAATACCAGTTTGTTGTAAAGTAACCATATGTAATCTTGTTAATTTGGAGCCATTGGTTTTTACCTATTGTTTGGTTTTCGTGTATAGTCTTAACTACAAATAACACTGTTAAACGAACTATGAATTTTCATTAGGTTGGAGATCAGTTTGTTGTGGTCAGAGCCTTCAGAGCCAGAGTCTTGTGAGAGATTATCTAACCATCTTCTCCTTTCCATCAGCATGGGATTTGGTTCCCTCTGGAGATTTTCTTCTATGCATGTTCCTGTTAATAGACATTGTTCTCATATTCTCACAGCAGACACAGACAAACATGTACACAGTCCCAAGGTCAAAGAGCGTGAGATATTCAGTGTAGGATTCCAGAATTGTAAATTAAAGAAATAAACAAACAGCCATAGACTGCTGTATCAGAGTGGTATAAGGGAGAAGATTTTATATATAATATATATATATATATATATATATATATATATATATATATATATATATAGGAAACTATAAAATGCAGTTAACAGGGACAATTTTTTTGATAGCTTGTTTACTGAACCTGCATGCTCTTTAGTAGAGTTGTCAAAAGTACTGACTTACCAATCGGTACTGAAATTTTAAAAATGTGACTCTGAGTGCGGTTGAGCGGATTCGTGAACACCTCTGATTGGCCATTGTCTTGACGCGCTCATCGGATATGTCCTGATCATTGAAGCCAATTACAGACATATCTGATGAGTGCATGAACACAGTGACCAATCAGAGGTGATTACGAATCTGCTCAACAGTGCTCAAAGCATCACATTTTCAAAATTTCAGTAGCACCAAAGGCGTACTTTTGACAATTAGTTAATTTAGGCATCACATTATAATGTACATTATGAAAAACATTTTAAAATTTAACAATGTTTTTAAATAAAATGCATGGTTTACATATAATAAATGTACCTTTTACACATCTTAGTGAGCACTAGAGGATGGTAGTGGTCATCTAAATTTAAAAATAGGGGATATTAGTCCATATTGTGTATATATTGGCTGATAATGATAAAATAAATACAGTATATGGTACAGATATGGTACATATATATATTCCTTATGAATTCATATCTATTCATCATTGTTTTGCTTATTTTGAATTTTTAAACTAGAAAAAACTGGAGATCTGACAAAAAAATAGTATTAATAATGCACTTCTATTCAGCAGACTGCAGGGGATATTTAATTCATGAAGCTCATCAATAAACTCCTTTATGCCAGACAGAGAGGCTGTGCGGGAGGACACGTCTGTCTCCGTCATCAGAAAACCAATCATCCACCCACATAAGTACACACACACACACACACACACACTCATTCACACATAGACACGCGCCCCACTTGATGCCCATCTTGTCACCTCCTCTATTATCTTGTTATCCTATTAGCCTCATCAGTTGTTTGACATGATAATTGAGGAAAAGAGAAGGACTTTACTAAATTGTACAAAAGGAAATTATGCAAACCCCAAAATGGAGTGTTGCTCGACTGGCAGAAACATCAGATTTCATTCACTTCTCTATTGTGTATGTTTCCATGATTACACACATGAGGATGTGTTATGTAGGCTTTTCATCATGTTGCTTTTGTACAAAGCAAACAGAAAACTATATTTTACATTTTCTGTGGAAAATGTGAGTGGTGTTTACGCAAGCTAAACTCACTGCAAAGTGGCTAGTGTGTTGTGAGTGGTTGCCGGGATGTTGTTATGCGGTTTCTAGGGTGTTCTGGATGGTTGCTAGGTGATTATTCACCAAGCACCACTAATAAGAACAAGAATCAAATATTTTTTTAATTATGTTTGGCATCTCCAGCACATCCATTCCAGGCCGTTATTTTTTATTGAGAGAGGGATAAAAAGTTGTTTCTGTAATATGTAATAGATTTTTTTTGTCTCTGATTATTGTGGTATTGTGGAGTCTGTGTTTGATGTTTTGAGTGTTCCCAGCATCCCTGTCGCAGCTGTTGGGTCTTCAGAGAGGAGTTTATAGATAGGAAACTTCAGTGACGCCCCACACAGACAGCAGACAGCACTAATATATCACAGAGCCATAGACTTGGCATAGTGACAGAGTTTTACTCTTCTGCGCTGCATGCTGTGCTGTATTCATAGTCTCATTCAAACCAGGTGCATTAGAAAAGTCAAATCTCAAAAACAATATTGTAAGAAAGTCTTCAGACCCACCAATAAATGGCATCTATATAGACTGGGCCTATTGTATAGGAGGCAGGTAACAAAAATCGTTGGTTATGTATGTATTTGTGTTCGGAATGAAATTCTGCATTTAAAAAAGAAAATAGTATGTAAAACATTGTACAATCATAAGACTTTTCAAACTATAGCTACATTGTTGTCACATTACCTCATTACATTGCATGTTTCCTATGATAGGCATCATGCAGATATCATCATGGAAATAAACATGTTTATTGAGCATTTTTTTAATGGGTTAGTTCACCCAAAAATGAAAATTCTGTCATTAATTACTCACCCTCATGTCGTTCCACACCCGTAAGACCTTCGTTCATCTTCAGAACACAAATTAAGATATTTTTGATAAAATCAGTGAGGCCTCCATTGACAGCAAGATAATTAACACTTTCAAATGCCCAGAAAGCTACTAAAGACATATTTAAAACAGTTCAACAGTTGACTACAGTGGTACAACCATAATATTATGAAGTGACGAGAATACTTTTTGTGCACCAAAAAAAACGAAATAACGACTTTATTCAACAATTTCTAGTGATGGGCGATTTCAAAACACTGCTTCATGAAGCTTCAAAGCTTTACGAATCTTTTGTTTCGAATCAGTGGTTCGGAGCATGTATCAAACTGCCAAAGTCACGTGAACCATTGAAATTTCGAAACGTTTCGAAACACTTATGGCGTAACGAGGCCTCGTTTACTGAAATCACGTGACTTTGGCAGTTTGATACATGCTCAGATAATGAAGTGAGAGTTTGCTAAATCAATGCGTAAATAGCTGTTGATATTTGGTAGTCAGTTATATCATTTTGATTAATTATTACAAAAACACTTTTTTTTGGACAACCTAAGGCTCATTGGAAATGCGTTCTTTCTTCTACACACATTTTTCGCAAAACTCCAAAAGCGTACCTATAGTACACACAATTCACAGCAGCACTGCAATTCTAATACATTTTGACATTTGCATCACATAACCACCTCCATATGTACATTTTTTTTTTCTGATGTAGTAAACTTGCTCGGTAGCTCACCTGGAACAGAATCGCACTTGCAATCCGAAATGCCTGGGTAAGAGTCCTATGAAACATGAGTCCCGATAAAACAGCTCAAAAACTTGAAGAAGCAAACTAAAATGGGATGATTGATTCAGTAAATATGTTATCTCACATTTGCTTTGGTTTACTCTATCAGTTAGATTAAGGATACGATTAAGTGTAGGTTGTATGCAGTTTTGGGGGTAATATATTACAAGTAACTTGAGTTACAAATGTCACAAAACGTGCAAGAAGCAGCGTAATATCATTTTGCTGAAATGTCACCACAGGCACGTATTCCCAATGTGTTGTTTTTGGAATAATGCACACAAATGAAAAACATGCATTATGGAAATAAATACGGTAAATTTTGAGTTCATGTTGACCTAAACTCTTGGCAGTCACATTAGATAATAATTCAAGAAAAAAAATTGTGACTGATAATACTTTTGGAAATGGAAAGTCAATTGTCAATTGTACATTACACTCTGGCATACAGTATTCCAAGCAATGTGTGCTCAAGTTGTGTGCTGTTTACTTTGGCAAATGTAGTGTCACCTGGATATTCCATGCATATAGAAAATTTGCATACTGCTCATAGTTTACATACTGAGTGCTGCAGAAATAATAGGAGTAGTGTGACTATATACGATTCCAACAGAGCTTTAGTGTGTTTATATGTATGTGTGTGTGATGGCAGAGCCATCAGCAGGGTCTCTCTCCGCTCTACAGCCCTACACTTGCTAAGCAGATGACGGTAGTCGAGCAGACTGCTAAGGCAGCACATCTGGAGTTCATCGTAACCCACACACACCGCCACCTCTGTGCATATGATAACGTGGCAGTTCTGCTTTTCTCACTGTGAAATTACTTTTACTTCTGGAGACATCACTATACAGCATTATAACTTTATGGTCCAGCTACTTTCTCACAAGATAACTTTACACAAAATACAACTAAAAAACTAGAATCCATTCTAATTTATGCCAATTTTATGCCAAGACTCTTAAAGTGCCCCTATTATGCTATTTTAAAGGTTCCTAATTTTGTTTTGAAGGCCTCCTACAATAGATTTACAGAGTCTGAAAACTGTTCATTCTAAGATTCAGTCTCTCTAAACGTCTTCTTTCAGAGAGCCTACTCTGCTCTGATTGGTCAGTTTGGCCCAGTCTGTTGTGATTGGTCTACCACTTACAGCCTGTCAGAAATGAAACGGCCATTACCATATGTGAATTCCAGCTCCTGAGGCTTCCTCAGCTCTTGATAAACAGTGATACGAACAATGGCGTCGGTTTTTCCGTATCAATTCCAGCACGAGTCCTCATCCTTTTGAAATACATGCAAAGTGGATTTGCAGCTCTAAAAGGAGTATTCTCGACATGTCGACAACACGAACCAAACTCTTCCAGGCCTCAGCTCCAACTACAGTGTTTGAGGGTGGGTCAAAGTAGACGTTGTTCACAGGCAGCCAATGAAGGCCATAGGCTGCCATTATGCTAATTTTTTACATTGTTACGTAGGTTTACAGGAAGTGAGACTGGAATATCTGACGACTCGTTTCGGCAGTTTTCGAGTCTTTCTTTTAGGAGACAATAACTTTATTTGTCTTTTGATCTTTAAAACTTTGCAGACCTTTCACAATCAGCTATATTACACACTGCATGAAAGGTGATATTCGGAAAAGCAAAATAAAGGCACTTTAAAATTCTCTTAAAGGGGACCTATTATGCCCCTTTTCACAAGATGTTCCCACACGTCGTTTTTGTGTGTGTCCCTTTAAATGCAAATGAGCTGCTGCTCCCGGCCTCCTTTCTAGAAGAGGGCGGAGCTTTAACAGCTCGGTCTTCGGATACTCAACAACAACAAAACTGGAGAATCTCACGCAGACAAAATGTCAGAAATTGTCAGTTACAGTATTCAGAAGTTACAACTTTTAGAACGCATCTGAACATTTCTGAATGGTTAGTAGATACATTTATGTAGTTGTTGTGGAGTTAAGCTTATTCAACTCATCGACTAGCATGCATGTTAATCTTTTGTGCAGCATTGAACTGACCCAGTCTGGTGTTCTGACGAATAATGCTACCTATCAGATTGTGCTACCGACACTATATTTGCATTGTGCTACCTACTGTTTTAATGGGAGGTAGCAAAATCTGAGTAGTAACACAAATCGTCACATCGGCATAAAATGATCTGTGCAAATATATAACACTTTACCGACTTTCTTCGGCGCATTTTATTCATTAATGAAATTCAACCACAGTGTACTCAGTGGCTCAGATGCCGGGAATCTATGGAGACTCTTATGTTCGGTGGTACATCCAATAACAGAACATTTGTAATGTTTTTGGCGCAGACATTGTACATCTCCAGCTGCTACAGCGAGTAAACAGAAATGGTGGACTGCTGCAGCTCTCTCATGGCGGATCTATGCTAATAGGGCAGATCGTCAGCAATCATGGGCGGGGTTTCCCTCTACTTTTAAGAGTAGGGTGAAGTCTGGAACTGTGCGTTTAAAGAGACTGTTTATGGTTTATGGGGATTATAAAAAAGGAGTGGGTGGATTTTTACCATTATAGGCTCGTTGTTGACACACATCGATGTTCAAACACCTTATAAAGGTGAATTTTGCATAATAGGTCCCCTTTAAATGTTTTTATTGGCATCTATGAATCCATGAAGAATCTTTAACATCGATCCTTTCCTCTGGACAAAAGATCATTTAGGTTTTTAATAAGTTCTTCACACTAAGAATAAAACGTTTTTTGTTTGTTTGTTTGTTTGTTTTTAAACTGTTCAGTAAGTAGTTCTTTTATCAACCCAGAATGGTTCTTTTATGGCTTTGCTTCAAAAACCCCTTTTTATAGTTTTAAGAATGAACAAACAGAGCAATGATTTCTGGGATATAAACCTATGAATTGCTTACTAACAGTTGTTAAGTAGTGAAACGTAGACCATTTCAGCTTCCTGCTGAAGAAAAACAGTGTGTGCATGTCCCTATTTGAACCATTTGTGGGTCTCCGGTGCCATCAGCATTGAGAAACACCATCATCTGAGTTCATTTCCAAAGCTGTTTGAGGAAATTAGATGCAGGGGCGGTATTTCAAAATCCTGTCTGGGGCTCAACATGTTCTGGCTCTGCCACTGTCTGAATCATTAATGAGGCTGAGAGCAAGAGAAAATAAGCCTTGACCTCTAAATGTGACACGAACAAGAGGATTACTTCTGTTACCCCCCTTTTTTTCCCCCCTTTGCATGTGTTATCTATTTTTCTCTGCATGATGCATAGCGGTTTTTCAGCAGATAGAGCATGTTCACCTCAAAATCAGATAATACATTCAGAAGTAATCTTCTCAGGGTTATGAAAGACATAGTGAAGATTATGACTCCACTAGTTAGTATATTGATTCTGAATCTAACATTTACATGTTGCTAAGCTTAGCTACTGTTCAAATGTTTGGGGTTAGTAAGAATTTTTTTTTTTCACTCCAAAGTGTGTATATATATATATATATGTGCTCCACATCTATACTGTAGTTTCTTATGTAACACACACAGAATTGATTCTAATGTTAGCATGTTGCTAAGCTAATGTTTTGATACTCTGAAAAACAAAACTTACATGTAAATATTGGGTGAAATTGTTAGTTTTTAATTAAATTAGCAATTTCTAAATGAAATTGTTTCTACATTTTTTTCAGTACTTTAACACATTTTTATCACGTTTACTGTAAACCAATTCTAGACAATCCTGCAGATTGTTTTGCATATTTTGTCTTGTTCAGCACGACTTTACTGTGTAATGTTTTGAATAGTTAAAAGTGCAAATACAACACTTAAAATGCTTTCTAGGTAGATAGGAACATTTGTGTTTGGTACAACAACAACAACGCATAAGAGATTTGGAAGCTGAAGACAGACTCTGGTCATACTGAGGAAAAGACCAAATGTGATGAATGTTTCCTCAGTTTAAAGTCCTGTGCCACTTTGATTTAAATGGGAGAAAAAGCAGACTTACTCAAAGGAAAAGGTTTCCCGCACACACTAGCACACACATAAACGGCAAGCATCACACATGTGCTAATGCAGCAAGCGAGTAACAAATCTACACTGACGGCCGTGACATGATAGTGATATCTCGATGGGCACAAACATGAAGATTCTAGCTTGGCAGCACCTTCCGCCCCTCCTTCTCTGAAAGATTTCATTTAAAATCATAAACACTCACATAAAACACCCTTTTATGATTTCATGCCTTCATGTCTGGTTGTCAGACAGTCACTTAAATGAACGTCAGGTGTTTGGCCGACTGCCCTGTTTTGCAGATATGTGATTCCCAGACTTGTCTCCCTTTGCTGAAGCACTTGTGTTGGACAGATACAGTACGCACTTATAATTCCAGCTCCCAGCAAAAGCAGCAACTGTTTAGATGTTGAATTTTTAATGCTTTGTTCCTGGAAGACGTCCCCTGGCTCTGTGTGCGGCACCGATTTTAATCTCTTGAGCAGAATGTTGTTGTGGGAAGGTCTGGTGATCTCGTAGACTCATGAAAAGGCACAGTCTTATTCCAACTGCTAACAGCATATGGGTTTTCTTTTGGGAAGGTGAGAGAGAAGAGCAAGAAGAGTGAGTGAGTGGTGGAGGAGATCGGTTAAAAGTGCACTGGAGGTCACTTCCTTCCTGCTGAACTCAGATTTGCTGAGCTTTTGATTATTTCCATCGCTACATGAACTCATAAAGCAAAGACTTGCAAAGATCTTGTTATCATTGTGAAAGTTAATGTCAGTAGGTCATAACATAAAGCCAGTGGGGTCAGAAGTCAGACTGTGACATAAATGATTGGCTAAAAAGGTTAAATAGAGGGGTGAGCTGGAATACCTAGATTCTACATTAAAGGATTAGTTCACTTTCAAATGAAAATTACCCCAAGCTTTACTCACCCTCAAGCCATTCTAGGTGTATATGACTTTCTTCTTTCTGATGAACACAATCTGAGATATATTAATAAATATCCTGACGCATCCGAGCTTTATAATGGCAGTGAACGATACCATCCACATGCATTGCACAAATGCATTGCTTCTGAAGCGAAGCAATGCATTTGTGTAAAAAAATATCAATATTTAACAAGTTATGAAGTAAAATATCTATTTCCCGCCTTCTGTATTTTACTTATGAAGAAAGTGTAAAACTCTTGCAGTTCAAAAAGCTTACTTTACGTAATATTTCTCAGATTGTGTTCATCAGAAAGAATTGTCATATTCACCAAGGATGGCTTGAGGGTGAGTAAAGCTTGGGCTAATTTTCATTTGAAAGTGAACTAATCCTTTAAGCCAATATGAACATGTCAACATACCTTTTTGATAAAAAGGTTGATATTCTATATCAATGAGTAAGTCCATCAGAATCCCTCACACAATATTTATTTTTTATTATTTATAACATTTTTTTTGTTACTATTTATTTAAAACAATTATATTTAAAAATATTATTTTTATTAACTTTTATTTATTTATTTTTGCACATACACTACCATTCAAAAGAGTCAGTAAGATTTTTTTATTTTACTTTTATTCAACAAGGATGCATTAAATTGGTCATATGACAGTAAAGACATTTATTATTTTACAAAAGATTTCTGTTTCAAATAAATGCTGTTCTTTTGAACTTTCTATTCATCAAAGAATCCTGAAAACAATTTATCACACACTGAAATACATACATACATATCATACATTTTTTTTCAACTTAGATAATTATTAGTTCAGATAACATAATATTTTGAGTTTCTGTTGATTAAATCAAACACCTTCATTGTATTAACTCAAATTTTTAATTTCAATGAACTCAAAATTTTAAGACAACCAGGTACAGTACCTTACTTTTTTAAGTTAAACCAGCAATTATTTTTTTTACAGTGGAAGAATAGGTTACATTTTAAGATTTATTAAAATAGAAAGCAGTTATTTTAATAATTGTAATATTATTACACAAATTAACCATTTTACTGTATTTTTGATCAAATAAATGCAGCTGTGTTGAGTATAATATAATATTCACTTTAATTTTCTAATAATATTTGCTATGTATAATGTTGTAACTTGCTTTGGATAAAAGCATCTGCCAAATGCATAAATATTATATTAATTAAATATAATAAATGCATCTCAATTATTATTTTTTATTATTATTAGGATATTTTCTTATTCTAGTAATATTTTTTTATAATTATAATATTTACTTTATTATATTTACTTTAATATACTTTAGTTTTAATAATACTTTACTGTATTATAAAGATATTACTGATTATATATTCAATTTCTGACATTTTGTCTGCGTGAGATTCTCCAGTTTTTTTGTTGTTGAGAATGCGAAGCACGAGCTGTTAAAGCTCCTCCCTCTTTTGGAAAGGGGGCCAGGAGCAACAGCTCATTTGCATTTAAAAGGACACACCCAAATAGGGGCAAATTTGACAAGCTATAAAAAATTATCTGTGAGGTGTGTGTATATATATATATATATAGACAAACATAACTAAAAGTACTGCAAGTAGAGACTTCTCAGAGACTTTAAGTATGTTAAGGACCTCTAGTCACTGAATTTCGCTGAAGTCAACAATGTTCATGCCATTGAATTTTAATATCTGAAATTTTTTATATCCCTTATATCTGAACAAACATATAATGTCTGCCATAAATGAGCAATTCCTTGGAAAACAAACTAATGTTTTGTGAGTATTTGCTTATCTTGACAAATGCAAATGCATAGCAGGGCAACGATACTGTCCTTCTTTGTATTAATACCAGAATACCTGCCTGAGATGTTAGTCATGTGACTTTTATCACGCTTTTATTTGTATCATATGCTAAAACGAACCCATCTTGCCTTCTGTCTCTGGTACAGGGAAGGTCTGTCGGTTTGGTCATGGAAGAGCAGGCTGGCAGGGCGAGCAACAGCCCTCAGCATGGCCGCGGATCAGCCAGGCAGGACGTTCTCCGACGCGGTTGGCTCCGGAAGCAAGGAGGTTTCGTGAAGACCTGGCACACGCGTTGGTTCGTCCTCCGAGGAGACCAGCTACACTACTACAAGGACGAGGATGAGACCAAGGCTTTGGTGAGAAATTTCTTTCTCTTTAGCTCAAAGTTGACAGGACACATCTTTACATAAAAACACACGCAGATGTGCACATTACATTGTTTACACTCTACACATTTTAGCCAGTTCATTCACACGCAAATATCGCGACATTCTCCAAGTTCAAATCTCATGCCAAGACCCAAACAAGAGAGGTGAAGAAAGAGTGACCTGCTTTTTACCTCTCATCAACCTCTCCTGAATGATGACTTGTCACGGTTCCTCATCCAACAATGGAGATTTTTATCCTCGAGGTCATGCAGCTGGTTTTGAGTAGGTGGACAAAAGTGTTTACTGTGGAATCAGGCGGGAATTTGAGAAGGTTCCATAAATCTCTCTTCAAACTGTCCCGTCTTGTGCCTTGACAGAGAGAAAGACAGGCTCTTTGCCCACAGGAATATTAAAGATTTATAACTTCACGTCTGCGTTTTAAAGTTTGTCTCCTCTATAACTTTGAAGTTCCATGTTCAGCTTTAATTTTCATGTTTAATGCTCTGGTAGAGCTTGTCGCAGGTTTCCTCAGCAGTCCGATATTGGATTTCAAGGGTAGGCAGCATCTTCATTCAGGGTTTCGTTGACAAAACTATCAAAGGACACTGAATACGCCTTTTAAAGGAAACGAGAGTCTTTGAAGTTCTTCAGACGGGCATATTTGAGGTTGTTAAAATACTTAAGAAAGGATAGATGCTGTGAAGCTCTTCTAGAATCCACTGGCAAATATTTACACAAATATGAGAAAGTCTTTTATCAAAATACTAATGTGTGTTCTACTTGAGTAGTTCTTTTGAAAATAAACCTTGCAATGACATTTTTGCCCATGTTTTTTTTTTTTTTTTTAACAAATAGTGCAGTATTACAAGTAAATATTCTAATAAATAATTCAATATAACAAGTGATTTAAGTATCATAATACTTTATAATATTTACTGTAATGTTCTAATAGTATTATTATGTATATTGTTATAATATTATGAATATTATGAAGCAAATATAATAACTCTTTAACATGGTAATCATGTACTGTATGCTTTAAAATGATAATATATTCATTATAATATTTACTTTAATAAACTTTGGTATTTTTAATATTTTATTGTGGTATAAAGAATTTGCCAATGGATTTATCATAATATTTAGATTTACATTTATCATAATATAATGATATATTTATATTTTGCAATTGTATAAAGTAAACATTTGATAATAACTATAATATAATGACTATAAATAAATCCCAATAATTAATTATTATTATTATTATTATTATTATTATTATTATATTTTTTTTATAGTCATCATATTTGCTTTATGATTATAATATCTGCATTATATTTAATTTAATAAACTTTAGTGTTAATAATACTTTACTTTAGTATAAATATTCTAAGGTGGGGTTTATTTATCATCATATTTACTTTCACATTTGTCATATTTACTTTAAACTTTCATAAAGTAAACATTTTCTAATATTTACTTTTTTCTATATTCTAATTTTCTAATAATATTTAATTTATAAATTTATAATATTATAAAGTAAATATAATAAATAAATAAATGATTTAATAATATAATTAATATTATATATTTGGTATAATAATGATATTTCATTTATTATTAAAATATTTTCATTATGATATTTATTTTTATAATATTATATAGTAAATATTATAATAAAAAAATCCCTCTGTAATATGTTTTAGAGCCATTTTTATGAAGCATTTGATTTATTTCTGTTTAGTGGAAGCTGAGTTTCTGTGAATTGAGTTTTGTGTGAATGAACTTGTTTGTCCATAATCTATTTATAGGACATTTCATTGTAAATAAGCTGCCATTCAAAGTCCCTAAAGTGTTTTGTGGGTCAAGTGTACAAATATTTCTGTCAAACAAGTTGAATTAATGATTGATTCTCATTCATGGGTTTTCTATGGGTTAATCCCCACTATGTTTGGACTAGTGCTTTGGAGCATGCATTGTGTGTCAGTGTTTACATCTTTGCACGCGTGTGTATGAGGGAGAAAGCAATAGGAGGTCATGTGAGCTCAGACTTGCTTTGCCATGACAAAGCAAGTGCATTAATGTGAATCATAAATCAAACCCATGTGCCTAGAGATGGACTGTGTACAAAACTGGTTCATAAGACCTCTGATGACCTGATCAAAACATCAAAACTGAGGACATACTCATGCTTTTGAAATTTTTTTTTCTTAGAGGCTCTGCTGAGTATTTGAAGAGCGAATGGAAAGGCAGACATGAGTCAGTGACTGTTATGACAGGCTGTTGTTGACACAATAACCAGACATTCAACCATGAAAGAGCAGCTTTTGTTTTTTCTTTGCATATTGTTTAATCATTGCCATAAATTCTTACATATGCACAGAAATAGTCAAAATAGTTCCATGCACGAGTGCTGGTCTCAGAGGTCTCTATGGCAACGGCTTGCAGTTTCACAGAGAAAACCACTGACACCACACCAGACAGAAGTCAAATCATGTTTTGACTGTCTTCATGCTGAGGGAGAGAAGAAGATCTGCTATGTATTCTGCACCCGTCTAATGAGAAACACACAATTGTTTCCTGTTTAACAAAACAGGCTTTCTTAAATTTCTGCGTCCAGTTTCTATCTATCTATCTATCTATCTATCTGTCTGTCTGTCTGTCGGCCTGTCAGTCTATCTATCTATCTATCTATCTATCTATCTATCTATCTATCTGTCTGTCATTCAATCTATCTATCGTTCAATCTATCTATCGTTCAATCTATCTATCTATGTCTTTGTTGGTCTGTCTGTCTATCTATCGTTCTATCTATCGTTCTATCTATCGTTCTATCTATCGTTCTATCATCTATCTATCTATCTATCTATCTATCTATCTGGTCTATCTGTCTGTCTGTCTATCGTTCACTCTATCTGTCTATCTGTCTATTTATCTATCTATTTGTCTTTCTGTCTGTCTTTGTCGGTCTGTCTGTATCTATCTATCGTTCTATCTATCTATCTATCTATCTATCTATCTGTCTGTCTATCGATCTATCGATTGTTCAATCTATCTATCGATCGTTCAATCTATCTATCGATCGCTCAGTCTATCTGTCGTTCTATGTATCTATCTGTTGTTCTATCTATCTATCTATCTATCTATCTGTCTATCTATCTGTCTATCTATCTGTCTATCTATCTGTCTGTCTGTCTGTCTATCGTTCAATCTATCGTTCTATGTATCTGTCTGTCTGTCTGTCTGTCTGTCTGTCTGTCTGTCTGTCTGTCTGTCGGTCTGTCTGTCTGTCACTTTTATGGGTTTTTATTATGTTTTATAATGCATTTATTTTTTAAAAGTGTTTAAAATTATTTCTGAAAAGACATGGATTACCGTTTGTATTATATTGCTTTGAAAATGCTTATAATGCAAAAAGTGTTTCCCAAGATAGCTCTTTAAAATGTAATGTGAAACAGGAAGAAAACACAAAGGCCTGTAACACTGAAACAGTGTAGTCATCTAACTTCTGCATTAGACTATTTTTAAATGATTATATTTAGTCTTTTGGTTGCTTTCACAAGAACCAGCTTTGCTTCGGTGCAGCTTATTGACAAAATCAAACAGTAAGGAAAATGATCCTGCTTGATATCTGTGGCTTCAAAGCCTACAAATAATTTGAGTATGCGCAAACTTTTAAAGTCAGGGCTGCTTTTGATCTTATAAATGCAGTCATTTTGTGAAAGTCGGTAAAAAGTTTTTATGTAAGAAGTGTAACAACAGATTTGCCTTATAAGACCTTGCTCGTTCTTTGCTTCTCCGAGCATGTCTTTCTAAGATAGCAAGAAAAATGACACTTAAAAGATTGAAAGTTCCTAAAAAAAGATCAGTCTGTCTTTCCATGGTGAACCTCTTTTTGAAATTCACAAAGAAAGTCTTTTGGCATATTTCAGCATATTTCTTGTCATCTAAAAAAACCCAGAAAAAACATGACATTGAACGACTGAAAGTATGTATCACAAACAAGTTGAATACCATTTAAACACATATTCTTAAGCATTACAGCATGTGATTTTCATTGGCCAAGATTTAGCCTAACCCTTCCAAATATATTCTGTCTCTGCCGACACACCGAAGGTTAGGCTTTCAGAAAAAGCTAGACGGCAAAGGGAAAGAACAACCGTCAGCCCACAATGTATCTGTTGTTCTGCTCTGTTTTATGAATGAGATCCCTTATGCACTTCAAAACGTGGAATATTATGGAGCCTGCCAGGGAAGACAATACAAGACCTCTCAGTGAAGTGAACACAGATGTATATTTTCAAGGGCTTGTGTCCACCTATAATGTGTGAGAAGTGGAGAATGCTATTTTTCCCTCCGAAGTCTACTTATAATGTTAGTCAAAGTTTCTTACACTGAAAACAGTCATAATTTAGTTCTCTCTGGCGGTTTTTGTTACCTTTAAGACTGGGTGGCCTAGTTGGTGAATACTCTATAGGTATGATATGTAAACATGGGCGGTCATAAGCTAATATGCTTACACTACCATTCAAAAGTTTGGGGACAGTGATTTTTCTCGCTCGTTTTTTAAAGAAATTAATATGTTTACTCATCATGGCTGCAAAAGTGACAGTAAAGACAAAGATTTCTGTTTCAGTGCTATACAGATTTCACCTGAAATTACTTTATATAAATTTTATTAAAAGAAGTTGACCCTGAAAGTCAACTGGGGAGAGAGTGTTATGAATGTTACAGTAATTATTTCCAAAGAGCTGTTTTTCTTGATATGGCCCTTTTAAGGAAAACACAAATGGTATATTTAGATCCTGTGTATTTCTCTCTTTTCCACAAATGAAGGTGACCAGGGAACCAAAGACAAGTGAATTAATCACAACTATCTCACCTACAACATGCTCCATGTTACTTTTATTTTCTCCACAGCACAAACAACCAGCTGAGTTTGTTTTAGAGATGGAAAACTTGTCTGTAAGTAGGGCACACGGAGACTGTTTGTGCTATTTGCACAGAGCCCATAATCTCCCCGAACTGTCATGCAGCAAACAGAAAAGATGCACCGGCAACACCTTCGGAACCAAAAAAAGAACGAGAAAAAACCCCCGTCATGATACCAAAGTTATATCATGCATCCAAGACCACAGATTTTGTCAGAATAAATCTCAAAAATCATCTGTTTGTAGTTGAAGAGGGAAGTGAAGTGTAATTAAGACGTCCCACAATGCAACATAGCCACAAGAGGTGATGAAGCACTATCATTAAAGTGGCTATTAATTGGCATCTTCATTCAAAGCGATGGCTCCATTAGTTACCTGCCTCATTAGCTTAATTGCTGTCTCTCATTCCGGTGCATGAACATCTGCCCCCTAATGTTGCCCAAGGAGACGTGGCCTCGTGACACACACACACACACACACACACACACACACACACACGGTGACAGGATCATATTCTTGTAGTGCGTGCCTGTTTCTTGCCATATATAGTTATTTAAGTTGAAATAGAGAAGATCTTTGTACACTTGCGTCAACAGCGTGAAGTTAGGCATGCGGGGTTCTTCGCAACAGTCTGGGGTCGTGTGCGTCTGTCACGTTCGGAATGCACATTGCAGCTACTGGAAGGGTCAGAGGTCATCTACTGGCATGCAGAGAGGGGCACTAGTGGGCAGGGAACCAACGCATGTGGATTCATTTTACACACTCAAGTACAGATAGATGTTCATAAAGGGTTTTGTCCAGCTGTATGGTTTGCATAATCATTGTAATTCAGCTGGAAGTAGAATAATTGGACATGTTGTGATGACACTGGGGTCGGAATGCTGCTTAGGATCGGTGAAACTCTTAAAATAAATCTGCCAAAATGTAATTATTTTTTTTTTATTTTATTTTTTTTATTTTAAATCTATATTTACTTTTATTTTTAAATCTATTTTTTATTTTATTTTTAAATCTATTTTTATTTTACTTTATTTTTAATCTATTTTTATTTTATTTTTGGGACTTTTGTCTGATATAAAACACAGACCATTAAATTAGTAGGAATTTATAAAAAAATAATTTTTTCATTGCTTATTTTTGCCTTCGTCATGAAAAATTTGGTGGCAAATGTGACAAAATGTAATAGTATATTTGGTTAATTTTAATAATTAATGTTTTTTGATTCAGTAATCCTCTTCACTCATTATTTTTATATTATCTGCCAAAAATATGTTTTTATTTGTTATTTTTAATCATTCAGTTCTTGCAAAAAAAAAAAAAAAAATCATGAAAATTTATTGTATTAATGTTTGATATTTGTTTATATTTTATATTTATTTTTTATAAAAAGGAATTTTGTTGCATATCTGGCAAAATATTTTTTTTATTTTTTTTATTATTTTATTTTATTTTATTTTATTTTATTTTACTTTTACTTTACTTTACTTTACTTTACTTTACTTTATTTTTGTCCTTCAAACTTATTAACAAGTATTTATGTGAGATTTATTTCTACCCCAGTGTAAAAGTAGTCATATTAAAGATAAGGTATAATGTTTTTCATAAATATTTTTTGTTATACTGGTTGAAACTCTCTTCACATCCTTTTGTGGAAGTCTCAAGACCAAAAAATGTTCATATAATCAGTGGCAAACATGGCGTAATTATGAGATGGCGACCCGTGATGTTCTGCTCGGAGTGGTTCACGTTCTTGGACTCAGAATTATGCGTTTTTATGGCAGCACTATCAACGCTGATTGAATCTGCAGCAGTCAGGTGGTACAAGTCAGAGCTCTTTAGTTGTGTACGTTAATTATTACTGTAATGTTATGTGCTTTGAGACAAGGTAATGTAACTCCATCTTTCGTGACGCTTTGCAGACTCTGCTCTGGCTGTGCACGTTCATGTGTTTTGAAGGAGGCGTGGCTTTGGAGAGCGCTCTGAAGGGAGGGTGGGATCTTATGCTAACCTCTCCAAAATTACCTACCCTACCTTTAACTATACCCTACAGTGCTAAACTTGTCTTGAGCACACAAGTATTCAATGTGCAATCAAATCCCTGATTATATGCACAACAGCGCCTGTCTTCATGAGCTTTTTTGCTGATGTGTCCTAAATGACCTGCTGAGCCACTGTTTCCTCTTGTACTTCCTGTTTTACTGTACTAAGAGACATCAGAGGCCATTTGGGGAGCGGCGCATCTTTCAGTGCTCACTAAATGAAGTCGGGGGAATTAGTTACAAAGCAGGATGAAAAACAATGGAGACAATAATCTGTTCACAAGGGATGTTTAAAGAGAACAGGCAGTGTCAGCTAATATTAATCTTAGGTATAAAAGGAGGGTGTATAGACACCTGAAATATTAGTTTATACAGGGACGAGCCATTAACTTTGAGCAAAATCAGAAGGGAATTTGCTTTCTTTTTTGCTGAGCTATGTACTTGTAGCAGTTTTTTGATGTGAATGTGGGTAAGGTCATGGATCATTATTTTTGCTAATCGATATTGTGACTCATAATGCTTCACCATTAAATATGGATTGATCAGCAGTTTTACTCTAAGGGTGTGTTCACACTTGTAGTTCGGTTCTTTTGGTTCTTTTGGTCCGAATACATTTAGTTATAGTTTGCTTAGTGTTCACACTGTCATTTTTAACACTAAAAATTAAAGCTACAAAACCAAAAGCCATAAGGATAAGGTTACAAACTGATTAAACAGCATTTATAATGTATATTTTGCGACAGAACATCTATAAACAATGTTGTGTGCTAAGTACGCTTGTTGTATGCATGTACATATGGTGGTATTTTTACCATGGGTTTTGACGAATTTACCAAACTTTAATGGGCAACATAGCTTCTATGATGAGAAATAACAGGTGTGCCTAAGCATTCTGCCCTTTTAGGGTCGCATCTTGTGAAATCATGTCTTGTTTTTGGTTTGTGTAGATACACTATATTGCCAAAAGTTTTGGGACGCCTGCCTTTATGTGCACATGAACTTTAATGACATCCCATTCTTAATCCGTAGGGTTTAATATGGAGTTGGCCCACCCTTTGCAGCTATAACAGCTTCAACTCTTCTGGGAAGGCTTTCCACAAGGTTTAGGAGTGTGTTTATGGGAATTTTTGACCATTCTTCTAAAAGTGCATTTGTGAGGTCAGGCAGTGATGTTGGCGAGAAGGCCTGGCTCGCAGTCTCCGCTCTAATTCATCCCAAAGGTGTTCTGTCGGGTTGAGGTCAGGACTCTGTGTAGGCCAGTCAAGTTCCTCCACACCAAACTCGCACATCAATGTCTTTATGGACCTTGCTTTGTGCACTGGTGCACAGTCATGTTGGAACAGGAAGGGGCCATCCCCAAACTGTTCCCACAAAGTTGGGAGCATAAAATTGTCCAAAATGTCTTGGTATGCTGAAGCATTAAGAGTTCCTTTCACTGGAACTAAGCGGCCAAGCCCAACCCCTGAAAAACAACCCCACACCATAATCCCCCCTCCACCAAACTTTACACTTGGCACAATGCAGTCAGGCAAGTACTGTTCTCCTGGCAACCACCAAACCCAGACTCGTCCATTGGATTGCTAGACAGAGAAGCGTGATTCGTCACTCCAGAGAACACGTCTCCACTGCTCTAGAGCCAGTGGCGGCGTGATTTTACGTGGCCTACCACTTCGTGGCTGAGTTGCTGTTCCCAATTGCTTCCACTTTATGATACCACTAACAGTTGACCGTGGAATATTTAGTAGTGAGGAAATTTCACGAATGGACTTAGGTTGCCACCTGTGCAATATCACGGTACCATGCTTGAATTGACTGAGCTCCTGAGAGCGACCCATTCTTTCACAAATGTTTGTAGAAGCAGTCTGCATGCCTAGGTGCTTGATTGTATACACCTGTGGCCATGGAAGTGATAGGAATGCCTGAATTTAATGATTTGGAGGGGTGTCCCAATACTTTTGGCAATATAGTGTATCTTTGGTCCATGTTGCGTTCATATTGCACCAGAGTTCATTTGGAAGCGTGTTTGGTGCGCACCACTTACTCGAATGAACCACACTAACAAAGCAATCGCACCAGAATTTATTTTAATTGAACCAAACAATGCGTGAACACACCCTGAAACACTTTAATCTTGTTCTGTGTCCTTGAATACTTGTCAGACCAGGACTTTGCCAAATCTAGGAGACATCCAGACAGATTAAAGGTTTATGCAAGTTTCTCTCTCAATCTTTCCTTTTATTCTCCTTTGTAATGTGCTGTGGATTTGTGACAGGTGATCTCTCATTATCCGGTATATCAGCTGTAGTTAAGAACAGAATCTTGCATTTCAGTCCAGTCTGAATATCTTCTCTCCTCTCTCTCTCTCTCTCTCTCTCTCTCTCTCTCTCTCTCTCTCTCTCTCTCTCTCTCTCTCTCTCTTTCTCTCTCTCTCTTCTCTCTCTCTCTCGCTCTCTCTCTTTCTCTCTCTCTCTCTCTCTCTCTCTCAAGCATCAGATATAAGAGTAATTAGTATTCTGAGCAGACTGAGGTTCTGGCTGTAACTTTTATGTCTTATTTCTGTAATCTTCTTTATGTCCTCTGTGCTCGCTCTCCCTAAATCTTTTGTCGCCATCCATCCTCCAGAAACAAAATGTGTGGCACTATAACTTTACAGCACGGTGTATAATCACCATAAAAAATATACTCTCATCTGATTAGGCCGTAAAACATCAGTAAACACAAAAGTTTGCTAAAAAGCAATATTTCAGCTGTATAAATGCACCCATATTGCTGTCTTTAGAAGATAACTCTCGTAGCCGTGCGATATAGAGCAATATCGCCAGCGGCAAATTCCCAAAGGACTGGCCGAGATGAAGCTGTTCTCTGCGGGTACACGAGCGCTGAACGGCTGCTGATGGCCTGGAGCTCACATCTTCGAAAATGTCTGAAAACGTTCGAAAATAGGCACTATGTTTACATATAAATTGCATATTTGAGGTCTAAATAACTACATTCTCTCCTAAAAAATTCTTAAAACTACATTCCATGACACAATAACAGTAGTATCTGTAAAAATATGGTAGGTTTGATCGTCCGTTATAATCGCTGTGAGAATGCTGAAAGCAGAGTGATTCAAATGGTGAAACAGTTCCTGTGGTGATACTGGTATAATATTGCATGGCTGGATCAGATTCGAGAACCAGAACAAACTGTTGTATAAATTGCAACATTCTACAAAATGACGTGTTTACTGGCATGAGGGCGGGACAACCTGTCACTCACATGAGATCACAGTAATGGCAAAACACAACCATACAATAAATTCAATCAATTCCCCATGTAAAAACTCAAGTCCCGCCCTACATTTTTTCTTGTTCGAGAACTTGGATATACGTCACAATAGGGAGTAAAAGACTATCACAACTTTTGTTTCATGCCGACTTTAAGAGACTACATGTGACTTTGCAGTTCACTTTACTTATCTATAGCTTTGAAAAACTTTGAGAGAGTTTACTTTCCTTCTTATTTAAGGTTCTTAGGTCCTATTAGTAATAGCAAACAATAGTGGAGCACCAGCATTAGAAGCAATTAGCATCTGGTGCTCAGGCATAAAGCTCTGGACAAAGGAATTATCTCCATTACATTTGTTGTCCTACTTAGATCATTTGCATTTTATCTGTGAGCTAAGCTGGCTAATTGGCCTTAGAAAGCACTTAGTGACTGATGTGATTAGAAACTACTCTGCATCACAATCTAATGATCTTCAATGAGTTTGCTTTCCCAGGACAAATCATATCAGAATGTCAAGCAAACACACAACTTCCTATAGCAGCTCAGTGCTGCTCTGTGGTCAGTAATTGAAAAACAATACTGCACAACCACTGCGGGAAATGGGAGTATGACTCTTTTCCTCTTTTTCAGGTGTATTGGAAGCTCACAAACATGTCTAAAACTAAAAGTAAAATCATAAAACATTTTTGTTACTTTAAATAAAATAAACGTTAAAGGGTTAGTTCACCCAAAAATGAAAATTCTGTCATTAATTACTCACCCTCATGTCTTTCCACACCCGTAAGACCTTCGGTCATCTTCAGAACACAAATTAAGATATTTTTGATAAAATCCGATGGCTCAGTGAGGCCTGCATTGCCTGCAAGACAATTAACACTTTCAGATGCCCAGAAAGCTAATAAAGACATATTTAAAACAGTGGTTTAACCTTAATGTTATGAAGCGACGAGAATAGTTTTTGTGCGCCAAAAAAACAAAATAACGACTTTATTTAACAATATCTAGTGATTGGCGATTTCAAAACACCGCTTCATGAAGTTTTGAAGCTTTACGAATCTTTTGTTTTGAATCAGTGGTTTGGAGCGTGTATCAATCTGCCAAAGTCACGTGATTTCAATAAACGAGGCTTCTTTACATCATAAATGTTTTGAAATTTCAATGGTTCACCACTGGGGGGCGTGACTTTGGCAGTTTGATACATGCTCCGAACTACTGTTTCGAAACAAAAGATTCGTAAAGCTTCGAAGCTTCATGAAGCAGTGTTTTGAAATCGCCCATCACTAGATATTGTTGAATTTAGTTTTTTTGGTGCACAAAAAGTATTCTCGTCGCTTCATAACATTAAGGTTGAACCACTGTAGTCACATGAACTATGTTTTTAGTAGCTTTCTGGGCATTGAAAGTGTTAATTGTCTTGCTGGCAATGCAGGCCTCACTGAGCCATCAGAATTTATGAAAAATATCTTAATTTGTGTTACGAAGATGAACGAAGGTCTTATGGGTGTTTAACGACATGGGGGTGATTAATTAATTACAGAATTTTCATTTTTGGGTGAACTAACCCTTTGAAGGGGCTAAATATAGAATTCAGAAACCCTTGTTATTAGCGACACCGGTGGCCGTTAAGTGAACTGCACCCTGCAACTAACTCCTCGTTCTCACACTCGTGCACACGTACAACCGACTGAACGTGATTCAGTGCTCCGATATACTCATGGCAAAGTTCTTTTCCATTCTTTGCTTAGAAGTAAAAGAAGTTGGAAATACCCTTGCAGCGATATACTGTTATTGAACATCCAAACGCCGTCCGAGCTGCTGAGAGTGACGTTTAGATGAATACGTAAATATGTGCTACATGCTTTCCTCTTAATAACAAAATAAACACAACAAAAATGACAGCGATGAGAAAGCAGCAGTTAAGAAAGCGTCGGATCATAGCGATGTGGATATGTTTGCACAAGCTCTGCAATTCACTATAGACTATATAGATCTCACTATGTGAGACTATAGTTGGAATTAATCCCTTTTTTTTGCGCGACACTTTGACGTTACAGTACAGAATGTCTTTTTCGACATCATCCTGAACATTGTATAAGCATTCATGTGTCATAGAACAGAAGAGAGGCTCTCGGGAGCGCTCGTAAACGTCACATCCTTTTAATGGTCCCAGCACAAATGTCATGAGTACTTCATATAAAAATCAGGCTTTCATAGGCAACCTAGGAAGTCGGGGAAGGTCTTGTTTTTTAAGTTCGTTACAAGCTGTTCACACAGTGGCAATAAAAAAGCGATTTATACATGAAAATTCTTACATATAGCCCCTTTAACTGAAATAAAATTCAGAAATCTCTCAGATTTCATTAAAAATATCTTCATTTCGAAGATGAACGAATCTCTTATGGGTTTGGAACTACATGAGGCAAAGTAATTGATGACAGAAGGTCACAGTGAGTGTTAGTCGAGTTTCTTGTGAGGAGCTCTGTTATATGTGGTTGTTTTGGTTGGCTTGTTGTTTTGACATGAGGCAGTACACTATGTTTGGATGGAACAGAGACCTTTTATAGAGGAAAGGTGAAGGTAGCCAATCTATTTAACCCTGAGGGATACTGTTGTACAAACTGCAGTTTTTGACTCTGAGCTAGGAGAGATCGGATTAAACTGAGCAGAGATGCTCTGAGTGAATTTGTACCTCCTCACTGAACACAACACAACAAAACAATGAACATGAAGATGAAAGACCTCTCAGCTCTGAGATGGTGTGTAGCATGATTCCCTCAATGTTACAGGTTGTGAATGCAGGATTTTCTTACCAAATCTCAATCCTGCAGCAAAAAGGGAATTTAAAGTGATTCATGTGGCCTCTTACATCTGTCGTATTATTCATGATTGGTCATTGGTATGCTTGGCTAGCTGGCAATTTGACATTTTGCCTCAGTGCCATTACTGGTTGAAATTAGAGTTCTGAAATATATATTTTAAAAAAATGAGGTAGATGAGTCATATTGTTTCTGCAGCCTAAATGAACATTGATTTTTGGATCCAATAAATATCAAGCCTCTTTTGTTTTGGATGCTGGTACCCTGGTTTCTGTGTTTTAAAAAATAATAGACAGTATGTGTTTATTAAACTACGATAGTGTTAGAATCAGATTAACAAAGAAATCACACACTGATTCAGCTGATTCATTGTAAATATTATAAAACATAAAACCTCTAATATCAGAGGTTTTAGCAAACTAAAGGAAAATTATTGTGCTTAATTTAAACCAATCACAAGTATATGGTTTATAGAATGTACATTTAACGTAGTACACTAATAAAACCAGGTTATTTGCTACATTTACAATTATTCCCTGGCATTTGCTAAATAAAAGCAAGTAAGGTTTTATTACTGGACTAGACTAATGATCTATAAACTGACTGCTGGAAATGATAAATACATTTGCACTTGAACTCAAAACTAGATTTTAGATTAAGGTAGCAAATGATGTCACAGTTGAGTGAGATACTGTATAAATATATACACTACACTAGTAAGATTTTTTTTTTGAATGAATGAATGAAATGAATACTTTTATTCAGCAAGGATGCATTAAATTGATCAAAAGTGACCGTAAAGACTTTTATAATGATAATATAAAAATATAGCTGCTCAATTATCGGGGTTCAAGCACTTTAAGGCCTTTAAGCACATGCGTAAAAATTGATTATTTTTTAATCAGCTGTAACCATCTCGATCATAGATGTAAAAGACCATTTACAGCCAATACATGTATTTACCATAGGAAATATGTTTTTTAAAGCTTTTTAACAGTTAGAGGTTGCGCCAAAGACTAGTTCACTAAAATTGGTTTTTGAAATAATCTCCAATATTTAACGAACGATTCGGTGGACGGCGGCGGTCCTTGAGGCAAAGTTGCTCAGAATGAGGAGTTCTAACATGTGATACGAATGTTGTGGACGTGTGCGAAAAATCGTGCGATACACAATCCTTTACGCACATGAAAAATGCAAAGGCGGCCCTCAGTGGCCCATTTCTTTCCAATTTCTCACAGGCCTCTAGGGCCGTGAGTCAAACAGGCCCAGCGAGTTTCGTTCTGATCGGCCTCCGTTAACCTTGTCTGATATCTGCTCAAGCTTCATTAGCCAATGGTGGACAAGTTTTTTGAGATGCATCAGTGTCCTCATAGACAATCATGGCACCTCGGACAAAGACACTGCATGGCAATTTTAAAGTCAATCGGACTAATGGTGAAGTAGTTATAGCCGTTTTCATGTTTTTTTTGCTGTTATAGCGCCATCAAGTGGCCAGTCGCCGCGTCCTTTTTCACGTGACCACAAAATGAGCACTTACATAGGTGTGCTGAGTTTGGTGAAAATATCTATTTTTCGTTCTACTACTTGCTTAAACCCCTAAAAATCTATCATGGTTTCTACAAAAATATGAAGCAGCAAATGTAAACATAAGAAATGTTTCTTGAGCAGCAAATCAGCATATTAGAATGATTTCTGAAGGATCATGTGACACTGAAGTACTGATGACACTGGAGTAATGATGCTGAAAATTCAACTTTGCCACTGCAGGAATAAATTTAATTTTAATATATTAAAAAAAAAAAAGTTATTTTAAATTGTAATAATATTTCACAATACTACTGAATTTGACTTTGATTAAATACAGTAAATGCAGCCTTGGTGAGCATTAGAGACTTCTTTCAAAAAACATTAATTTAAAACACAGGAAGACACCTTTTCTCACACAAACACACACATACACAGACTATGTGGCCTATATATCTCTGTTTCCACATACTGTATATAGAGCATCTCACAGGGGAAAACTACATTGGTCAGGATGTAGGTAATGGAAAGTTGAGGTTAATCACATTTCTGAACTGCTGCAGTCTGATTGTGGGCAGACCCCCCTATCTACAGGTACACCAGACGCCAAACCTGATTTTATCAGGTCTGCCATTGTGGGCATTTATAATATTACTGCCAGTAATAGGTTTAGTCTCCTCAGTGGCACAGAACAAATTTCAACAAACAGAGAAACACATTTGGCATGCAACTCAGTTTTGACCAATCAAAATGGCTAAATGGATTCTGTCCATTTCAGAATTAGTTTTTGATTTAAACTCCTGGCAAACTAGCTAATTTCCCACCTGTTTTCTGTTAGACAACCACAAACTGCGGTGAGGGTAATGATGTTTACCTGCGGCTACTCTGTGGAAGATTTTATTTTTAATAGTTCATTAAGTGGCATATATTTGAGTTGAAAGTTGTCAGGATGGTAATGGTTCTGCAAATTGACTTTGTGAGGCTGGTCGCTCTGAATGTTTTTGAGTCATTTAAAAGAACCAGTTCATAAGAGTCATTCGTTCAGAATCGTATTACACTGTTGGGCTGTATGTTTTGTAATTCATTCGGGAAACATAGGCTACTACACTGGTCGCGCTTTATGTTTTTGATTCACTACAAAGAACCAGCTCATAAGAGTTATTTGTTGAGAATCGTATTACCCTGGTTGGACTATATGTTTTTGATTCACTAACAAGAGTCGGTTCTAAGGAGCAATTCGTTTTGAATCAAACTACACTGTTGTGCTGTATGTTTTTGATTTGTTAAAAAGAGCCGGTTCATAAGAGTCATTTGTTCAGAATCATACTACACTGTTGCACTGTATGTTATTGATTCACTAAAAAGAGCCAGTTCATAAGAGTCATTTGTTCAAATTCATACTACACTGTTACGCTGTATATTTTTGATTCTCTAAAAAAAACGGTTCATAAGAGTAATTCCTTCAGAATCATACTTCACTGTTGTCTGTATGTTTTTGATTCACTAAAAAGAGTCGGTTCATAAGAGTAATTAATTCAGGATTATACTACTGTTGCAATGTATGTTTTTGATTCACTAAAAAGAGCTGGTTCATAAGAGTAATTTGTTCAGAATCATATTACACTATTGTGCTGTATGTTTTTGATTCACTAAAAAGAGCCGGTTCATAAGAGTAATTTGTTCAGAATCATACTACACTGTTGTGCTGTATGTTTTTGATTCACTAAAAAGAGACGATTCATAAGAGTCATTTGTTCAGAATCATACTACACTGTTGTCTGTATGTTTTTGATTCACTAAAAAGAGTCAGTTTATAAGAGTAATTAATTCAGGATCATGCTACTGTTGCAATGTATGTTTTTGATTCACTAAAAAGAGCCGGTTCATAAGAGTTATTTATTCAGAATCATATTACACTGTTGCGCTGTATGTTTTTGATTCACTAAAAAGAGCTGGTTCATAAGAGCAATTAGTTCAGAGAATCATACTACACTGTTGCGCTGTATGTTTTTGATTCACTGAAAAAGAGCTGGCTCATAAGAACCATGTGGTTTGGGATTGTACTACACTGCGCTGTATGTTTCTGATTCACTTAAAAGAACGGGCTCACTGAGTCATTCGTTCTGTAATCAACTATACAGATATCGCTGTAGAATCTGTAGCAGTGCAGTGGTGCTTTTAGTACAGAGTTTGGTCTGCATCGGCAGAAAAACATGCTTGAGGAGCACTGACAGATGGATGGACGAACACTACTCGTGTAATATAACGCTACTTTAAATGTTTTAAATGTTAGATTGCTGTTGTTATAAACATTAAGGAGTACACATATAGGAGTATATTACATGCAAATATATTAGAGGCAAAAAGCATCTGTATTAATAAAAAAAAGACAAGCATAATTTCAGGCTAAATCATTCTCAGTCCATGGATGTCTTGTAAACAGCTGATTTCACCTGTATACTGGCACATTTGTTGCACTCGTACTCGCTGCAGGCAAAAGACTGCATATTAAAAAGCAGAAAGAAAGAAAGCAGAGTGAATGAGGCTTCTAAGTGTGAAAAAGTGCTGCAGGACAAACAGGGGCCACTAATGAACAAGACGTGAGGGCAACCCTCTGAGGAAAAGTCAAGGTTAAATGTTCAAATGTGCACCTAATGGGACCATTCCACAGCAAATGGCTTTCCCTTAATTAATTCCATGGGACCGTTTAGGACTTCGGGCCTAAGTACTGGATTGTAGCTTGCTTTATTTCCTCCTGTTCCCTTTGGTCCTCCACCATCAATCTCCGCTGGTTGATAAACAAATAGAGCAGCTCTTCTGATCCGATCTGGAACTGGATTTTTGTCTCTCTATGGGGGATTCCCACATACCCGCTGGCTCTTTGTAATGCAAGTTTCTGTGAAGCTAACTTCGTTTTGGCAACATGGGGACTGAAATCTGATTAAAGATAAACACTAGTGACATAACAAATTTTTTTTCTTTATTTTTATTTTTTTTCTCAAGCGGGAAGGGAAATTCCTGAGATGGTATTAAGCTAACCTCTGCCTCAGCTCAGCGTAGCACAGCTTTCTGGGGCAATGGACCCGACGTCTCATTTCCTCTTCCCACAGTTTCCATTCCTGTGCTGTCCAGATCACCCAGAAGGCCCGTGGTAGTCTCTTTGATCTGTCTTTGCAGTATATTTCTGGTTGGTTGTGTCAAAGTATGAACCGTTGTGGTCTGGCTTGAGGAGTTAATGAGGACGTAATAAAACAGCCAGGTCTCCAGAGGTCAGCAAGGTGCAACACCTTGCTGGGAGATGAACTGCTGTCCCAAAGCAATGACCATGGGAATCCAAGGGGTCAAGGTTTGACTAGTAGGATTTGTAACTACATCATTCTGTGGGCAAAAAAAAAAGTCTTTCCATTGATGCCCATTCAAAAGTAGCGGTGTATTCTGATTAATTTAATGTATTTAATCATTTATTTATTCTTTTAAAATATTTTTTATTATTATTTATTAAATAATGTATATAAATAATGTATATAAATATATTAAAACATTATTATTATTAAAATAATGTATATAAATATATTAAAACATTATATATATATATATATACACAGTGGTGGTCAGAATTATTGCCACCCTTGGTAAATATGATCAAAGATGACTGTAAAAATAAGTTTGCATTGTTTATCCTTTTGATCTTTAATTCATAAAATTAGCAAAAATCTAACCTTTCATTGAAGGAAAAGAATTGAAAGTGGGGGGAAAATCACATTATGACAGAATCCTGCGGGAGCGGGCGGGCGCAGGACTGAAAAATCCATCCCGCGCAGGTCTCTAGTTCAATGCGTTCTTACTGTGGTAAACAAAAATCTACTGTAAACTGCTATAAATATAAAAATAAACTGCTTATTTAAACAAAATAAGTTATTTTTGGCCAAATGTAGATCAGGGGTGCGTTTCCCAAAGCGAACTATGGTTGCAAGTTCCGTCGTTACCAATAGAGTTCAATGGGACTTATGACCATAGTTTGCTAACTATGCTTTCGGGAAACGTTCCCCAGAATAGTACAGTGAAAATGTAGCTTTTATATGAAAGTTGGCTTGCATGCGTAATCCCATGATGTACTCCACTATATATATATATATATATATATATATATATACAGTATATATACATCATGATCATTGTTGTTGTTCACCAAAGCAAATATTAATTCTTTCACGTCTCTTAGTGTATAGTAAGCAAGGAAGTGTGACAAGGAGATGAATGGTTCCACTGCTCTGGAATGGGCTGGGGTTTTGTTCCCGGCCTTTTGATGTTGTGTCTGTCCATGTTTTCCACATGGAAGCCCTCTAGGGGCAACAAAAATGCCTTATAATTGAAAGGCCCATGTCTTTAGCAACCCACCCTCAAGCCTCCAGTTCTAAAACAGGAACCGCTGCCCACATCAAACTGGTGACCTGCCTCATTGTGGGTTGAAATTTGTGCTATCTTCATGAGCTCTATCAATGTTCCTCATGGGGCCGGCAGGTAGAGTTTCCACCGCTTAAGAAGTTCGAGTTCAACTTCATCAGGAATGTACTGTCAGCAGGATCCCGCTTTCAGATCTCGTAAAGGTTTATGATGTTTTAACAGAAGCAAGTCACTGCACCACATGCAGAGAGACTTTAAAACCCCGGGGGAAAGAGGTCATTGTGTAATGATCGTCATATGTGGCTGCTTTTACTTATTTCACTCGTATTACTATGACAGGCAGCACTTACATCCTGGAACCCTACAATCTAGACCAAGTATTTTTATAAGGTCTTGTTTACTGAGTCTTGTATCATAGTAAACCGATCCTAATGGTTTAAAGACTCCATGAAGTCTAGAAAAAGACAACTGGCTTGTGACATTTATGGACACTGCTGCATGTTTATGATTTCTTTTTGAAAACCCAAATACTTGCTGACTCGTTATTAATGCAGACCTCACTATAACGCTCATATTTACAGTCAGGAATCTGAACATATAAATATTATACTATTTAGACATACACTACCATTCAAAATTTGGGTTTTTTGAAAGAAGTCTCTTTTGCTTACCAAGGCTGCGTGTGTTTGATCAAAAAATACAGTAAAAACAGTAATATTTTTAAATATTATTACAACTTTTTGAGCATATTTTAAAATGTAATTTATTCCTGTGATGAACAAAGCTGAATTTTCAGCATCATTACTCCAGTCTTCAGTGTCACATGATCCTTCAGGAATAATTCTAATATGCTGATTTGCTGCTCAACAAACATTTCTTATTATGATAATGTTGAAAACAGTTGTGCTGCCTAATATTGAGAGACTTTTTTCGGGATTCTTTTAATAGAAAAGTCAAAAGAACAGCATTTATTGGACATATAAATCTTTTAAAACATTATAAATGTCTTTAATCTTGCTTTTGCTTTTTGTAACCGAAGCTGTAGTGCAGAGATTTGAATAATGTATCAGCCGCTATGTTAAGTGTCCCTCTTAAATCTCTGCATCCTAAATGTTCTCAGTGTTTCCAGGCATGTCGAGATACTGGATACTAAACATATGCACTGATATTTGATAAGGATGTAACTGAGCTATGTTTTCTCTCTCTCTCCCAATGAAAACGTGCCTTTTTAAGCCCCACTGTAGCACAGATATGAAATACTCTCTCTCAAAGGTGACTACTTTAGACCTCTGCAGTTGTTACCCTGCATACCGTAAATAACCCCAGTGTGCTAGTGCGTACTGTAATGCTACTATAAAGATCTATATGAAAACATTGCTCAACATGTGTTGTGTTAATGGCGTTCATTGTGCCGTCTGACCATGTGTGACTGTCAATCATTTGTATCTTGATTCTGTAATTTAAATAGAAGGATGAAGTAACACCTGGCGGTAAAATGGTGGGAAATTCCCTTTAGGCGTTTAGATGGTTATTTAGGGTACAAAATAATAATCATGTCCATTTTTTGTATATACCGTAGATCCCCATATGCTGTATGAAATCCCTTCTTAAAATACATTTGACTACAAGTACTGCACATGTTGAAATATAGTATCGTGGATGATCAAGGTACTCTATGCATACAGAAAAATGTGCATTCTGTGCACATTAGAAAGAAAATGACAAACAGTGAAATACAAACCAATAGAGAAGAAAACATTGCTAGAGGGAGGGCGTGATGCCAGTAGGATAAAGAGACAGACACATGAGAGCAATGGGGAAATCAGGCTGCTTTACTAGTCCTCTGGTGGTGGTAATATGGCCCGTGTAGTGCACTGATGTTAGGTCTATTTAAAGCACCAGTTCATCCAGCGTGTCAAACACTGATCTATAATGCCACAGCAGTCGCAGTGCTGCTTAGGATCCGATTTCTGCTTAATAACAAGAGCTTTGTCGACTCTAATGCCGCCTGCGCTCTGTCATACAGACCCCCAAGAGATCCATCTGTAACCTCTGAACTGGCAGTACTGCTGATTTCTGGCTTCTGGCTCCAACTAATGCCCAGATGATGAGATGGTTTCCAGCACGGAAACTTCTCATCCCTTTGCCTTTCACTCTGGGCACATCTGGACTTAATGTTAGCTTTTAACAAAATATATTTATGTGTGTGTGCGTATATATATATATATATATATATATATATATATATATATATATATATATATATATATATATATATATATAGATAAAAAAATATATATATGTTATTATTATATATATTAAATTATTAAATTTAATGTTAGCTTTTAACAAAATATATTTGCGTGTGCATATATATATATATATATATATATATATATATATATATATATATATATATATATAATCCATTATTAAATATATATTAAATTAGAAATATAAATAAAAATATTTTTATTTCATAAAAAAGTGAAACATTACTATATAGTAATGTTTCACTTTTATAAAATAAAAGTTTTTTTATTTACATTTTTAATTTAATATATATTTAATAATGGATTTTATATATATATATATATATATATATATATATATATATATATATATATAATCATTATTATTCTATTATATTAAATATTACATTTGGAATAATTGTGGGTTTTTTTATGTTTTTGAAAGAAGTCTCTTATGCATCAAGGCTGCATTTATTTAATTTTTTTTTACTAGCATTTTTTTTTCAATTTGAATATATTTTAAAATGTAATTTATTAATGTAATGGAAAAGCTGAATTTTCAACAGCGATTACATATTTATTTATTTTATGTATTTTATATAAAATATATTAAGTTTTTTAAAAAATGTATTTTTTATCTTATTAGTTTTTAATTCTGTATATTAAATCAAACTTAATCAAAATCTAAATCAAAATGTATAATTGAAAAGTAAGTCTCAAGAAAGGAATTTTTCACATTTTCACATTTTTTTTAAGTCCAACAATTCTATTCTCCAATGCATCTGAGCCTTTTCCTTACTGTGATTTATTTTTCTTGTATGTCTTGCTTTCCTCAGCAGTTTGTGTCTGACTATTTTTTTTTTTTTGGCTTTTTGGCTCCTCTAGGGCACCATTTTCCTACCTGGCAACAGAGTCACCGAACATCCCAGCAATGGGGAGGAAAGCGGAAAGTTCCTATTTGAAGTCATCCCAGGTAAGGAGAAACTGTTTCTTTTTTTCTTTTTCTTTTTTTTTTTTACCATGTCTGTTGCAATACAGACTTCCTTTAGCTTTCATGATGGGACCCCAATGACCTCATTCGCTGAGAAGAGGTCTTCAAAGACATTCATCAGAGATAATGAGAACAGATCAACACTGGGCACCTCGCTGACAAACACAGCTGAATCCTGCTGCAGACACATACAACAAATCATAGGAAGTCTGTGCCATTTCTGTTGAACAGTCTTTTGTATTTGCTAACAATGTTATTTTATAAATCTTCTAGACAGATAGCTAATAGATCCGTCTTTATAAAAGTTTAGGGGTTATTAGTTTTTTTTGCCCAATGCAGTTTAGTGATGAATGATACTGGATCTGGCACCTGCTGTAATTAGTTTACAGATCACACTCGTCTTTCTCTCTTCGGGCTCTGGTTGTGTTTGGAAAGGGTTCAGATAAAACACAGATGTCCCTTTCGTGCGGTCGATGATGTATCACTGAGGACAGATGAGTGCTTGAGGAGCAACAGTACTGCAGCGATGCTTCCTGTTGAGTTCTGGGGAACGCTCTGATAACATACACACCTGAGTTTGAATGTAAATAAATTACTTAAACAGAAATCTGCTTTCTAATAGCTGGAAATGTGATAACACGCACATTCAACAGCACTTACAAACTCAGAAGTTACTGGTTTGAATCAGTCTGCTGAAGCATGCATATATACAGTATGTATACTATTAAATGCAATGAAAATGTTTTAGGTAGTGTTGTAGTCCAGACCACCTAAACCGAGACCACGTCAAGACCAATACCAGTGTGTGTCGAGACCAAGACAAGACCAAGACTTTGGGGGGTTGAGACCAAGACAAGACCAAGACCAAGGCAAGTCGAGACAGAGTCAAGACTACACTAGCACTCCTCAAATTTATCAGAAAGATCCACATTTACTGCCTGAGAAATGTCTTATTTTTAATCAATAATTACAATTAGAATAATAAGACACTATATAGAGCTGTGTCCAATCATTTGGAATCACTAACAACAAAATTCATCTTTACACTGCAGAGGTGCAACAGAAGTTGAATCTGAATTGGTACAATTACAAATGCATAAATAATGTTGTAAAAAACAACATTTATAAAAAAAATGAATATCAGGTTTGCAATTGTGCTTTTATTTGTGAAAACAGCCCTCTTTCTTGTGATATTGTTTAATTATATCATATGTTATAATATAAATTTCAAGATCTTATACAAGTACTTTTTGGCAATCATATCTTGAATTTTGTGGGCATTTGTATTAATTTTGGTGACATTTTTGACACAATCCCTTGTTGATTTCTGACCCGGCACAACAGTAACAAAATAAATGTAATTAGAAATAAGTTATTGATTGCATTTGAAGCAGGAGGTTTTACATCCAGTCAAATTAATGATTTTAACAAAGACAATTAATGCAACGACAATTTAGCGATATCCCCACAGTTGTGGTCTTGACTGGTCTTGAAATAAAATCCCGAGTCCTTTTAGTCTGAGATCAAGACAAGACCAAGACCAAATGCGGCTGAGACCAAGACAAGACCAAGACCTTCAAAAAATGGTCTTAAGACCGGTCTCGAGACCAAGACCGGTCTTGAGTACTACAACACTAGTTTTAGGTATTAGGATTGCATATGGTGCCTTTATATTTTACAATGAATAACTGTTTATTTCATTAAGTGATAACATACCAAGCTACTTGCACTACCAAAATGTGCTTTTTCATCTTTTTTCATCCTAAGTGTCCTAAGTTGTCTATAAAACATGGCCAAAAACTTGCATATTCATAGATTGTGCACAGGTTCATTGTAAACCTGAATAAGTTGGGCTAACTCAAAAAATTTGAGGTAATCAGTTACATCAATTTTTTGAGTTATGATGTTCCCAATTTTAAGTAAGTAGAACAATCAAGTTTTGGGTTTGTAGTACTCATGCATGTTAATTGCTCCTAACTTGCTAACTTATATGTTTTGATAGCAATTAACATTAAAGTTCTTGGAAAACAAATGAATTATTTACTTCACTGTAAACCCTAAGTTGTCAGAACTCAAACAAGTTGAATGAGAATTTTTTTAAGTTAAGAAACTCAAAGTTTAAGATTTTTTGTACTCATACATTTTTATTGTTCTTAATATTTGAGTACACTAATTTACACATTTTACACGCTAAAATATTTAAAATTGTTCACCAAATATGGTTAATTTAACCAAGTAACAGGTTTTTACATTATAATTTTTACAGATTAATAGGATTTGGCAGACTACAAGGGAACATGAAATAAAATAAAATATAAATAATGATGTGCATGGATAAATCATTTATAACAAATACTGCAATATTCCATTAAAAAAAAAAACAAGAATTAAAAAGAATTACAAGAAGTAAATTTTGATTTCGTGGTGACTTTAAGTCTAAGGGCCCTATCATACACCTGGCGCAATGCGGCGGCAGGTGCGATGCAAGTGTTTTTTGCTAGTTTCAGCCCGATGCAGTTATCATTTTCACGTCCTGCGCCACGTTGTTTAAATAGCAAATGCATTTGCGCCCATTTGTGCACCCAAGGGCGTGCTGGTCTGAAAACGAGGTGTGTTCAGGTGCACTGTTGGCGTGTTGCTATTTTGAGGCAACTAAAAAAGCTGCACCATTGACCAACTGAAACCTGGTCTAAAGTCAATGGCGCAATATTTTTTTGTAATTTAAAGAGCGTGTTAGTAATATGCGCCTATAGGCGGGTGCACTACGCGTGTACACTCTGCTTATTACACACACAGGGATGCGCAGCAGCACACAAACATGCCAAATAATAAAAATAAAAGGATTACAATGTAAAAGATTATTATTGTGTGCATAAAGATAAAAATGCTTTGGTGGAATCTGGCTTGTCCCGTAGATGGTCTGCTCGTGCGCGAGGTTAAAGCGCGTGAGCAGACCACCCTTGCTAGAGAAGCGTTCAGTTTTTCCGCTTTTAGACCATGCGCCAACCATTTTTCCTGTCATTAAACTAGCAAAAGTGGATTCGGACACGCCCTAAGTGCACTTGTGGCATGCGCTTTAGACTATGCCCTTATAACGTTAAAATAGGGCCCTTAGTGATGAAATAGAGGAGCATTTAGCATGTTTTTACATTGCTTCTAGACATCTGATTTCTACCGTGACGTTCACCTTCTGCACTGGAATGAACCGTGTCTGTTGTCATCTTTGTTTGATGAAGCACGTGAGCACACTGTGTCTTTGTTTCGCAGACTTGTGACCTTGTAGAAGGCCAAAAGTTAGTTTTAGGTCTTTGTAATTGTACTTTGAGAAGCATTGCAGAGCCTTGGACCTTAATCTACAGTGACACTGTGGCATTTACGTGAATAAGGCCTTTTTGCGGAGTAGATTAATATGACACATCACTTGCTACTGACCCTGTCATCACGTTCTTCTTATTAGTGAAGGAGGTAAATGCCACGTTGTATCTTTCACCAATATCATCGCAATCCCACGCGCCAGCTGGGCTACTGCAGTTGAGATAAATGGAAATGCTAACGGATAGCTCCAGGTATTACAGGCTTCTTTGGCCTGCATGTAGAAATCCATCCTGTCCTGTGTATCCCCAGCAGAGAGCCGTGAGAGTGTGTGCACTGTGCCAGAAAACAGCAGAAACAGAGATTTATAGCATGTTTTCAGCTCTTTGGAAACGCAGCACGTCTCCAACTGTCCTGCCAGCGGACTGTGAAAAACCCGAGCCATTGTTCGGCGTGTCAGTCTTAGATGAAGGCGTTTAGGAGTGATTCCATGCTTACGTGCACTTTTCCATACAGTAGCGTTTTATCATCTTTATCCCGTTTATTCCATTGTTCATCTCAGCAGTATTTTGGAATATTTTAAGCATGGTTTTTTGCTGCATAGGCCATGAAATCACTTGTCCTTGAAAAAGGCTTTTTGGAAGTAATGTTGTAAAGCTCAGTTCATAAAAGAGGGTTGTTAAAAGTGCATTTAATTTCCTCTCGTCTTTCATAAATACAGATGGGAGTGTTTTGTGTGGGGATAACATGGACTGAATTTCAATTCAGTTCTCTTGCCGTCTATTAATTTGTTTTTTTTATCATGTAATTTGGACTTATAACCTTTTTAACAGCTGGATAATTGTGCATGTTTTTTGTTAGGGATGCAGTGATATTAAAATTATGGGCAAAAGCAAGAATCCGTACTATTTCGTCTATAAAAATAAAAGACACTTAAAACTAAAGCCAATAGATTTTGTCAAAGTCAAATCAGTGTTGTTATGCTTAAAGGGGTCGTTGATTATGATTTCACTTTTTTAACTTTAGTTAGTGTGTAATGTTGCTGTTTGAGCATAAACAACATCTGCAAAGTTACGACGCTCAAAGTTCAATGCAAAGGGAAATTTTCTTTTACAGAAAATGCTTTTTAGGGACTACAATGAGCTTCTTCCCGGGTTAGTGACATCACGAACCCCTAATTTTACATAAACCCTGCCTCCGAGAACTTTAGAGAAGAGGAAGAGTTGTTGTAGTAGAGTGTTGTTACTATGCCGTCATTTTACGCTGGACTGCTTCACAAACGAGGGTCAATTCAACACTGGATTTGCACAAAAGATTAACATGACGGCACATGCTAGTCGATGAGTTGAATCAGCTCCACAGCAACTACATACATTTATCCACTAACCATTCAGAAACGTCCAGATGCATTCTAAAAGTTGTAACTTCTTCCTGAGTCTCTCCATCAGTGTCCGACTCCGATTTGAACAACATAAGGCTGAACACCGTTACTGACAATCGTCATTTTGGCTGCGTGAGATTCTCCAGCTTTGTTGTTGTTGAGAAACCGAAGCACAAGCTGTTAAAGCTCCGCCCTCTTCTGGAAAGCGCCCGGGAGCAGAATCTCATTTGCATTTAAAGAAACACACACAAAAATGCTGTGTTTTTGCTGAAATCCAAATAGGGGCAAATTTGACAAGCGATCTGTGGGGTATTTTGAGCTAAAACTTCACAGATCCATTCTGGGGACACCAGAGACTTATATTACATCTTGTAAAAGGGGCATTATAGGTCCCCTTTAAACATTTGTCATAATCTTTAGCGCTATTCCTTTCAGTTAGCAGTAAATGACAGCAAGATTAATATAAAATATAAAAATGGACAGAGCATCTATAATAAATATCTGCCGATAAATATTTAGGCATTATCACATGAGCAAGAGCAATGTTGTTCTGAATATTTTATGTCTTAATAGGCTGATAAGTGATATTGTTTTGTATACAAAAGATCAATAAACAAGTTAATATTGAGAAACGTACATTTTACCCACAATATCGTAATACTTTTGACTATTATACTAAAGACTATTTTTGTGCTGTGCTAACAGAAATAACTCGCATCTCCAAGCAACTGTTCCTAAATTAATCACCAATTTTGATTGAATCATTTCAGTGAACGATTTAATGACTCACTCAAAGATGGTCACTCGCTTCTTTGTTGAATGAATCAGTGTTTTGAACGAATTTGCTAAATGATTCAATGACTCACTCATGAAAATACCTCTTTTGTTCTTGAACGAATTATGCTGCATCCGATATCGAATACTTTTCTACTGTTTAGTATGCGAAAAACAGCACGTCAACAGAGTAGTATGTCCAAGTACAGGCGAAATGTACCTACTGAGATTCTAAAGTGCGCATTTGATGCACACTTTACTATCCCATGAGGCCACGGGAAAGGATTTGTGAATGGTGGTGAAGCGTCGCGACTGACGTCATAGGTCACATGACGGATGTAGTACGTCTGAATTTAATTGATACTACACACATTCATACCATATAGAACATACTTTCTTTCAAACTTAAGTTTAAAACCAAATGTAGTACCTACTATACAGTGTGTGATTTCAGACGCAGAATTAGTGTTTTTGAATGAATCGGTTCAGAAAATGATTCAGTGACTCACTCATAAATTAGCGTTTTTGAACAAATCGGTTGACTGACTCTCATAAAGACAATCACCTGTCGCCACCTGGTAACTATGTAACTAGAAGAGATAAAATGTTTTTGTACCATTGTGTAGTACCATGGCTTTTGGGATAAGCGAAATAATTTCACATGAGCTTGAGACTCATTGATTCACATACAGAATCAGCACACATTCTTGGATTCATTTTGGAGTGATACAGCAGCGCTTATCAACATAAATGACATTATCTGTCAGTCAGGTCAAAATGTTAATTTCGAAGCTTCCACAGTGTAGTATTAGGATTCCTTTCCAATTTCACAGGCCTGTTGCTTTGGATTTCAGACCAAGGAGAGAATGATGGCAAAATTGGATTTTAATTAAAACCTTTTTTCTTGAAAGTATTAATATGTGGGGTTCAAATTTGCTCCATCTGTTGCTGCAGTCCAACAGCTCATAATATGTTTCTCTATCATTCAGACAAATCTACTGTCATAATAATGTGAATAATTACTTCACCGGCCCAGTGAACACCAGAACGAAATATCAGACCTGGTTTCGCAATGCATGATGATCATACCACAGCATGACAAATTTCACACAGATTTTTCTGGAAAAGCAAATGAAAACAAACATTAAACTGACAGTGTTGTTTCATAACTCCAAACCAGACAGAAAATGGCTCCTGCCTCATAATCTTTAATCATTTGCCCATCCGGACCACTGTTTACTCACTGATCCTTTATTTATCAACTTCTAATTTATTTATAACTCACTGACATCCAGTGAATCGGGATAATAATGAGGAACTGAGGAAAAAGTCAAGCTAATGCTGAAAACCTGTAAACTGAAGTGCGCTGAAGAGCGTTTGTGCTTCTTTTTCTGCAGGAATAGCTCTGGAATAGTTTGTATCTAGTGGCTTGTGTTCTGTCATGAAGGTCATGAAAGAGAGAGTTTTTGTTTCACAGATATGAGTGGGAGTCAGTCAGAGTTCAAGGGGCAGAAACCTGCAGATGAGGAACTGAAACTGTGTGCTTTCAGAGAACACCTGCAGAATCATCCACTGAGACTGACAAACAACAAAAGAAATTCTTTCTTTCTTTCTTTTGCTCTTTCTTTTGTTTTCTTTTACTCTTTCTTTTGCTCTTTTTCTTTCACTTTTTCTTTTGCTCTTTCTTTCTTTCGCTATTTCATTTGTTTGCTTGTTCATTTGTTGGTTTGTTCAGTCCTCCATTTTTGTCAGTTCTTTCTTTCTTTTTCTCTTTCTTTCATTTGTTCAGTTGTTTATTTGTTGGTTCGTTCAGTCCTCCTTTTTTGTAATTTCTTTCTTTCTTTTCTTTCTTCCTTGCTTTCTTTCTTTCAATTGTTTGTTCGCTTCTTAATTTGTTTGTTCAGGCCTCCATTTCAGTCAGTTCGTTCTTTCTTTCTTTCTTTCTTTCTTTTAATTGTTTGTTCGCTTGTTAATTTGTTTGTTCAGTCCTCCATTTTTGTCAGTTCTTTCTTTCTTTCTTTCTTTCTTTCTTTCTTTTAATTGTTTGTTCGCTTGTTAGTTTGTTTGTTCAGTCCTCCATTTTTGTCAACTGTTTCTTTCTTTCTTTCTTTCTTTCTTTCTTTCTTTCTTTCTTTCTTTCAATTGTTTGTTCGGTTGTTTATTTGTTGGTTCGTTCAGTCCTCCCTTTTTTTGGAAATTCCTTCATTCTTTCTTTCTTTCTTTCTTTCTTTCTTTCTTTCTTTCTTTCAATTGTTTGTTCAGTTCATTTGTTGGTTCGTTCAATCCATTTTTTGCCAGTTCTTTCTTTCTTTCTTTCTTTCTTTTAATTGTTTGTTCGCTTATTAATTTGTTCAGTCCTCCATTTTTATCAGTCCTTTCTTTCTTTTCTCTTTCTTTCAATTCTTTGTTCGGTTGTTTATTTGTTGGTTCGTTCAGTCCTCCCTTTTTTTGTAAATTCCTTCATTCTTTCTTTCTTTCTTTCTTTCTTTCTTTCTTTCTTTCTTTCTTCTTTCAATTGTTTGTTCAGTTCATTTGTTGGTTCGTTCAATCCATTTTTTGCCAGTTCTTTCTTTCTTTCTTTCTTTTAATTGTTTGTTCGCTTATTAATTTGTTCAGTCCTCCATTTTTGTCAGTCCTTTCTTTCTTTTCTCTTTCTTTCAATTGTTTGTTCGGTTATTTATTTGTTGGTTCGTTCAGTCCTCCATTTCTTTCTTTCTTTCTTTCTTTCTTTCTTTCTTTCTTTCTTTCTTTCTTTCTTTCTCTCTCTCCATATTTCTTTTTTTCATTCTTTCTCTCTTTCCATATTTCTTTCTTTTAATTGTTTGTTCACTTGTTAATTTGTTTGTTCAGTCCTCCATTTTTGTCAGTTCTTTCTTTCTTTTTCTCTTTCTTTCAATTGTTTGTTTGGTTGTTTATTTGTTGGTTCGTTCAGTCCTCCATTTTTTCAGTTCTTTCTTTCTTTCTTTCAATTGTTTGTTTGCATATTAATTTGTTCAGTCCTCCATTTTTGTCAGTTGTTTCTTTCTTTTTCTCTTTCTTTCAATTGTTTGTTCGGTTGTTTATTTGTTGGTTCGTTCAGTCCTCCATTTTTCAGTTCTTTCTTTCTTTCTTTCTTTTTCTCTTTCTTTCAATTGTTTGATCGGTTGTTTATTTGTTGGTTCGTTCAGTCCTCCATTTTTTCAGTTCTTTCTTTCTTTCTTTTAATTGTTTGTTCGCTTATTAATTTGTTCAGTCCTCCATTTTTGTCAGTCCTTTCTTTCTTTTTCTCTTTCTTTCAATTGTTTGTTCGGTTGTTTATTTGTTGGTTCGTTCAGTCCTCCATTTTTTTCAGTTCGTTCTTTCTTTCTCATTTGTTTGTTCTTTTTTGTCAATTCATGCCTTCCTTTGTTCCTCCATTCATTCATTTACTTGTTCATTGTTCAGTTAATTCATTCATTTGTTACTTTGTTCATTTATTCCGTTGCTTAGTTGTTTCTTTCTGTCTGTGTTTCTTTCTTTTTGACCTACATAAATAGGAGCGTAATGGAGTGATCGTTGAATCTCCTGCGGCGAACTATTATTCTCACATTTAGAATGACTTAATTACAGCGCATAACAACTCCATGACATGCACTGGCAAGACCAGGTGACTTCTAAAAAACAGTGTGCAGTATAAAACACGGAGGTTGTGAACCCTTGAGATTTACGAGAGCTGTAATCTCATTCTGAAGATGAATGTCAAAGTCAGGGTCAAAAAGCTACTGCAACCACAGGACTCTGGGTCCTTTCTGTACAGCCATAGTGACTCAGACAGCCAAATAGATCTAGGAAACAAAGAAGAAGTTAATACAGTATTTACCTCTCCCAACAAATAAAAAAAAATAGCAACATGCAAATTAAAGGATTAGTTCACTTCAGAATTGAAATTTCCTGATAATTTACTCTCCCCCATGTCATCCATTATGTCTTTCTTTCTTCAGTCGAAAAGAAATCACGTTTTTTGAGGAAAATATTCCAGGATTTTTCTCCATATAGTGGACTTCAACAGGGTTCAATGGGTTGAAGGTCCAAATTGCAGTTTCAGTGCAGCTTCAAAGAGCTCTACATGATCCCAGCTGAGGAATAAGGGTCTTACCTAGCGAAACGATCTGCCATTTTCAAAAAAAAATAAAATAAATTGTTTTAATATAAATATATATATATATATATATATATATATATATATATATATATATATATATATATTATTATATTTTAACCACAAATGCTCATCTTGCATTGCTCTGCGATGTGCCACACATTATAATCACGTTGGAAAGGTCACGCGTGTAATGTAATAAAAACAAAAGACTGTATCATTCTTAATAGATCAATATTTGATGGACATTTTAGTTCAACTAATTTAGCATTACTTACTGAGATGATAATATTATGATTAATGAACGTTATTATAAAATATTAAACAAAACATTATTTGTCTTTGAAGTTGCTCTGTTTTTCCACAAAGGGTCTGATTCTCTCTGGCTCTCTGATGACATGAACCCGTACAGAACTCCAGCAGCAGTTAATCAGTGTTTTAACTGGACGGCTCTCATCAGGGGGTCCGAAGGTGACTGAGGAGTCCAGGGGCTTCTGTCTGAAGGTCGTGGCTGCTCTGCTTTGCTGTTTATTTACGCTCTTGCTGCTGCCTGTGTGTCTTCACAGTGGAGAACGAGTCGTGTCCTCTCGTTTACCGTCAACTGTTCAGACGTTATTCTTTGACTTGATCGCTGGTAATTTGCATGGCAATTTATTTCACATTTAGCTTCGACTCCCTGCCAGGATGGTCCTAATGTAGCGAGAATCACAAACAGGCCCAGTTAGACTAATGCTTGTTTGTGTCAGACTCAGATTTCAGTCTGCAACACTGGTTTAAATCCAGGTACATTGTTCAATTGTAACTGCTTTAACTTCTACTAGTTATTAATACAAATTAATTTGAAGATTAATTTGATTAATTTGGTTGGTTGATGCCAAGCATACAAAAAAAAAGAAAAAAAAAAGACCAGAGCTCATTTGCTAGTCTGGTTTAAGAGGGTTTTTGAGCACTTTTCAGCTGGCCAGGCATGGAAACCACTTTAAACTAGTTTAGACTTTCCCGTTTAAGATGTGTTTTTGCCTTTTAAATGTTTCTAAGATTAAATTTATAATCTCTCATTGACTGACATTGATAGAATATTCAAATTCTGTATGCTGAATTGTGATTGGTTATCAAAGTGTTGAAGCTGAACAATAAAGTGCATCAGGCAAAAAACTCCATTCATTTTCTCCATAGGGAAATTGATTTTTAACAATAACTTATAAACCTTTAAAGACAACCTTGCTGTGAGGTACGAGGTTGTTAATCGATGGTATTTGCTTCTGTTGAAGCCAATAGCCTGCATTATTTCAACTTAGTTTTAAAATAATCATGTTTAACAGCAAAATTTGTGGTGAAAAACTACATTACCCATGATGTGGTACAGAAAATTCCACCAATCAGAGAGTTGGAACAAGCAAAACGCGCCAAAAGGTCTCATTAGCTCCGCCCACTCAGATAAAGCACTGCGAATGATCTCATTACGCTCTAAAAATTCTTAAGTTCCATTGTTTTTAATTCAGTTATGCTGTTCGCAATGCTTCATGGGATTGTAGTTTTTCTCATCACTATACCTGTTAACTACTTGTACCTTTGTATTTTTGTCTGATTTTCAAATACTTTTTTGCTTCAAATCAAACATTGTAATGTTATGATTCACCTTGTAGCTGGTTGGTTTGGTTCATGGCTTAAAATGCTTTAATGAAGACTTTTTAAAAATCCCAATGGAAATGAATGGGAAAAATGCTTCCAGAACCAACACCTCTGAAAAAGTGTGCATGCTCTGTTGCACTCTATAGTTAAATAGGTAGATCTTCTGTATGTTTAATACAAAGTTAAAACAAATCTATTAACTTTAACTACATTTTGACACATCATCATCAAATATAAGTTAATATAATGAATCATACAGATACATGTGAGTTTTGTCTCAGTGTATTATGGACTTATTATATATTTTATTTTTATTATTATTATTATTATTATTATTATTATATATGTGGGTTTTTCCCCACTCACAACGTTCATCCTTAATCCGCCATCCGTCAAATCCTCTTAGCAGTAACTTAATTCTTTGACGTGGGCAGGTGAGAAAGAAAGTACTATAGATGTGCGTCTACTGTGTTATCATCCAGTGTCACTAGGACCCCTCCTTGCATATCTTGCATACTTTAAGAAATTTGATAGTCATAGGCATGTCGCCACAGGCTGTACATATATTATCATAGACAAGGTGAAAGGTCAGCAGACAGAGGGAGCGGGACATAGCTGACATTTTTCTGTCGTTTTTGAGGACCCAATGTACTTTTCCGGATTTTTTCTTACAGTGTAATTCTTGGATAAATTAAAATTTAAATGTTTTAATTTAATAAAATATTTAAATGTCATATTGCACTTTTTTTATATTTACCAACATAATACACGTATGTGCTTATACGTCTTTGAGTAGATAATGGTTTTATTTTGAACATTTGTTAAAGAAAAACTTATAAGCATATAAACATGAAATATGCTCAGAATGCAGTCATAAACCATTACAATCAGCTTTAAAAAGACACACTTTTCCAGCCAAAATGTTTAATCAGAGACTTTTTAATAATGCAAGGTTTTTCCATAATAGATTTAACATTCAGTTTGAAACATCCTTGGATGTTTGCATTGGATCATTTTTTAAAAAATCATTAAAAAAAGAAGAGAATGACATCTCTATGGCTAAAAACGCGTCTGTACTATATTTTCATTATTTTTTCTGATTAATTATTTTTGGATGTGTGCCGGTTTTTCTTTGTGCACCTGTCACACTGCACACAGGCCTCACGCAGTGAGGTTTTCCTTTCACAGGGGCAGGAAGAGCATGTCGTGACAGCTTAGGGTCACTGCCTTTGACCTCCAGTTGTACCATCTCTATGGCAACAGCTGATGACATGCAGCTCAATTAACAGAAAGACCTTCAGCTGCTGCTGTCAACACAGTATGGGACATGATAGTTTAATATGGCATGAGTTAATAAAATAATTATTTTATTTTAGCTATCATCTAATATTGACATCATTCTAGATGTTTTTTGTTTGAAGAAAACTTTAGTTGTACCCTCTAACCTGGCACAACCAAGACAGAGTGTTAATTTTCCATCTGTTCTGCCACTGTAAAACCTTAGTGTGAAATTTGTATTTCACAGATGGCATGAGGAAAAACAATCAGAGCCACATCTAGAGGATTCTGTAGCCAAGCATCTCTCTCTTATGGCACATATTTTCAGCAGTGAGCTTGCAGTATACAGATAGGATCCAAAATATTAACTTTATATCACCCTTTTATGCCAATGGTGGGCGAAATGAAAAAGTTTACAAAATATACGGCCACAAACCGTATTTAGGGTTTGTGAACTGAAGGCTTTCCACAGACTGTTTTTTTGCCATTTTGAATTTTGTCTAAAACTCTTTCAAAACTTGTTCTTACCTAAAACCGTGATCTTTCTCACACAAAGCTATTTTATTGCTACTGAAGATTTGGAAAATAGACCTCAGTAAGGTTAGATGCCATTTTGAATTTAACATGAAGGAAAATGAGGATTACAGTCTTTACAATGGTGCGCACTGAATAAAAGTCATACTGTAGATCACATGATTCACAACTCACACTGTTTAAAACTGTTACATGTAGTTTGTCTATTGAAAGTTTTTTTTTTTTTGAAAATACGTTTTGTCAGCTGAACAGTTGGTATGTTCATAAACCACAGTACAATCCACTGAATGCACTGTTATTCTATCTCTCACATCCTCGTTTTCATTCATGTCAAAAATTAAATATGGCACTATCCTGACTAAGGTCTATAGCATATATTGTGCTGTTTCTCAATTCAGTTCTCAAAGCTCATTTTACCTTTTGTGTTCCACTGAAGAAAAAAGTCATACAGGTTTAGAATGACATTAAGTTGAATAAATAATAACAGAATTTTTTATTTTCTGTGAACTATTCCTTTTATTTTGAACCTTGTGTAGAGATGTAACAACTCCGAGTTGTACAAATCCCATTGTGCTTTTCAGTATGCAAAGACGTTACATCTTGCATGACACATGCTAGAAGAAATGGTTTAAAGATTAGGAAGACAAATGAAAAGATGTGTCTCAAATGTGTTTATATAACAAATTGTGCCTAGATAAGAAATAAAAGCGATCCCTCATGGGCTGCAGTCAGAACAATTTCCACATACAGGCGACCAAAGGGTTTTGCATGTTTGCATTAAACACACACACACACACACACAAATTTATCTTCTCTGACATCCATATAAAAATTTCTTACACTCTTTGCAGTGATGCAATAGAAGAACCATTTTGGTTCCCCAAAGAACCTTTTAGCGCACAGTTCTTAAAAGAACCATTTTTTTCTTAGTGTGAAGAACATTTTAAAAATCTAAAGAACTGTTTTCCAGTTTAAAGAACTGAAAAGGCTCCATGTATGTTAAAGGTTCTTGATGGAACCATATTTGCCAATAAAGAAGCTTTAAAATATAAGCATTATTTTTTTTAAACATATCAGTCTTTTTGACTGATATTAGCAATTAGCATTTGCTTTTCACTATATAGGAGGGCAGTTCCTAAATGAGATTGACTTAACTCAAATTAATAAGTTGGCAGAATGTTTTTTGGATGAACTTGCAAAGCGTTGTTCACAGAACTCATATTTTTAAGTTTATAAAGAAAAAATCTTGGGTTAGGGTGACTACATGAATTAAACGTAGTTGTGCTGACTTTTTCATGGACTTTTTGCTGAACCAACTCAACAAAACCAGTCATTTAAACTTTTTTCAAGTTGGGTTTTTTACAGTGTGGTTTATTCAGGTACTTTCAGTCTCTTTTCAGCCTCTAATGTCCAAAACATGTTTACAGCCTTGGAAACAATTGAACAATCCATTTTAACGATTCAACTGAGTACTATGCAGAAACTATGAGGAAGATATTTCATCGTTGATATTCTCAATAGCTTTATTTGATGAGAAAAAGATGACCTTCTGGATATTTCACAGCTGTCCCAGAGAATGTTTCTGGTCTTTTGTGACATTCCCGTCTATTCCAAACAGATGGAAAGTAGAAGCATTGCAATGGCCAAAACTATGAAGGACCCCAAAGAGAACCGGCATGAACATCGGACAAACAAATTCTCGAAAGCTAAATCTGTCCTGAAGAGAAAGGGCGAGGGAACTTGCGATATGGAAGAAGACGGAACAAAGATGTCTATTGTTCTGACTGTGCAGACTGGCCTGTGTCCAGGTGTGTGTGGCCAGCTAAAGATTGCGTGAAGGAGTTCATTCTGGGCGTGAAACAAGCTGACCTTTTCTCCTGTCTGCTTTGTATAGAGATATATGCTACTGGGCGTCACACTAAAAATGACTTGGGAACCATTGGTTCCTAAAATAAAACATTTAGGAGCAAGTGATTTTAGATGAAAAATTAAAGAGCATTTTAGTTCCCATTTTGTCTTTGTAAATATATATTCACTCAAAATGTGCGTTCATTTAGAAAGGAAACACTGCTGTGTGTTGCTCTCAGATGTACAACATTTTTGCAGTGGCTTTATGAAATATAAGATGAACTACGTTAGTCTGGGGCGGGACGGGTGCATTAAAAGCGTTAATAATTTTAAAACGTTATTTTTTCCCATGAGTAATTATACAGGGTCATGATTGTTTAGTATGACTCTTACATGGGAGCCAGACTGACTCTATGCGGGTTGAACTTTGTGGAGAGGTTGTGTAGGTTTGACATGTGGCATGACTGTTTAGATTTTCTAGACTTTTAACGGTGAGACATACTGTAGCCGAGGTTTCTGGGAAATGCATCATATGATCCTTCTGTTTTGTAAATATAGCAGATGACATGGTGGTTAAAGAGCTGTGCTGATACCTGAAAGGTGGCAGATTGAAACCAAACAGTTGATGAAATGAAAATTCTGTCATTACTTACTCAAGTTTTTACTTGTGTTCAAGAATAAAAAGCTTCCTTGCAAAATCATGAATCAGCTTTTGAAAACCTGAGAATAATGCCACAGTTAATGCATGGAATTAAGCTGCTCCATCCAGCACAAAAGCATGGAGCTGTTATTGGAGCTGACAGAGGAACGTATAAATGAGATCCCCTCCAGCGTGTTCTGAAAGGATTGTTGTTTTCTGCGAGGCTGTTTGAGTAGTTGTTCAGTCAGAGAGTGTCCTATTCATATGGATGGCATCATTATCTGCCTCTCCAGATGGAGCGAGTGCACCATGACGTAGATGTTTGGTTTTGTGTGATGGTTTTGCATGTGGGCCTCATGCCGAAACATGTGCAGAGGATGTGGAATTAGAGTCGTGCATGTGGTTTCCCCTGTAGGCAAACATTCTTTTTTTTTTCGGGATATTTGGAGGGTGTATAAACACACACAAAAGGGCGTTAAATCAGTTAGAAACTTATAAATAAACTCTGGATTAGATTTTAATTATAGTTTGGTATTAACACTGATTGGAAAAAAAATTACGGATAAGTTAAATCCACCATTCTCGCGGCAGTTTCTTTTTTGGCTGATTGATAGCGAATTTGTTCGAGCGATTTGTTTTACGACCTCATTCATACATTTTTGTACAATCTACTTACACCCCGTTGAGGGTTATGTTTAGTGGCGGAACTTCATGCTTTGCTTTGTTTTTTCTAAAAATCTTACTTTTTCATGCGAATCAAATCATAAAAATTCAGATGTCAGTGCGTAGGTTGGTTCGGGTTAGTTAAGCTAGTTAGTCAAGCAGCAATTAACGGGGTTTAAGCGCATGCGTAAAAAGGTATTATGTTTTTAATTTTGCAAGCTTGGAACCATAGATCATAGATGGAAAAGACCTTTTACAGCCATTACAGGCAATTTACTAAGGGAATGTATGGTTTTTAAAGATTTTTAGCAAACAATTTGATTGACAGCTGTAATCCTAGAGGTAAAGTTGTTCAGAATGGGGATACCGATCTTAAGGCCTCCGTTAACCTTGTCTAACAGGTGCTCAAAATTCATTGGCCAACGGTGGCCGAGTTTTTCAAGATAGGCGAATGTCCTCATAGACCATCGCGGCACCTTGGACAAAGACATTGCATGCTAGTTTTCAAGGCAATCGGACTGACTACTGCATAGCTATAGCCGTTTTTGTTGTTGTTTTTTTTCCCCATTTTATAGCGCCACCAAGTGGCCAGCCACCACGACCACAGACCGAGCCCACATATAGGTGTACCAAGTTTGGTGAAGTTATCTTATTCCGTTCAAGAGCTATAGCCGTTTTAGTACAAGTGGCCATGCCTAATTCGAATGTTTTGGTTTGCGTCCCGTCACAAACATCAATAGAAATATTGACTTTTTTTTGATAATTATTGACAATCAGACTCCAGAGAATCTTTCTGCACTGGTTTGGTTCCGATCGGGCGAAAAGGACTAGTTCGAACTAGTTCGCAAAAGTAGGTTTTTCCAAAAATCCAAAACATCTGAAAATTTAGTTGAATCCAAAATGTGCGTTAATTGTGCGAAAATCCTAACAATTACAATAGGGTTCTAGCGCTACGTGCTTGAACCCCCAAATATAATGCACTGTTGGAGGTGATAGCCTCGTAGCAGCGCTCCGACATATAGAGCAACTGCATCTCGCGACCCGAGTTCGATTCCCGGCTCGGGGTCCTTTGCCGATCCCTTTCCCTATATATAATGCACTTACAGTAGACATTATTGGGGCAAGATATTGCATTGAAAAACTATGGGTGCACAATATTTCAGCCCTATATCGGTTATGACTCATTATCTGTAATTTTTTTGCTATAAGCCAGTGTGTGACGAGCAGGGCGGGCGAGAGCCATGAGGGAACGGCGCGAGGCCGGTGGCGCGAGTGTTAACGAGGATGTTAAATTTTTTTCTGCTTAACTTAAGTTCAGTGTTACTTTAAAACACATGGTAAACTGTTTTTTCTATTCTCCTAAATTCATTAGCATACAGACTTGTGTTAGCTACTGCATGACTTTGCCCCTGAAGGCCAAAATGACAGGTTTGGTCTTTTGGAGGGATGGAAATTTGATGGAAAATTGATGGAGATTTCCACATTTGATTTTGGAGATTTTTGTAAATAATTGATTTGTTTGTATCAGAACCCATCACACATTCATTATATATCATTTATTTGTTTTTTATTATGAAGTTCTAAGAAATAGTTGATGCTGTTTGGTCAATCACAGCATTCTGCTGTTGAATATTTTTTGCATAATGATGGTAAACAATATAATTGATAGCCAAATTTCGTATTGTGAAGTCATAATGCTCAGAACATCAAAGAACTTACACAAGGTCAAGAAAGGTTAATAAGTCAGTGCTGTAGAAAAAAACTTTAGCAGTGAAAACATCCCACTGAGAGTAAGACAGTGTGTGTCTCTCTGTGTGTGTGTGTGTGTGTTTTCTTTCTCTTATGTCTAATAAGCCCTTGCAGATCTTTTGAACAGTGTGAGTCTGTGAATAATGAAGAGTTTGCAGTTTATTTTAAAGCCTGCTGCTGTTCGAACTTCGAAGCATTCCAGGGTTTTTCTCTCACAAAACTTCTTGAACTCCTAGTTTCTCACAACTTTCTTGCAGGCTATAAAACTACATCTGACAGCTGCATTATCATTTAGTCTGTTCTAAAATATTTTTAGACGTTTTATTTTCTGATTTGAGGGCTGTTGTCTTTATAAGGATGACGCTGATGCCCCCAAGTGGTCGCTCGGCCATTTACAGCAATAATGTCACAGACCATACATCACTGCAGACATTACGCTGGCTTTTAAATATTCATTGAGCCGTTATTGTGTGTCATACAGTCATTTCCATTCAATTTAATTTAGTTATCTTGTCAAATCAATAATTATGCATATTTATAATGAACTGTGGGGAAATTTGTTTTAATGGCCTGAAGGAATCAATACGACTGTGATCTTCATGACCTGCTATATCTCATATATTCTGCAAGAATATGAATTGTGGTTTTGTTTTACTCTTTATCTTCTACGGTTGTTTCTCTGTTCATCCTAACAGGAGTTTTTCATGTCATGTCATTTGAAAACTTGTCAAGTCTTTACAGCAGGTCTTCTCATGGGTCCTAGGAATGATTACAGTGTAATTGACAGAGGCTGTTGTTGGACAAATTTTATAGTTATTATTTTTCTGAGAACCAAGGCAATAAAGTCTCCAAATATGATTAGAAATTTGACAGGATGCCCAAGGCGCCTGATGAATGAACAGCAGTTTAATAGTACCACAGTGCTATTATTTTCTTCAGTTGTATTCATGCTATTTGGCATTCAGGATTTGAGAACCTTGTCGGACAACTCATAGTAACTGCTAGATTGAAAAATTATGACAAAATGGTCATTTTCTGATGATTTGCTTGGTTGAATTCTACAGTATAGTCACGGGTTTATTAAATCCCACGCTCTTCCACTTCCCAGTTGGACTGAATGCAAATGTTATTGAATTGTAGATATCTCTCTGGTTTCTGGTACGGAGTTACTTATCTCCGTACTATAACTTTGTTGTTTTGATTACATTTAATCATTACTAAGCATGTTTGGCTCAGCAGTATCCAGAACAAAGGTGATTTGAAGACTTGGTTAGAGCACCTGATAGGCACCATTCTGGCTTGTTGCAAAAAAGCTGTGTTTTATCGGCCACTGCGTGAGAGACTTTCTTGCCTGAATTTGGAATAACATTCCTGATTGATACCCTATCAACATTCCTGCCAATATTTGTGTCTTTGGGTGTGTATGTTTATGCAATATACATTAAATGGTTTGTCAGGCTAAATTTAGACTGTCCAGTGACATCTATCATCGTTATCTGTACATTTTAATCAGCATGGAATACTGCACTGTGTGTTAATTAACCTAGCAGGACAGGAAACCATGGCAACAACATAAGTCCGGAACCCAGTCAATGAAGCGACACTGCCTCCATCTTCAGTCGTTTTATATGAAAAATAGCTTTACGTTGCAGCCTAGAGTATATTGAATCTTCAATCACTGAGTGAGTCCCACCTCGTTCTTCATTCTCCACCCAAAAGGTCAGAATAAAACGACTTAAACTCCAGAAAATGAGACACATCCATCTTCATAATATCTGTGAGTTATATAAACTTAAAAACTGACGCTATGTGTATGTCCTCATATGTAGTGAAGTTATGAAGTTTTCTTAATCTGATCAGAGAAGATAGAAATGAACAAACCTGCATGAAAGTTTGACACAATCATAGCTTGACTAGTTTTCAGTGACTATGTAGCAAGACTAGCATCTGGAAAGAATATATTGTTTTAGTATATTGGTTTTGATCTATTCTAATTTCTAATTTGTTTTGTTTTTGAGTATCTATTCCGTCCTTTTCTGTTGCCTGATGTTTGGTTAGGTTTGTTCTATTCTATTCTATTCTATTCTGTTCTATTCTATTCTATTCTATTTTACTTTGGTCTATTCTGTTGTTGGTCCAAAATCCCACAGACTTACATTAACGGAATGTTCAAATTAATAAAGACTCTTCAAAGTCAAACTGTCAAAAATTAAAATTTAAAAATTCAAATCTGATAGACTGGATGGTCTTAGAACCAACACAAACTTTAACTATAAAAACTACCTCAAACTTTCTGGCCAGGCGTTCTCAAGCCAACATCAAAGTTTGTTTTGACAAACTTCTATTGTATTACTATTTTTTTTCTTTTTAGGTTTATTTTGTTTTGTTTTGCTCTGTTGTTTTGTTTTAGTATGTTTGTTTAGGTTCATTATGTTTTGTTTTAGGAGGTTTGTTTAGGTTTATTTTGTTTTGTTTAGGTTTGTTTTGTTTTAGTTCGTCTAGGATCAGTATGTTTTGTTTATAATTGTTTTGTTTTATTGTTTTGTTTCAGTATGTTTGTTTAGGTTTATTTTGTTTTGTTTAGGTTTGTTTTGCTCTGTTTCGTTTTAGTATGTTTGTTTATGTTCATTATGTTTTGTTCTATTGTTTTGTTTTAGGAGGTTTGTTTAGGTTTTATTTTGTTTAGGTTTGTTTAGTTCATTTAGGATCAGTATGTTTTGTTTAGAATTGTTTTGTTTTAGGAGGTTTGTTTAGGTTTATTTTGGTTGGTTTAGGTTTGTTTTGTTTTAGTTTGTTTAGGATCAGTATATTTTGTTTAGAATTGTTTAGGTTTATTTTGTTCTGTTTAGGTTTGTTTTGTTTTGGCATGTTTGTTTAGGTTCATTATGTTTTGTTTAGAATTGTTTTCTTTTATTGTTTTGTTTTAGGAGGTTTGTTTAGGTTTATTTTATTTTGTTTAGGTTTATTTTGTTTTGTTTAGGTTTGTTTAAGTTTAGGTTTGTTTTAGTTCATTTAGGATCAGTATGTTTTGTTTAGAATTGTTTTGTTTTAGGATGTTTGTTTAGTTTTATTTTGTTCTATTGTTCTGTTTTAGTATGTTTTTTTGGGTTTATGTTTTGTTCTTTTTGATTTCTGTTCAATTGTATAGAGAAACCAAAATTTCATCTTTAAAATGAGGTTTTCCTATATAGAGGGTAATCCAATTTTGAAGAGAGAGATTATGTATTCAGCAGTGCAGCGTTTATCAGTCCCCAGTTAGATGAGATTGAGTTAATTATCATTCCAGTGACAGTGATGTCAGAAGCACCCCAGAGACAGTGACCTCATAGAAGATGTGGCCTTCCCATATCCTCTGAATAATTAGAGACATTTTATAGCTGTGGATTTTTCAAGACAAAACTGATAACTCTCCACATTAGCTTGTTAACCCCGGCTGCCTTCACTGTATGCTTTCTGAAAGCAGGACTCAAAATTACATCTTTACTAAGAGATAATGCTCTGGGACACAAAATAAAAGAACTTTTGCTATCATAGTACAGTGTTACATTGATATTTGACCTTCACAGAAAACTCAGCACAGCTATACATGTCTTGTGTATGTGTGTGTAAATGATATACCTGGTTTTATCATGGAACTAACAGCTCAGTGTTTTATTTAATCTCACAGAAGCAGTGTACAAAATGAATCACTGTGCACTTTGTGGTTCGATTTCTTTCACTCGTCTCCTGAACCCCTCGGGCTCAGGGCAATTTGCTCAATCGAACCATTATACATTACGGTTTAGCACAGAATACGTATCCGTTCCCTCTCATGCATCACTTCTGCTAGTGTTGTACGTTTTCCTGTAATGCAGTTCTAGGTTCTTGTTTAGCGTTTACTATTATTAGTAAAAGAACACTACTGATGTCTGATCAGTTCTGTGTTTCTTTACATGACACATTCTTGTTTGTTGGCAGACATTGACCATTTTGTTTGTCCTGTCTAATTTGATGGTTTCCCCCAGTTCTTTAGGCTTTATTTATGGGCTCCTCATGTCAGCATGGTTCATATTTATCTGTGTGTCTGTCTACTATAAATAAAGCTCAGATGGCTGAAATGAGTTATAACTTGGCATGCTAGTATGAAGGGAGGCCGTAAGTAGATTATGTACAAATATATTGGCTATCCTGTAAATTATATGTGCATTTCATTAATAGTAGTTGTGCAACCAAAAATGTAATTTCTGTCATCATTCACCCACCCTTATGTTTTTCTTTCTTCCATGGAGCACAAAAAGAGAAATTAGAATGAACTATATAGGTCACTGTTTTCCATGCAATGAAAATAAATAGGAACTGGAGCTGTCAAGCTTGAAAAATATCCTAAAAGTTGCCCATATGACTTAGAAGAATATCCTAAGTTAATTGAAAAGATCCAGTTCAAATGAATGATTTCTTTACAAATCAAATAATGCAACATTTCTCATTAACTCTCAATAAACATATCAAGAAGAGCTAGATGTCAAGATATAAAGATTTAAGGAGTATCTTGAGTTTTTTCCTCTTTCAAAGCAAAGCTATTGTTTGACTTCAGAACACTTGGAATATAGCTGGGTGCACCACTTTTATGTCGCTTTTGCATCTTTTTGCAGTTTGAAAGCCTTTGGACAACATGAGGGTGAGTAAATAAAGGCATAACCTCCATTTTTTGGGTGATCTAGTCCTTTATAAACTAGTGCAATCCTATTGTAAACTAGTATTTGCCTCAGAATGAAATAGAATGAAATAGCCTCAGGTGAATGAAACATTCTCTCTACTTGTTTCCACATGGCTGAGTCTGACAGAGCGAGTCTGATATTTTTTTATAAAGAGGGATTCAGTTTTATCTCTCATGGTTTTCTCAACCGACTTTTGGCACTCTGCTATGATTTGTAGCTGAAGGTGCTTATACAATTCATCCATTTCACTTTATACATTGAATCTCCTTTGATAAAGTAATTGAACACCACAATCTATCATCTTTATGTCTCTTTTGGCTTCTCCACATAAATCTGTCAGTGTCCTAAAGTGGTATTGTGTTTGAAAAAGTGCTGTCATATCTAACATTATATTATACATTTTATATATGTATATATGTATATGTATATATATATATATATATATATATATATATATAATTAGTATTCTAATATATATTAGTGCTGTCAAACAATTAATCACTATTAATCGCATTCCAAAATAAAAGTTTGTGTTTACATAAAATGTGTGTACTGTGGATGTTTACTACCCAAATTCCGGAAATGTTGGGACATTTTTTTAAATTTGAATAAAATGAAAACTAAAAGAATTTCAAATCACATGAGCCGATATTTTATTCACAATAGAACATAGATAACATAACAAATGTTTAAACAGAGAAATGTTACACTTTTATCCACTAAATGAGCTCATTTCAAATTTGATGCCTGCTACAGGTCTCAAAAAAGTCTCAAATGTCTGAAAATGCAAGAAATTTTGAAAAGATTCAGCTGGGAGAACATCTAGCAACTAATTCAGTTAATTGATATCAGGTCTGTAACATGATTAGCTATAAAAGGGATGTCTTAGAGAGGCAGAGTCTCTCAGAAGTAAAGATGGGCAGAGCTGTGAAAGAGCGTAAAAAGATTGTGAAATGATTGTGTCAATGACATTACTAAATGGGCCCAAGAATACTTCCAGAAACCACTGTCAGTAAACACAATCCGCTGTGCCATCTGCAGATGCCAACTAAAGCTCTATCATGCAAAAAGGAATCCATATGTGAACATGGTCTAGAAGTGCCGTTGTGTCCTGTGGGACAAGGCTCATTTAAAATGGGCTGTTTCAAAGTAGAAAAGGGTTCTATGGTCAGACGAGTCCAAATTTGACATTCTTGTTGGAAATCACGGACGCCATGTCCTCCGGGCTAAAGAGGAGGGAGACCTTCCAGCGTGTTATCAGCATTCAGTTCAAAAGCCAGCATCTCTGATGGTATGGGGGTGCATACGTTATGGGCAGCTTGCATGTTTTGGAAGGCGCTATGAATGCTGAAAGGTATATAAAGGTTTTAGAGCAACATATGCTCCCCTCTAGATGACGTCTATTTCAGGGAAGGCCTTGTGTATTTCAGCAGGACAATGCAAAACCACATACTGCAGCTATTACAACAGCATGGCTTCGTCGTAGAAGAGTCCGGGTGCTGAATTGGCCTGCCTGCAGTCCAGATCTTTCACCTATAGAGAAAAATACGTCAAAGGCGACCACAAACTCTTCAGCAACTGGAAACCTATGTCAGGCACCAAATTTCAACACCAAAACTCCAGAAACTCGATGCCCAGGCGTCTTCAAACAGTTTTGAAAAGAAGAGGAGATGCTACACAACATGGTAAACATGCCCCTATCCCAACTATTTTGAGAACTGTAGCAGGCATCAAATTTGAAATGAGCTCATTTTGTGCATAAAATTGTAAAATTTATCAGTTCAAACATTTGTTATGTTATCTATGTTCTATTGTGAATAAAATATTGGCTCATGTGATTTGAAAGTCTTTCTGTTTTCATTTTATTCAAATTTAAAAAACGTCCCAACATTTCCGGAATTCGGGTTGTATCATGTGTGTATATATTTTGTATATATACACACAAACTTTTATATTGATCGCGATTAATTGATTTGATAGCATTTTGCAAATTGCTTCAAAGTAAATCCTACACCAGTTTTTATCAGTGTACTGATTCACATACTAAACATACTAGATATGCGACTGTTCAGTATGTGCTTATATTCCAGTTCTAACACAATTGTGCATTTGATAAAGCAGGTTTTAGTCCATTCAGAACCTCATGCATTGAAGCTCAAACTTCCATCAATGGATTCATCCTAATTAAGAAACTGATTAGAAAAAAACAAAAACAGTTTTGGGCCCAGCTGTGAGGGCTGACATCTGTCTGTGTGTGTGTTCGTTTATTTCTCTGTGCTCTCCTGCTGTTTTCATTCTTGCATTCAGTCTGTTTTCCCTGCTGTTTCTTCATCCTCTGAAGTGTGTGATTGATGGCGGTCATTCATTGAATCATGTTGTCACATGGCGTGTTTTCCTCGTCCCTTCATCTCTCACGCCGTAGCCTGGGGGACCGAAGGAAGAGTTTGTACTCAATTTGTTTCATCGTTCACTTCATTCAAGTGTGATTAATCCCCTGTCTCTCTCCTCTCTCAGTCTTTCATAACCCTCTGGTCTTGTGTGAGAACTGTCATGGCTCTGGGAACTGATATTTCTTAAGTCAAAAGTGTCTGCAGGGGTGCTGATAGCACAATCTCGGACCTGATTGAGAACAGTGTAGCTCAGTGACAAACGGAGGGATTTCTATCACAGTTAGACCTCTTTCTCAATATGCTTTGTGTGGGTAAAAGTAGCTCTTGTGCTGATCTGAGACCTGTTTGCTGATTCTTACTGTAGGGTTTGGAAAATTACAGGTATGCTCTCAGCCAGGTTTAGAAATGTGCTTGAGTTTTGAATATTTTCCTGGAAAAAGCTTATTTTTCCCCTTTAGAACATCCAATGTTATAAAATAACAAAAACAATATATTATTTGTACTGTCAGCCATCTCTAGTTTGGTGTCGCAGATTTACATAGAAGTAATGCATGCAAGGACCAACATTTTTCTGGTAAACAATATAAGAAAATGCAAAATAGATAGTAACATTGTTAAGTCTGATTCATTCTAGTGAATCGCTTCATACTACATGATTCTTTCTCTCACATGTAACATTTGAAAGTCTTAGTGAATCGATTCGTCATAAACGGTCCCCTCTCTGTCGTGTTGGAATGTCCGATTTATTCTAGTCAATCAGTTCTTTTTGGATGATTTTTGTAAATGAACAGAATAAATAAAAAGATTAACCTATTTTTTTAGCAGAATATTTAGCTAATCACTGTCTTTGAGTCAAAAATTATACACTATTCTGTTTTTTTTATGTAATTATCTGTTCAAGTTTCTAGTTTGATGCTTTGACCCTGTTCAGATTGTTCATTCAAATAAATGTGACTCTGATTAAATGATAAAAATATATAATAGGATAGTCATATTTAAAAGTATAACTGCAGTGTAAAATAAGCAGATAAATAATTTAGGTACCTTATATAATATTTGAAAGTCTGATTAGTCATAAATGGTCCTTTTTCCTCATATTTAGTATTAAAAAAAGTGATTCATTCTAGTGAATTGGTTTGTCATAAATGATTCTTTTTCTCAAATGAGTATTGGAAAATCTGATTCATTCTACTGAATTTGGTTCGAACTTAATGGTTCTTTTTCTCATATTTAGTATTAAAAAAGTCAGATTTATTCTAGAGATTTGAATCATCATAAATGGTTCTTTTTCTCATACGAGCATTGGAAAATCTGATTCATTCTACTGAATTGGTTCGACCTTAATGGTTCTTTTTCTCATATTTAGTATAAAAAAAAGTCTGGTTCATTCTAATGAATCGATTTAACAGTTCTTTTTCTCATACGAGAATTGAAAAATCAGATTCATTCTAGTGAATTGGTTCGGCCATAGCGGTTCTTTTTCTCATATTTAGTAATAAAAAAGTGATTTATTCTAATGAATCAATTCATCATAAATGGTCTTTTTCTCATACAAGCATTGGGAAATCTGATTCATTCTACTAATTGGTTCAACCTTAACGGTTCTTTTTCTCATATTTAGTATTTTAAAAAAGTCTGGTTCGTTCTAATGAATTGATTCATCGTAAACATTCTTTTTTGGAAAACTAGATTTGTTCTAGTGAATTGGTTCGACATTAACGGATTAAAATAAAGTCTGATTCATTCCAGTGAATGATTCATCATAAATGGTTCTTTTTCTCATACAAGCATTGGAAAATCTATAATAATTCAGCCATTATTTTGGTACATTGAAAATGCCAACCTGATCTCATGTGAAAGTGTAACTTCATACTTCATATGAATTTATACAATTTGACATATGAACAACAAAGAAACTAAGCATTAAGGTCCACCTCTAAACCTCGCATGTTTTCTAAGATGAAAGTATACAAATGAACATACTAAATTGTAAAATAGTTACGAATTGCCATAAGAGTGTGTTGAAAATACTTTAATAAATGGGTGATTTTCATTTTTGCAAACCTGAATGAACCCTTTTATTACTCATCTTAGGATTTAGGTCAAGGATGCTCGTCTGGGGTGAGGGGAACCGACGCAGGCAGGTTCTCCTGTTCTTTCCAGCTTTTATCCTGGGCTGAGGGGAAACTCAAGCGCTTTCTGTCATCACCGAGCTCTCGCACACCATAAATACCCCTCTGATGTGTATTTAAGTTCACAGGACTCGTCTTGGCAGAGGAAGTGGCGATATGAGCTTTATTTTTCCTCACATCTACATGTCAGCCATTTTTACTGAGTGTTTTACGATTTCCAGATGTCAGAACCACCCTATGTAGGCTGGAGTTGACCTTAGGAATATTGTGTTTATGTCCTATTTTGAAAGCAATATCGTTTGAACACCTCAGCACGGAGCATCTTTTGTAAATCAGAGGAAGGGTGTAAAAGTGTAAAGGGAGTAAAAGGTTTGCTTTGCTACTGATACTTAAAGTATACTCCAGAGAGGACAGGAATGTTTTTAATAACAGTACTTGCAAAGGCGGTGTCATCAGCCAATTAGAATGATGTACTGATGAATATTCATGAATACACATCCCGCTTGGTGTTTGTGTTCTGATAGAAAGCATTAATATAGAAAAATTGGATACATTGGCACATAAAAGCTCTTTTTTGAGTTATGAATAAATTATCCACTAAACAGGGTTTTAATGAAGCATGGAAGAGTTAGATTATAGCATTTTAACTCTAAAATCACAAAACAACTTGTTTAATCTAAGATACCAGTGATTATAAAGGGTAACTTGTTGATTCTTCATGCCTTTATCTAATGTAGCTAAAGTTGTGACTGGGCTTTTCGTCAAAGGAAATGACTGATGCCAGCCGAGATTGAAAACGGCATCAGCAATAACACGAGGGAACGGCAGATATCCCAGAGTGCTCTTGGTGTGGTATATGTCTTGTGTGCTCAGCATGATTGAAAAGACAGAGAAAAGGAAAATGAGTTTGCCATTGTTCTGTCTCTCTCAAGGTCTAGTTCTTTCTGTCGCTCTCTCTCGGCTTCCTTCAGATATTCAGATATAAAGTAAAGCTACAGACCTGTGGCCATAAACAGACAAATATACTGTAAGTAGGTCATTCTACTATAAGATTAATGTCTGTAGTGTTTCCACATACATTATTAAAATAATCTTTTTTTAAGATTAAACTTTTTTTTTAAACTATTTTTTTAATGTTTTTGCAAATTGACCCTTCACAAAGCTCCACCCCTTTGGTTACTGTTGCTTACTTCATAGGAATGAACTGGAGGTGTCTGTAAACAATACATCGATTAATGTAAACAGCCCACTGCGAACATCTTTGTAATTTGCTTCAATCCTTTCAAACTTTATGAATGATTATTTTTGGTTTAAGTGCTGTGTGTAAAGGAACTGGAAGCAAACAGAGTACAGGTGTTTCTAATGCATGTAGTGCCATCTGCTGTTAAAAACGATTCGAGAGAGTATCGCGATACATCTGAAAATATCACAATCGCTCCAGATTCTTTGTATCGGGAAACAAGAAGTGATGTATTGTCCCAGCCCTAGTAAACAAGATGATTTTCAGTAAAATGTGCTCAGGAATGTAAACAAATATTGTATTGTTATTATATTTGATGGAATGATTTTGTCACATTTGAAATGTTTTTTATGCTGCTTATTTATGTAGAATGAAAGTGAATGGGAACAAATACCGCTTAGCTCCAAAAATGACAAAAACATTTATTTATTTATTACATTATTTATTACATTAATTTATTTATTTTTTTGCTCAAAATGTTTATGCAAATTGCCCCTTCGTGAAGCCTGTCTATATAGTTTTTTTTTTTAATTTTTAGTTTATTAAATTTTAGCTATTTTAATACTTAAACTAAATGAAAATGAGAAATGTTGCTGAACTAAAATAAGTTTGTATTTATATTTTATTTATTTATTTATGGTTTTAGTTAATGATAATAATCCTGGTCTGCTGATGTCATAATAACAGCTTAAAACTAAAATCTAAAAATAAAACTAAAATCTTTAAATTAATTTTACATTCAGAATAATGGTAAAATACAATAATTCATTTTTATTTTAATTTAAAGCATTATTTTTTCTTAGCTGTTTTGTATTGCTTACATTCATAGCTTGATATTAACTTTTTTTGCTCACCAGTCACTCTGGCTAGTGGTTTTCCAAAGTTACTAGCCACTCAGAATTTTCACTGGCCACAATTTTGACATTGATACCATGGGTAAAAACTGCCATATAGATATTTTTAATATTATCTCATAATTTGACAGCAGGTATATTAGGCTGCTGTCACTTTAACACCTGACACACGGATCTATTATTCTGTTACACATGCATTTTCTTTCTCAACTGTTTACGTTGACTTAAAACATTGTTTTTGTCTTGTAAACCGCCAAGACTGGCATTTTGACATTATTTTGTGTGTATTTGACTGTATAAGCGCAATAAGCAGTGAAAAAAGAACTCAATTTTGTGCTGAGAGTTGGCTTTATGTGTGCCCACTTTGAGTGTGACAAGAAAATCTGTGGGAATGAGTAAAATTATGTGCAATACGCGTAACCCCACGCCAAAATTTAACGAGTGAGTGAAAGGAGGCAGATTTGTGTGTCAACTCACTGTTGGAGAGATGAGAGAGCGAGAAAGCGCAGCTGGTATCGTATATCTATTCTGCAGAAAATGAGTATTGGAAGCGTTTCAGATACTTCAGTATCGATATGTATCGAAAAAATAGATTTTTTTGACAACACTACACTTAGTTTATTATTTCAGATGCCTTTTTAATTGAAAAATGTATATATTATACCGAAAATTCAACCCGCCAAAGTGGCTAGTAGGAGTGACTGCGTCACACACCAATGCTGAAATCCACCCGCATTTGGAGGGTGTTAATGTCAAGCCCTGCTTACATTGTATAAATAAACTTCTCATTGTAGAACATTCTGATGTCTGGATTTGGCTTCCAAACCTCTTTATTAATCCTTCTGCAGGATGAAATGTGTGTTTGTGTTTCTCAGTCACAATTATGTCACACATTTCTGGCAGTTGTCCACCGATGGAGGGTTCTGGCATTGCAGTTGGAGCTAAACAGGACTCGGGCGTCACTTCATGACACTGAAGCTCTGATTATATTTGAAAGATGTAGAGCAGACCCTCAGAAAGAGACTTTAGTAGTCCAGAGAATTTCACTTTAGGCGAGAGGTCAAGAAGTATGTATTTTCAGGAAGAGTGAATTGCTACACCCCAACTGACTGTGTGTGTGTTTGTGTGTGTCTGAGCTGGCATACAGATGCTAGAGTCAAAACGGGAAACACAGACGCTTACATAACCTGGTAATGGAGGGGATGTTTGGCTGTCATAGCAAACTTAAATACTCTTTCTCCCTCTCACAGCCACACAGATCAGGTTAAGCCTTTACATTCAACATATCTTCAACATCCACAGATCATGTGTAAGTGAACTCTGTGTTGACACTCTAGGGAACATTCTAGACCTGTTTTGCACCCCTGACATATCCAGCATAGCAGATATAACTGGAATACACATGGCAGTTGCAAACAGGGCGCTTTTCACAGTGTCAGCAGCCTAAAGCTGTCATAGACTGTCATTGACTGCTTGCTCAGTGGATGCTAAAGCTGTTTGGGTAACGTTTACATAAAGGAATAGTCATAGGCTGTGTCCAAAATCGCCCTTATACCCTTAAATAGGGCACTATTTGAGAGAACATCCATTTGTAGTGGTATCCGAAACCGTAGTGGACGTTATCAGGTGCACTCATTCAATCCCGTAATGCACAGCAATAACGAGTGTACAGCTGATGTTCACTCAACGGCTAAAGAATACCCATAATGCACAGTGAATGTTGTGCCAAATGGCGCCCACAGCTGAATCATCCATCCATTTTCCAAACCGCTGGTCTAATGTGGGTACAGCTTAATAACAATCAGGTATAAATTCCTTTTTTAATTTATTAAATTGTTTAATTAAGGTTTATACATGCTAGTTTCCATGACAGAGTTCAAATTAAATCTTTTCATTACTACTGGAGCTGCCAGTTTGCTAAGGATCAAATAATTATTAAACATGTTATTTTTATTATTAATTTTGCATGAAAAATATTGATGTATTTATTATTTATAAATGCATACATTAAATATTTATTTAGATTATTAATTTATGAAAAATATTAATTTGCATGGCAAATATTTATTTATTTTTTATCATTTATTTTTTATCAATTAATACATACATGTTAAATATTTATTTATTTATTTTTATTGCTTTTATTATTTATTCATGTATAAATACAGATGTTAAAATGTTTTATTTATTTTATTCATTTATAAATACATCACAAATCTTTTTTTATTTATCAATAAGTACATACATGTAAAATATCATTTTTATTTTATTATTCAATTTATTTATTTATTATTTTTATGTAGTAAATATTTATTAATTCATAAATCGTTATTCTCTAAAATCACTTCCAAATATGACATATGAAGACATGTCACACCCAATAATAATCACAAACAACACATGAACTACTTTCACTGTGCTTTTCTGCCATTTTTGGAGCTGCATTTCACTTCCCACAGAAGAAATTAAATCATCCACGTCATTCCTTACAGGCAGATTGAAGCAAAATTAGCGGATTATAAGATTTTTACAGATCAAAGTGCAACAGAGGAATCAGTTTCCTCACCGCAGCGACCGGTAGCAGCTCTGTCTGTATTTATAGAGCCACGGTAAGGGGCCGAGCTGTTTGGCCGAGTGCCTGCTTTTCGATCATCAAATTTACAGGCCAGGCCGAGACCCCCAAGAGCCTTAGCGGTGATTTATGAGCCAAGCTCCCCTGCTCGCCTTCCGCTAGATCGTCACAGTGCATCATTCAACACCATCCTAGCCAAGACACTGCGCTCGACTCGTGCAAGGATCTGCCCCGTCTCTGCACACACAGCCGTAGAAAGGAAGAGAACCTGTTGACCAGGGATGGTCTGACTCCGTAATTGAGATTGCAGCTCAAATCAGATCAGACGCAGTGAATATCATGCTGGAGGGAGATAAAAACAGGATGAGGAGAGGAGAGAAACCTTGAGAAATGCACAGATGAGAAGAGCAGGACGGATCTTTGTGTTCTTGTTGAATCACAAAAGCTGGATAGATAGAGCTCCCGTCCCGTCATGGACTTGAACTACAACCCAGGTGGGTGCCATGGAAACTGAACCTGTTTGTCTGGAAGTGCAGTTGCTCAGGAAGCTTTTTATTGGACAAAACGAACAGGGGAGGAGAATAAATCAGTGAATAAATTTGCGATGCTAGCTCTTACTATTACTGCTTTTACTATTAGTGTTCAATATGACTATATTTTCAAAACTAACTTAACACAAAATGTGTACAATCATGCATAGTTTTACAATAAAGGAGAACCCCAAGCCATATCTACAGACAAGAATATCTCACCTAGCAACACCCTAGCAACCATCTAGAACACCAAAAATTGTAAAAATGTAGTTTTACATTAGAATATTCTCATGCTTGACATTTTTACAACTGCATATCTGCTAGCTGTGTATTTTATGAGGTGCATTTTTGATTGAGTTCTTTGCATGATTATTTGCTTGCATGAATAAGAAAGATGAAAGACTGAGCTTTAGGGAGATTTCTTCCTGTCTCTCTGTTGTCTTTCTGGCTCTGTGGTTAAGTGCTTCATTCTTGGAGTGATTTCAGAGCCAATTCAGATGCTTTTTGGCTCGCTCTCCTTATCTTTGTGCGTTCCATTCTTTAAAGGCTATCTGAAGGGCTGACGTGGCACTTTGGGGTGTCAATGCTCTCTGACGGTTCCTCTTGCACCGCTGTAGCTCTGGTAGATTAAAGAGACCATATATGGAAAATAGGATTTTCTTGCCATTTTAAAAGAAGAATTAGATCATTATGTTGGAATACACCAATATCCACACAGACTATTTATGAAAACTAAAATGCACAAATTGCTCGTCTTAAAGGGTTAGTTCACCCAAAAATGAAAATTCTGTCATTAATTACTCACCCTCATGTCGTTCCAAACCTGTAAGACTTTCGTTCTTCTTCGGAACACAAATTAAGATATTTTTAATAAAATCTGAGAGCTTTCTGTCCCTCCATTGACAGCTATGCAACTACTACTTTTACGCTTCAAAAAGTTCATAAAGAGATCGTAAAACTAATCCATATGAATAGAGTGGTTTAGTCCAAATGATGAACAGATTGAATTTAGGCTTTTATTCACATATAAACATTGATCAGCGAACATAAACAGAAGGTCAACCATACTTGCTTGACGCGCAAAAACAAACCTAAATGGTCCTTGCAGAAGCTCAGATGTGCTGCGTAACACGCGAGAATGAATCTCATTGGTTCTCGCATGTCAAACAAGCATGTTTGAGCTTCTGTTTAGCTGAAAATGCTAGGTGCTCTGCTGAAAACGCCTATCCGTGAGCCCTTGAGAGCGCTTTGGTAGTGCAGCATTTTTTTTTTCAGTTGAGACTTTGCTTGCTATGATATGGAAAGTGTTACTAGTATCTCATTTCACAGATGGTTTGTTTCTTTAGTGTTTCTATATAAAAAATGACGATACAATGTAAAGTATTTGCTATGGCTCATTTTAAATTATTTTGTTCCATTAATTTTCTTGTTGTTGTCATCTGTTGACGTTGAACAAGCAGATTGTGGTGATTGGTCGGTGTTGTATTTGTCCCGCCCCTTCTCCTCTGTGATTCGACGGCTGGGTAAAACGTGACAGTGACGAGCGCTGCGTTTTACCCAAAATTGAACATTCTTCACCTCTCAGCAACCGGTAAAAAAAATGCAGAGCGCTCAGCACTTCAGCATGAAATAGACGCTCAGCGCCTCTTTACGCTTCTGCCGTTTTAAAAACGCAGTGCTCCCATTGAAAACAATTAGAAAAATATGCTTGCCTCGGGAAAAAAAAGCTTTGGTGGACACATAGCCTAACTTATGTGTTCGTTGATGAATGTTTATGTGAATAAAGGCCTAAATTAAATCATATAACGCAATTGTGTCTCTTCAGAAAATCTGCCCAATTGATATGGATTAGTTTTACAATCACTTTATGAACTTTTTGAAGCATCAAAGTGGTAATTGCTTAGACTGTCAATGGAGGGACAGAAATAATAATAAAAATAAAAATAATATTTCATTAAAAATATCTTCATTTGTGTTCTGAAGATGAACGAAAGTCTTACAGGTTTGGAACGACATGAGGGTGAGTAATTAGTGACATAATTTTCATTTTTGGATGAACTAACCCTTTAACTGTTATGATGTCACAACCATGTGACTGCTCACATTTAGACATAAACACAAGTATTCAGCAACTTGGCCAGGCATTATTACTCATCTCCCATGCAAAGATTGTAACCAATTATAACAAAGGTAATACTGGTGTTTATATCTAAATGTGAGCAGTCACATCATAACTGTTGTTATTCAGTGTGACATCATAACTGTTAAAGGGTTAGTTCACCCAAAAAATGAAAAGTGTCATTAATTACTTACCCTCATTTTTTTCCAAATATGGAAGACTTTCGTTCATCTTTGGAACACAAATAAAGATATTTTTAATGAAATCTGAGAGATTTCTATCCCTTCATTGACAGTCTACACAACTACCACTTTGACGCTACAATATGATTCCCTTCTATTTGTAGGTCTCGTTTGTAAACATTTGCATGGTCTACGTGTATATCAGTGTAATTATTCACCTCATTTTATTACACAAGGATGTTAAATCCTCTGGCTCCTAATAGCTCAAAGGTGAATATTATGTCCAGAGCACAAGTACTCAAGAATGTAAGATGATTTTTCAGTGTTGTGAGCATAGGGGAGACATAAAGGCATGTCTGCTGCATTTCCCATGGTCGTTGTTGAAGACAGACCTGTCTTATACATCCAGTCCCCAAGAGACTGTGCAGTCTACATTAGATTAGCAGATGTCATGATTCTCATCTCCTAGTGAAAGCTGTCAACACTTTTTAAGGGGGTTTGCGCTGTCCTGCAGAGATTTTACACACATTTCGAACTGTCAAAGTTGGTTAGACAGAGATAGAGAGACAGAAAGAGAAAAAGTAATTGAATAGGACAGAATAGGATTTGTCATAATGTCAGACCGGAGTCTGTGACTGGTTGAGATAAGGTTCGACTACTTCCCCTGTCAACGACCCTTGTGAGGCCTTCAACAAAAACATCCAGTTACAAGGATGTTTAGCGGATGCAGTGACATGTGATATTGAAATTGCAGCGGTCATCCATCAACTGCAGTACTCGTCAGAAATGATGACATTTACTTAAGCAGTCTCAGTGTGGGATTATTAGACAGGGGGAAAGCAGCACTGTTCAAAAAATTACATCTCTGTTTCTTATGGACAGCCTGTAGGAGAGAACAATCTCAAATTAAATCTTTAATAACCCAGTTGTGCCAATGAGAGCAAATTCACAGACTTCTGCTTCTGTGATTGATATAAAATGTATATCATTAATATGTATAATACATAATATGCAAATATAATTAATATATCATATGAAAAAAAATATAATTATAAATATATATAATAAAATAATAATGATCAGTTTCTAAACCTGTCAGTAGATAGGTGGGTGGAGAGGATATGGTGAATGTCAGACAGTTTTCTGAGGAAAATAGCCAGCGATGTAAGGTGGAGATGTCCCCTTGTCTTCTCTTTCTCACCTTGCCTCTCTTTTATATCCCTGTCTTTTATCTCTTGTCAGATTTGTGATGTGAAGAGATGTTAAGGTACAAAGTCTGTAACCTCACACTTCTAAAGTCTCATTCTGAGTCAGAGCCAAGAGTCACAAGGTCACGTGGAGCCCTTGGCTGCTTCTAAAGATGGTGTCATTTCACCTTAGCATCTGCACAGCTGGTTGGCCTGTGGCCCAGAATGATAAATGATGTCATAAATAAGACTTTAATCCTATGGTGTTTCACTTTTAATTATCTTTTTGTGAGGTTTACAGAATCTCATTTGAACAAACTATAATTTTTAAATGTCCAATACTCCTTACACAATGCCCTTGCAACTGCATTGCAGTGCTCTGATTCATTTAAAATGCCTTTGAAACTGCATAGCAACCCCCAGCAACCACTCACAGCACTCTAATAGCACAATTGCAACATTCTAAAAACACTTAGCAACCAAATTATGTTGCTGTGACAAACACTCAAAGCACCGTAGTTTCAGCAACCATTCACAATACCCTAAATGTATTGCAACCACACAAAACACTTCAGCAACTTCATAGCAACCCTCTAGCAACCACCCATAACATAGAATAGAAGAATTGCAACATTCTATATTTAGAACACCTTAGCAGCCACCTAGCAACTTCTAGCAACCACATTACATTGCTTTAAAAAACACTCAAAACACTTTAGCAACCACATAGCAAAGTCTCATCCACCCACAACACCCTAGTAACTGCATTGCAATCACTCAAAACACCTTAGCAACTGCATAGCAACACCCTAGCAACCACAGCAGAATTGCTACATTCTAAAAACACTCAAAACCTTAGCAGCCACCTAGTAACCACATTACATTGTTGTACAAACCACTAAAACACCTTAGCAATTGCATAGCAACACCCTAGCAACCACATTACAATGTTATACAAACCACTAAAAACACCTTAGTAGCTTCATAGCAACACCCTCGCAACCACAGCAGAATTGCTACATTCTAAAAACACTCAACACCTTAGAAGCCACCTAGCAACCACATTACATTGTTGTACAAACCACTAAAAACACCTTAGTAGCTGCATAGCAACACCCTAGCAACCACAGCAGAATCGCTACATTCTAAAAACACTCAAAGCCTTAGTAACCACATTACATTGTTGTACAAACCACTAAAAACACCTTAGCAACTGCATAGCAACACCCTAGCAACCACAGCAGAATCGCTGCATTCTAAAAACACTCAAAACCTTAGTAACCACCTTGTAACCACATTACATTGTTGAAAAAACCACTAAAACACCTTAGCAACTGCATAGCAACACCCTAGCAACCACTGCAGAATTGCTACATTCTAAAAACACTCAACACCTTAAAAGCCACCTAGCAACCACATTACATTGTTGTACAAACCACTAAAAACACCTTAGCAACTGCATAGCAACACCCTAGCAACCACAGCAGAATCGCTACATTCTAAAAACACTCAAAACCTTAGTAACCACCTTGCAACCACGTTACATTGTTGAACAAACCACTAAAAACACCTTAGCAACTGCATAGCAACACCCTAGCAACCACTGCAGAATTGCTACATTCTAAAAACACTCAACACCTTAGAAGCCACCTAGCAACCACATTACATTGTTGAACAAACCACTAAAAACACCTTAGCAACTGCATAACAACACTCTAGCAACCACTGCAGAATTGCTACATTCTAAAAACACTAAAAACCTTAGCAACCACCTAGCAACCATCCACAATACACAAAATGCATTGCAATTGCAACCATTCAAAAACCTGCAATTGCACTGCAGCCACCTAGCAACATCCTAGCAACCACATTACATACTGTAGCTGTACAAACCACTGTAAATAAACCCACCTACAACACTCTAGCAACTGCATAGCAATACCCCAGAAAACACCAACAGCATATCTAAAAAACATCCCATCTAGCAACACCCTGGCAACACCCTAGCATCTGCATCGAAATGCTCAGAACACATTAGCATCACATATTTCCACAGAAAATGTAAAAAAAAAAAAAAAAAGTTTAGTTTCCCTGGAAATTTGTTGACACCTCCAGCAGGTACACTGATTTGCATGACACAAAAATACAATGTAGAACACAAAGTGTGCTGTATGTTCATGTATGGGGTGTTTTGGGGTGTACGCGTGCTTGTTTTTGCCCGGATCTTGCTGAGAGATAATGAGGTAATGACATTACAGGGTGTTTCCTAATGTCCTAAAGCCTAAATCTATGATCGTCAGCATTTTCTCACTAGCTCTATCTAAGCCCTATCTTACTGGAGATCTCAATCCCACAATCCCCTCTGTTCTCTACAGGCTCTCCGTTCTGGCAGCTTACATTGGCCAGCAGCTTTGCCAGAGCAAACAAGCTCGATCTGGGCTGGTAAAGCAGACGGGAGCGCTCGGGGATTACAATACAAACATTCTTATCAGCTGTCCGAACGCTTTTGGGCCGGACGCTGCGTAAGAACTGTTATAATAATCCGAGCAGGGCCAGCCGCTTGCCAGAATGTGTATGTACATATTCAGGTATATTTTGAGGACATATTTGCTTCTGGAAGTGAATGAAATCTGACAGACTCTTTCTTTGAGGATGCTCACATTTGAAAAATCAATTAAATACAGCAAGTATTTTTTAAAGGGGTCATGACATGGATTTTTTTAGTATTTAAAAGGGGTCATGAATTGAGAAATCAACTTTTCCTTGAGCTTTTGATATATAAGAAGTCATCGTACTATAAGAATATCCTGTAAGTTTCAGAACTGAAAACTTCCTTGTTAGTCCAATACAAGCTTTTATTGACACCAGGCCCTACTTCATTATTTCAGCGTTAGCCCCGCCCCCTGGCCTGTTAGTGAGATGACAAGGAGAGAAGAGCGATACAGGACAAAAATAACATTACCTTTCAAAGGATCCTAATGCTAGGAATATGGTTATTTATTTTCAACCATATGAATGTCTCAGTTGAGCTTTATTTATTTGTATTCGGTACATTTCACTGTGGATTCTTTGGTAAATCAATCGCATTCCGGTGCAGGCTTTGCAAACAGATTTTTATGATATGGAATCGACAATAATGCAACAACATGTAAGTAACTGTGTTAATTCTAACGCCTGATCTGATATGTAATGATTCATGTACAGTCAGATGTTCTTTGTCTGTGTCACTAAATCAGTTAAATGGTCAACTTCACGTTGTTTCTCTTAGTAGGATGAAAAAAATCTGTTATTTAAATGGTGATTTAAATTATATATAAAAAGCGATCAAAGAACGCTCCCTTTACAATCGCAGGAGCTGTCAATCAAACAGCGCAAGTTTATTAGTGACAAAGCTCCGGTTTTATTCAATAAATCTCTTAGTTACATCACATTTACACTGTTAGTTATGATGAAAGCATGTGTTAGTGTGCAGAAATTGAGTTGCAATGATGTGATCTCTGCTTTTGTGCCCTCAACAATATGTCTGTGATTGGCTACAATGTTCATCACTGCAACCTTTCATGCCACAATCTAAATATAATGTCATAGATCTAAATGTAATGCTAATCAACACTTTTCACGATTAGTTAACCTTGAAAGCTATAATAGTAAAAACGTGCTAAAAGTTTTTGAGAGCGTATTACTTAGCTATTTCATATGCAAAGATGTTAGCCAATCACAGCAGTTACACTGAAGTCTCACAGCAGACACGCCCCTTAAAACAGAGCGATCAAATAAGAGAGCTAAAATCAGGGTATTAAAAAATGCCTTTTATTTCAAAATTATGACAATTTTTGATGTAAAAAGCATACTAACATTATAAGTGCACCCCAGGAAACATTATAAAACAATAAAACATGTTCCATGAGGTTTATGTTATATAATGTTAAAGCTTTTTTTCCACAAAAACAACAACAAAGATATATGCATACATTTTTAACCATCATTCTGACCCTCTGTCTGAAATTTTAAGGGGCGAATCTTTTAAAGCTTGTCAGTAAACGGATGAAGGTTTCTTTGCGAACTCTCCATTACACTATGCCTCATTTACAATCTGCATTCAAATGCTCCGAACAAACATATTATAATATTAAAACGTTGATGATTTTAATGGGTTCTAGTTTTGATGAGACACAATGCTCGTGTCTGGTGTAGACAGGCGTTAAGCGACTGAATGCCAGTGGGCAGTAAAACTATTCGTCAGTGTCTTCCTCTAGAGGCAGTCATATGGAAATATATTTGTCCATGTGAAAAAGATGCCATAGATCTCAGAATATTCAAACGTTTTTGGAGCTTGGTTAAATAAATGCTGATATTGGTTAAATGAATGTAGGATTAAAGTTTTGCTGCTTTGCCTTTGAGATATTGCTCAGTTTCATATTTCACTGGTTGAAAGATACAGTTGGCATTGATTGGTATTGCGATTTGCCTCAATCTGTGTCTGTTGTCTGACAGCTGGAGATATTGAGCCCTATGTTTTGTCTACAGAGGCCTATTGATTCGATCAGGCTGTTAGCTCAAGGGATTCACACCAACACCATAATGTGCAGTTCTGCCTTCAAGTGTCATGTTGACATTGATAAATCATAAATTACAGATGCTATATGTGATATCCACATGCACAATGCATGTTGCGACTGTCTTGCTGGTTATATCTGAGATATTTGTCTCTCATATTGATTTGACGCTGCATTTCAGGGCAGGGACGCAGTGGAAACTGTCTGATAGATTGATGTGTGCAGTGTCAGATTGTTGCTCGAGGCTCTACGAAGGAATTTGATCTTGGAAATGTAAATGTTCGAGCGCAGTGCAGAAATGAAATGTTTATGATTGTGTGAATAATGATCTCTGGAGCTGCGCACAGGGGTTTAAGACAGCTTGTGCTTTATTTGTCTCTGCCGATGGCGAATGAAAAACGATAACTGGGATATGCAGGAAGTACAAGTGTTCCACACACTTTAACTTATGCTGCTATCATGTGTGTTTCTTAGATTTTGATTAGGTAAGCATCACTATTTATACTTCAGGGATTCAAACTGAATATTAAATATACATTTTTCCAAAGTGAGTTGGGCCTTAGCGTTAGCGCTCTGGTTGTGCCTTGTGAATGTGACCTCAGGGGATGCATTGGTAACTGACACAACATGTGCTGTGACAGGTGTTTAGTGCGTTAGCCTGTAGAACTCAGCTCTGGGTTTCCTTTAGAAAGTCCCGTCTGTTATACAGGGATTATGTTCAGTCTTCCTGTCAGTGGGAAACGGGAGTCTCTTCCGATAACCTAAAACAGAATAACGCAAGCAGTGCTTGCAATGTTTGAGTGCTGATGCAAACAAATTCTGTATTATAAAGTATACTACCAGTCAAATGTTTGAGACACACTTGACTAAAATTTTTCAGGTTTATGCTTAAATACTTTAAATTTGTTTTGTAGATTAAAAAAAATTGTGCCAGCCAGTTTTGGGTAAGTTACTCTAAAGAAATAATTAATTACTAGCTACTAATTATGTCTTCAACAGTGCAATTCGATTACTGTACTAATTACTCTCTATAAAAAGTGTTGCATTACTTATTACTAATTACTTTCTTAAATCTCATATCAACCTTGACCAGTTAAACAGTACATATCTTTCAAATAAATAATATAAAATTGCAAAAATTATTCTTGAACCGACCAAAGTATTTCAAGGGAGAAAGTTACATTAAAAACATACATTTTAACATTAAATGTTAAATTTTGATGTTAAATCCAATATTGTTTTATATAGAATTGTTCTATAGTCTATACCATATTTAATGTAATTACATCAGAAGTAATAATAAAGAGTAAAAGGTTTTACAGTAATTAATTACTTAGTAATGCATTACACCCAAAACTGGCGGAAGCTTATGATGTCTTTACATCATAATTATAAGTGTATTTTATTTTATTTTATTTTATTAAAAATATTAATGTATTATTTAAATGAATTAACATAATTATTTAAAAATACATATAAATATATTTAGAATTCATAAGTAACTTGGAACAGTTTATTTTTGTCTATAAAACTAATTTAATTTTCATTTTATTAAATTATTCATTTCTAAAAAAAAATTTTCTCTACATTTTATCCATACTTCCGTGAGTGTTAAATCATAGTTTTGAAGATTAGTTTTTACTATTATAAAAAGTGGAAAAATAATAAAGAATTAAATAAAAATAAAGATACAAATAAATTTTGCTAGCTTATGAATTTCTTAATAAACTATTTTATTTTATTTATTATTTACTATTTTATTTATATATTTTTAGAATTAATTAGATGGTACAATTTATTTTTGTCCTCAAAACTATTAATTATTAATTTATTACTTTTTACATGGATAAGTTGCATAAGGAAGGTTTTTTGGTCTCCTTTTTTTCCATACTTATCGCCACCTTGGAATTATATTTCTATCTGCATTCTGAGCAGTTTTGAGATATTGAGCTTCGAAGTTTTTGCATTCCATACTCTGCAGTCCCAAAATTTAAAAAACTTAAAAAATCACATAATGTTGTCACAGAATAAAAATATGTGAATAACTCAATTTATATGTGAATAGCTCAATTCCAAGGTGACTATATATTAATTAATGGTTTTGATAGCCCTAACCCTATTATTTAAAAAAGTGGAAAATAGTTATAATAAAGAATGAGATTTTAGTAGTATAGACATGGCAGACATTAGGTTGTCAGTAAAGTTAATGCTGATAAATTACCCCTTTGTTTTTTAAGAAGTAAACTCATTCTCAGCTTCAGTTGTTATTCATTTGTGAATTGTTGTGGAATATTGATTTTAGAGTGTTTTTATATTGGTAGCACCAATTTTCCACCAGTTTCATGAGTCAAGATCCCCAATTATCTGATTCCCCATCAGCAACTAGTGTACCGTATAAATCTCTCCCACAGGTGTGTCAGACTTCAAATAACATTAATCCTTTGTCAATCCCTTCAGGCAATGAAAAAGGGACATATAGTGTGGAAGATGTTCACTGATATTAAAGTCGGGCCTGTGGCTCTCTGACAGACAGACCTGTGGGGAGGAGATCTTTTAGTAACTTAATACATTATGGGTAGAAGTACCTAATGGAGTAAATTACCTAATAGTTCAATTACCTGTTCTCTGTGATTTACTACGACACTTGCGGCTGTGACAATAAATCATTCCTCCATTGCAACCTTGGGTCTTGCTATTCCAACCAGTGCAGGTGTTATCTGTGTACCAGCCTGGAAATAAACCACAGCGTCTGCTTGAGGCTCTAGAAGTCGGTCCTGGAGGGCCACTGTCCTGCGGAGTTTAGCTCCAACTTGCCTCAACACACCTGCCTGGAAGTTTCTAGTATGCCTAGTAAGACCTAAACCCTTTCTCAGTATGCGTTCTTGTCTGTACTTGTGTTCTTATGGACTTCGTCATCAGTTGCTGCCCAAGTACTGTTCCTATTCAAGTTTACATCTAGCCAAGTACAGTTCAAATCCCCAGTTGTGTTCTTTGCTCTGCTCCTTTTATCGAGGATGCATCTGGAGGTGACTTGCGCGAACTTGAGACAGCCTGGTATCCCAGAATGCATCTCGCACTAACCAGCAAGCGTCAATGGCGGAGGAGAAAACAGTCTTTCAAAGTTTTTCAGTTGAGAATGTAGACATTGTAGCTCAAATCTGTGGTTTATTTATAAAGAGAGTGCCTATTTGAAAATGTGCTTCGCCGTTTTCAGAGTTGTGAGATCCAGGCGATGTACCCCGCCGAGAACAGCCTAACCCCAGCTAGTCCTTCTGACATTTGCCGCTGGCTCTGATGTCTCTATAATGGTTAAATGCTTGTCTTTATTTTCTATTGTATAAGCTTCTTTGAACTACCAAAGGATGCAAGTCCGAACTTTGCATACTTGGTATTGAGAAACGCCTCTTGATTAGCTGGTTCAAGTGTGTATAACTGGGGTTGGAGCTGAACACCCCTGCTCTAGAGAGACCATTAAAACCGCTAAGACTTTATTAAGCACCCAGGCTGAGAAAGTTGATAGAGTGGACTGTTGCTTTGGTTGTTTGTCTCCCCTGATAGCTTTTAACTGGTTTATTAACATTCATTAATGGCAAAGGTTAGCTTCACATAATGAAGTCAGAGCACTAGGAATGTGATTCAGGGTGGTTCACATAGCTTTTTCTCAAATTTATCCTCACATTAGTTATTGCTCTGGCAAGCATCCATGTGACTATTGATCATTATGTACAATGAAATTAATATGTTAAGCCTTTGTACTGTTGTTTTACTATTAAATTTGCCACTTTTTTTGTTTTCCCAAGCTTAAGCAATGTGATTAATTTAATCCTTGTTATGTGTTTTCTAGTAGTCGTATCTGATGGATCAGCAGACTTTGAGCAATTCAGCATTACTTATGTGCTACTGACCCTCGTAATATTGATAGTACTCTGTGTACTCTGTAATAGCCATAATAAATTTTGTACAGTAAAATGGGACTGACCCGAACTGAGGCACAGAGGCTGTTTGACCATTTGTCAACATGACCTCTTTTAAACTCAGACACATGATTGAACATAATTCTGATAAAGCTTGGAAAGAGTAGTACTGAGAATTCTGATGCATTTTAGTAAGTTTATTCATTTGTATTGATTCATTGATTTGTTTGAATCGATTCAATGTTTCATTTAAGTCACTATACCAAAGAATTCCCAGATGTCTGTTACATTTTTTTTATATTTATTTAATACTGATGTTTATATGAGCTACCAAAGCACCAAAGTACAGTACTTACAGTCCAGTGATTTATATGATAAATGTTGCAAAGAATATGATATTTATAATCATTTGGATCAAAGAACCAATTCAAAAGAATAATTAACTCATAAAACAAAAGAGTTTTATTGTTATATTGAATGTATTTAATGGGTTTACAACTTGCTAACCTTTCTAGCATTGATAAAATGTAATTAAACAGCACTGTTTGAGAGTGTGTGCATTTGGAAGAGAATTATCTTACGAGTTTATTTGCCTGAACAGTCAAAGACTGTGGGAAGATTAAATTTGCCTCCATACTGTTGGCAGTCAGACATTCTCCAGCAATCCCTTCAGCTGCAGTGAGCCGAGGTCTCATTTCATTTTGCCAAAAAGCTACAAAATAAGATAGAAGAAAGTCTATTTGGAGTTTTTCTCTCTATTCAATATTGTACTGTATGTGACAAGGTTGTCATCATGTCAATACAAAACTGCTGCAGGATTTGAGTCAATCCCTTTACTTGGAGATTAATTCTGCTCAGAAAGCCAGAATTCAGACCAATTAATTCCGGGGGGGTTTTTTTAACATTTTTTTTTTTTTTCACCACCATCAGCATCACCAAACCAATTTGTTGTTCCTTGTCCCTTTTCACAGTTTGTGATGACGCTTTTCAACAGTTATTAACATTGTAAATCTAGCGCAGTTTTTATAAGTTCATTTTTTAAATGTGAATTAATTACACTATACTTTGTCTTATATTACCTTGACATTAAATTACAGAAAACTAGTAAACTCTGATGCGTGAGTGTTTCTAATACAATAGCTGAGGGAGTGAAGACAAATTTAACATCTTTTTCTCTGAACAGCGTAATCAATCTCTCAATGTTTTTTCCCCCCCTCTTTTGAAAAGTCATTGAAACGCTATCATGGATTTTTCTTTTGCTATTGGAGCAAATAGGAATGCAAAAATTATATTTGTTTCCATTCTTCACTATAGAAGTTTACCGAACAACACTCTTAAAATGAAAGTTTCCAAAAGGGTTTTTTTGCAGTGATGGCATAGATAGAAGATCCATTTTGGGTTCCCAGAAGAACCTTTCAGTGAACAGTTCTTAAAAACAATAATTTTTTTAGTAAAAAAAACAATTAATAATCTAAAGAAACTTTTTCCACTATAAAGATCTTTTTGTATAATATTAAAGTTTCATGGATGTTAAAGGTTCTTCATGAAACAATCAATGCCAATAAAGAACCTTTATTATGCACCTTTTCACAAGATGCAAGTCTCACAGAATGTGTCTGTGAAGTTTCAGCTCAAAATACCCCACAGTTCATTTATTATAGCTTGTCAAATTTTTTGTGTGTGTGTGTGTGTCACGTTTTCCAAAAGAGGGTGGAGCTTTAATAGCTCACGCTTCGGTTGTTCAACAACAACCAAAATGACGATTGTCAGTAATGGTGTTCAGCCTTACGTTGTTCAAACCGGACACTGATGGAGAGACTCAGTAAAGTTAGTGGAAGGTTAATGGATAAGTTTATCCAGTTGCTGTGGAGTTGATTAAACTCATCGACTAGCATGTGCCGTCATGTTAATCTTTTGTGCAAATCCAGTGTTGAATTGACCCTCGTTTGTGAAGCAGTCTGGCGTAAAATGGCAGTATGGCAACAACACTCTACTACATCAACTCTTCCTTTTCTCTAAATTTTAGGGTTTGTGATGTCACCAACCCAGGAAGAAGCTTGTTGTAGTCCCTACCAGCTGTTTGTTGTAGTCCTTAAAAAGTGATTTCTGTAAAAGAAAATATCTCCCTTTGCATTGAACTTTGAGCATCGTAACTTTGCAGATGTTGTTTATGCTCAAACAGCAACATTACACACTAACTAAAGTTAAAAAAGTGAAATCATAATCAACGACCCCTTTAAGAGTGCATGACGACTTCCACTTCTGAGAACTCCGGAAAATCACACTATTGGCTGTCGATGCACTCAAATAAAGGTATTTAAAGATAACAAAAATGACCTACTTCACCTTTAAATAACATTTTAAAGCACTTTAGCTACAGATTCTCAGTATTGCTCAGAAGTTGCATCGAATTTCATCTAAATGAGCAGGACGTCTACTTCAGCTCCTTTACAATAAAGATTGGCGTCTGTCCTCACAGGTGAGTGTATGTCTGGTCTCCTGTGCACTTTAGTGTGGTTCGTACGCAAGCTGAGATTACTTTCACATACGTACTGAGTTACAGTCATGAACCTAGCGACCACGTAACCATACACTGTAAAGCATACTCCCCCTGTCATTAAGACACATTGAAGTGCACTAAGTGGTGTCATGTTGTAATGTCAGTGCTAGTTCATTGTGGTTGTCTTTTAGGGTGGTAACTATTCCGGTAGAGATGTATAGAGTTGAACAACTAGAGTAGCCTTTCACCTTTGGCCTGACCTGATCTTTTCAATCTCAGTCTCAATGGATATCCAGTGGGCTATAGATGAGGCTCTTCCGCCGCTGGAGTCGAGCTTGACCTCTCACAATGGCTGATGGGAGCTTGTGGACGCAAGATGTGGATGGAGCTTGTTGATATGAGTCTGTGAGCTGATGGTGGATCAGATAAACCCAGTCTCCCACTTTCCCCTTCTCTGTGGGGGGCACTGAAACCAGACCCCCAGACATGCACTGGAGGAGCTGGAGATATGAGGCTCATTGTTCAAAGAGAGTCGAAGCATTTATCTGCAGTTGGAATGGCGACCAAGTTGGTTCAAACCTGAGAGTCTGCTTGAGTATTTAATCAGGTTGTGTGAAGATAGGTCTTCATCACCCTCATCAGTGCCCCCGGGTTTAACCTCATGTTATCTTAAACAAACTATAAGATTAAAAAGTTCTCCATTGATGTTTCTGGTTAATGATGATAATGGCGTAGATTGTGTAGTACACCCCTGACCTCCTGACTTCTGAGGAAAACACTAGTTCAGCATTCCCTAATAATCATGTATATATAAATGCACGCACACACACACACACACACACATACATATATATATGCAATACGGTATGAGAGGCTGTGCTGTATCGCTTCACATTGTGCCTAACAACGCCCTTCAGCCGTGACTTTTTCACAATACAGCACTAGCCTCAAGTACCTTATTGCTTTTATAAAACGGTTACCACACAATAACAATATGTATCAATACAACTTTCATGAAGTAAAATTTCACTAAAAGCCTTCCTTCCACTGGAAAAAATAGTCCCTGACCGTGAACAGCAACAGAAGTTACATTATTACACCATTAGATGGCGGCAAAGACTGTCTTTATGAGTGTGTCAGTCAGTAGCGAAGATTTTTACATTGAAAATACTGAATTGTTTTGAAAATGGAACAAGACGCAACTGACAAATGCTTTGACTAGCGCTGCCAGTCACAGGAAAACCCCTTAACTGTTAAAAGGACAAGATAATACATCAGACTTTTAAACAGATTTTTTATTACGAACATAGGACTTACCTGAAGGAAAATGCTAAATCTGAATGCAGGTAATAAACTTGTTCAATCGATCTCTTTCTCACAATACTCTTCTACATAATACAGTAAGCTTCAATGAGCAATATTAATTGAGAACGAACAGTGTACGTTGCTAAGTGTGGTTGCTAAGGGCGTTGTGTAGTGATACACAGAACCGTTGGGTGAAGCGGTCATAGCCGCGTTTTATCATGAATAAAACACAGCTATTGACCAATCAGAATCAAGGACAGGAACTAACCATTTATAAATAATTTTATATATGTAAAAGCTGCATTTCTTTGATCAGAGATACAGTAAAACAACAATACTGTTAAATATTATTTTTGTATATATTTCTTATTATTATCAATGTTGAAAACAGTTGTGCTGCTAAATATACGTATATATATATTTTTGGAAACCATGATATATTTTTTTCAGGAATCTTTATACATACATACATATATATGTATGTGTGTGTATGTATATATATTTATATATTGTATACTTTTTAAAAGATATGCTATAAATAGCCACCCAAAACTGCCTTTATATATATAAAAAAAGAATCCTCTGAAACAATTTATTCAAAGGTTTGACTGACAGACTCTCTGGAGAAGGGGCCGTTTTCTCTTCTTTCCTTTAAAGAGATTCTGGGACTGTTTGAAACTCTCTATTGTTCACCAAGTAGAGTCACAGAGAGAGAAGTGGGTGTACCCGACCCCCTCCCCTTCAGGTCTTTCTTCCCTCCTCCTCTGTCCTCACTATGGACCATGTCAGCGCTCCTCACGTCTGCAGGCCCATAGTCTCCTGACAGACCCACTCTCCTTCCAGCTCTTCTCCACTTCTGAGGCCTCTTTTCTGGGATAGGTAGAGCAGGAGCGCTGCTTCATAATGGAGGTGGTGCAACAGGCTGGACATCAGCTATCTCCATTTGGGATATCCGAGTGTCTGTCTGCATCTGCAGGTAATTCTGCTCTTAAACATTCAGTACTGCAGCTGAGAAGGTTTTTAGGGGACAGAATTGTTTTAGTTTGTGGCTAGATTTGCTACAAGTTCAGTTGTATTGATTTTGTCTGATTTTTCCTAGTAGTTTGTGTGTTTAATTGTAGTTTTAGGTCACATTCAGCTTAATTCATATGATTCATAATTCAATCATTATATGGAAACAAATAATTTAGGCCAATCATTTAAACTGAAGATTCATTTCAACGCTCACAGATGCCAGAATGGTTGTATTTGTAGTAATAATCATGTTTGGGCCCTTGTGTCTGTCTGAGTCAGACATTATTTATGAGTTTAGACAATTTCATGAACAACAAACTGTCTCTGCTTTCTTTCCCGCTATCACTTTTTCCTCCAAACAGTCCTAGTTTCTGTGTTTCTTCATCATGATGTTCTCAGATGTGTTGATGGATCTCGGCTGTCTCTGAGTACCTCAGATGCTCTCTGTGTTGTGCAACTCAACTAAGTCTCTGTTAAAATAATACAAAGCCATTAATATTTGCATGATATCCCCATGAATATTTCTCTGCGGCTCCCTTAAGGCTTTTAAAAACAGTCTTCACGGTAGCTGAGAGGAGTTCAAGCTCAACCAGGATGTATGAAATATGTTATGTCTATCCTGGGCAAACAATGCTATACTGCAATTGTCCTTTTTCCTGCCAACTTCTGGTGCTTCCTTAGTGTACAGTGAGCATCAAAATCAAATATTTTTGGTGTTTCACAACACTGTTTTGAGAGGAAAAAAATCATTATCTGTATCTCTGCATTGTTGGTGCGACCACAAAATGATTCCCACGTAACAATGGGCTTATTTATGTGGCTGTTTTGTTAATAAAATGGCTGTTGATCTTTGGGATTAGCAAAGTCAATGATGGGAACACACATAATGGAGCATTTAAGGGTGAGGGGGCGTTTCTGGAGAAGGTATGTGACAGTAATTGCTGCTCACTATAACCCTTTTGTTTGGTTCCACCTGGTTTGAGCCGTCTTATAGCTCAGGTCACTCATTAAAGAGCAGCCGAGCTCATATTTGACGAGACATGTGCACTGGAAGAGACATACAGCACAAAAACATATACATGCCTCCACATTTAGAAGAATACATTTGATCATTTTTTAAAAATATATATACACACTACTGTTCAAAATGTCTCTTATGCTCACCAAGACTGCATTTATTTGATCAAAAAACAGTAATATTGTGAGTTATTATTACAATTTAAAATAGTTTTCTATATGAATAGATTTTAAAATGTGATTTATTCCTGTGAAGGCAAAGCTGAATTTCAGAAATCATTCTAATGTGTTGATCTGGTGCTGGTACCGTCATGCAATTTCATTTTCAGGATTCCTTCCTGAATAAAATTATATTCCTTCCTATTATAAAATAATTTCTAACCCCAAATATTTGAACGGTAATGTATATATTCAATTATGTAAATAGAAATAGTGTATTATGTTTATAATCAACATTTTCTGCCATTTTGGATAGGTTTTGTCCACTTGTTGTAATGCATTATGGGTTCGAAAAGAAATTATCAAAAAGAAAGCTGCTTTTTTTTCACCAGAACGTGCCTATGATGCATTTTCTAGATTTGTGGAACAGATCCTGAGTCTAAACCCTCAGGTCTCATTGGTTTTGTTATTCCCGTGACAGTTCACTCTGCTTCCTTTCAGAGTCCTTTGGCGTGACAGGTTGTCTAGTCGGTTCAGAAGAGCCGTCTGCCCATTGCCCCATGCCATCAGCGGCAGATGGTGTGGGTTTTGAGTTGTTAAAGTCTCAGGGTACCTCAAACACAGACACTGACCCAGAGACTGGAGGTCTTAACAGACAGTGTCTGACTGAAGCTCTTCCCCTTTTATTTTACTACAGTCAGACACAGACACTTTAAGACTTTAATTAGAGGACTGTCAATGAAGAGTTCCCTTCTTCTTTGATCTTATATTAACATAAAACATCTATTACCTGTTTAATATAAACTGTTGCTATATATAATCAATCATGACAACACTCGGAATAATTTTAGCATACTATGGTATATGGCAATGTTAATCTATTTATATCTATGTTGCTGCTGTTGATTATTGCTGCTGCAGAGAAAGTATGGAGCAGATCTAGGCAGGTGGAGCTGGGGGAGGTGGAGGGTTTCAGAGAAACGCTGAAATGCTGCAGGACCAGCTTACAACAAACAATGAACCAGACTGTTTAAAGGTTCAGTGTGTAAATTTTAGCAGCATCTAGCAGTGAGGTTGCGAATTGCAACCAACGGCTCAGTCCACTGCTCACCCCTCCCTTTCGAAGCACATAGAGAAGATACGGTGGCCGACACAGGACAAAGATGTCGTCGTCTGAGACAGCAGAGAGTAGCCAGTCAAACAATGAGGTTTCTTTACAAAGATAAATTAAGAAAATTATATTTACTTAATTATTCAGTAAAACGATGTTATTGCGAATATTATTGTTACTTGTTCATCGTTGTGTCAGTGTTTTATTTGCTGACTTTAGCTAGCTTTTTTGCATGCTAGTTAGTACAAGGTAAGAGTATTGAAGCAGTTAGCTTCTTCGTTCGTATTCAACGTAGTGACGATGCAAGCTGCCTCTAAAAACGCCAACGAAGAAGAAGAACAACAACATAGTGATGAAACACACTCTGTAGAGCAGTTTGTCCATTTAGGGCTACTGTAGAAACATGGCAGCACAAAATGACGACTTCCATGTATGGGGACCCGCTGTGTATGTAGATAGAAATGGCTCATTCTAAGGTAATAAAAGATCTTACACCACTGAAAACATAGTTATGTATATTATATTGCATTTCTGTAAATAGATCCTCCTAAATATTACACACTGGACCTTTAAATGTTGAACAAGCAATGTCTTTGGCTGCAAGATCAGCAGAGGCCAGTCAGCTTGTGCCATGCAATAATGATGTGATTGTATATCTAGTTCATACAACTAGATATTCAAAGTTCTGTCATGAAACTCTAGATGGCGCAGGCTAATAGGTCCTTTAACTCAACCTGTTCATAAACACATCGTTATCTATAGGGCAAAGCTGACTGGTTCCTGCTGTACCAGCAGTTAATGAGCTTGCGTGCTCAACCTTCAAAATACTTTGGTAGAATTGCCTTAGCAGTGCAGCGCGCTTCAGAAACCCTCCACCTTCCCCAGCTCCACCTGTATAGATCTGCTAGGGGTAATTCATGTGCGTTATATTGTACAGCAGCAGAATGTCTTACTTGCTCACAGCAGCGTGTTGTGTATGTATTGGCAGTAGCAAGTCCCGTACTTGCTCTGCAGCAGCAGCCATAACCTACAGCAGCAGCGTAACAGATCTATTCCGCCAAGACCAAACATATCAACATTGTCATACCCATTACCGTGCCAAACACTCAGAGTTGTCATGACAGAAATATATTTCACCTCAGATGAATCTCTGTGTGATGCAGTTAACAGGAGCTATAAATAAAGAAAATGCCTTTGAATCTGCCAACAAAACTTATTTCTGTAGTTTGTCATAATAGGAAATTTCACTGGCTTCTGCCAAATTGCAAATGATATTTGTAATGAAGGTCAGTAGATTAGGAATAGGCAACTTCTCACAATGTCAGGAATGGACAACAGAGAATAGCGCCATTTACTTGGGATTACTGAAAACGGCCACCTTTGGAGATATAATCCTGTTTATTGGTCAAACCTCTTGACAAGCATGAAGTCTCCCTGCTATCTTTTACTTTCCCCGGTAGTACTTGGTTTATCTCATACTATGTTTTCCCAGACAGCAGAGTGAGATTGACATAGTGCCTTTGATTGGATTTACTGACAGAAACAATGGCCTGCGTTATCTGATTGGTAGAGAGCAGGGACTGTGATTAGCTAGTTATTCGTCTTATCTGTATTACGTACCTTCAGATTAGTTCACTCACCTTTGCCAGTAGTAAAAAAGGCCATTGGATTTACAGGCTAATCATTTTTCTTTTATGATAAAACTAAATTGTCAATCTGTCACAACAAGTCTCAACTCAAGAAGTATTAAGTGTTAAAGGGTTAGTTCACCCAAAAATGAAAATAATGTCATTTATTACTTACCCTCATGCTGTTCCACACCCGTAAAACCTTCATTCATCTTCGGAACACAAATTAAGATCCTCTCTCAAGATCCATTAATGTACTAAAAACATGCTTAAATCAGTTCATGTCAGTACAGTGATTCAATATTAATATTATAAAGCGACGAGAATATTTTTGGTGTGCCAAAAAAACAAAATAACGACTTATATAGTGATGGCCGATTTCAAAACACTGCTTCATGAAGCTTCGGAGCGTTATGAATCTTTTGTGTCGAATCATGATTCGGATCGCGTGTCAAACCGCCAAACTGCTGAAATCATGTGACTTTGCGCTCCGAACCACTGATTCGACACAAAAGATTCATAACGCTCCGAAGCTTCATGAAGCAGTGTTTTGAAACCTGCCATCACCATATAAGTCATTATTTTGTTTTTTTGGCTTACCAAAAATATTCTCGTTGCTTTATAATATTAATATTGAACCACTGTACTCATATGAACTGATTTAAATATGTTTTTAGTACATTAATGGATCTTGAGAGAGGAAATGTCATTGCTGGCTATGCAGGCCTCACTGAGCCATCGTATTTGAACAAAAATATCTTAATTTGCGTTCCGAAGATGAACGAAGGTCTTACGGGTGTGGAACGGCATGAGGGTGAGTAATAAATGACATTATTTTCATTTTTGGGTGAACTAACCCTTTAAGGTGCAGTCACTCTAGGATTTGAGCATGCAAACCTCCAGTGAATTTAGGAATTTAGCAGTGGTAAAAAAAAAAGCAGGTTCCTCATCCGAAAACTGATTAAGTTTATGTAAACTGATTATGTTTATGCCACATACAGTATCTGTTTAACTTGGTCTCTCGATCATCCGTAATAAAAAGCACTGAGTCAAATGGATTGCATGTTAATCAAGTGCTGGATTTATTCCATGACTTTCTAAGATCTAGTTTCTAAATGGCAACGTTATCTTCTGACAGCTGCTTGGGCTGTGGGACAGGCAATCCATCAAATTCTCATCAATTATGTTTCATATTTATCATGACAGTGAGTCTGAATCGCTACGTTATTCGGTTTCGCCAGCTATCGCAGGAAGAGGGTGGTCTCTGTGCAAAAATGATAAGCTTTTGAGATCACGACCTGGTTTATTTACATAATTAAATGCAGGTATTAGATGTACTACATTCAGAACATAATGAAATTGTTTTGTTTTATGTACTTTGACTAATAGAGACATGTTTACTGCGTAAACCTTGCCATGGGTTGTAAATCCAAGTTAAGATTATTAGGCCCAAACACAACAGACCGTTTGTGAGTTTGTCTAATCCCTCATGCCACACTCCTTATCAAGACTGTTTCACGAAGGTCACGATCTGCAATTGCCGCAGCTGAAATCCAAATGACGTAATGCTGAATAATCTATTGCGATGTGCAGTAGAGCGATATGATAGCGTTATGACAGCTACAAGAATTGATTCAGTATGTCACTGGTCTCAGAGTGCAGGGAGAAACGGGCAGCTTTCCGTGCAACAACATCAATCATTCATGCCACATTAGCGCTAGGAGACAGAGTTCATCCCTTAGAGCTCGTAAGCATTGCTGTATGACTGAGACTTGGAAAGAAAGCACAGAATAGAGAAGGTGAAATATGTTTTGTTTGCAGGAGTCATGGAACTGCAGCTTGCTAGCTTAATGGAACATACTAGCTGGAGATTACTGTAAACATTCCACCTCGTTCCTTTGCCACGGCAACAGAGGTGCAACACCATGGTGATTCCCTGACAACAGACAACAGTAAACAGCTATCAGGCAACCCCCTGCAGAATGACTGTACGCTTCTTAACATTGCTGCTTGAATCAGTCATTTTTAAGCAGTACATTTGTAAAACTCAGAGTTAAAAGTTCTTATTTGCATATTTATGAGGTAAATCACTTTGGGTCTCATTCATTAATAATTACGTGGATTATTTAGTATTTGTACTTCTCACAAAAAAAATTCACACCACCTCTGCGTACGCACATGAATTTGTTCTTAACGTCGTTCTAATGTTAATGATTTTGGAGTGTTCTAAATGTGCGACCACATGCCCAAGGTTGGTCATTTGCATAAGACACGCCCAAACCATCTCCATATAAGGTCTTTGCACACAACTTTTCCTTTATAGCCTTTCAGTACTCTCAGCAAAAATATGACACTCTTTAAAGACATGCAACTCAAGCTATTTCATCTTAACACAATTATAAGGCCACACAAAGTGATTTTTGCATATATGTGGTTTCAGTTGTTCCCACATTTTTTGTACTTTTAGAATAACTAAAGTTATTGCTAAATCATGATTTGTTCGAATAAACAGTCGTATACAAATTGAATATTTGCGCACTTGAATGAGACCCAGTGACTGGAGAAGAGATGCAAAAACTAAAGGTTTTTGTGGCTGTGCGAAGTTCATAAATATTTAATGAGGTAAGCATTGAGGCAGATTATGATTGGTCATCTGTCACTAAATACTCCCTGTTGGATTCCAGCAGATCTTGGTGATATCACATGCTAAATATTGACATTGTATCGCTGTTTGAGTTAGATAGTGATGTTATAGGCTGTTAACCCTCTCAGTCACTTTAGTCTTTGCTTATCCTTTTCTGTTTAACTTTCTAAATTTCAAAGTGTGAACGTGGTGGGATACATTAACGATAAATGATAAACTCCATGATTGTGATTCCTGTGCATTTATGTTGATGTGCATTGAAAAAATACAAGTGTGAGACATTGATTAACCCAGAGTTAAAGGGTTAGTTCACCCAAAAATGAAAATGATCTCATGATTTACTCACCCTCAAGCCATCCTAGGTGTATATGACTTTCTTCTTTCAGACAAACACAATCGGAGATATATTTAAAAATATCCTGGCTCTTCCACGCTTTATAATGGTAGTGAAACCCAAAAAAATGCATTCATCCATCATAAAAAATAATCCATATGGCTCCAGTGGGTTAATAAAGGCCTTCTGAAGCAAAGCGATGTGTTTTTGTAAGAAAAATATCCATATTTAAAACTTTATAAAGTAGAATAACTAGATTCCGGCAGATGGCTGTACGCATCGATTTGTGGCTACTACTATAATAATATTGAAGGTTAAATTAACTTATTTATATACAAACACTTAAATTACACTCAATTGTGTTTTTTATAATAAGTAAAGTTTAGAATTACGTTATTATATTTCTACTCCATCGTTTTGTTTTGTTTTAAATAGCCTTTAAACATTTAAATCGTGGCTGTCATAACTGATTTGTTCAAACATGCATTAAATATTGAAGAACATTAAAAATTATAATGAATATGTAACGGTGCCAAGCTATATTTATCAGAATGCTGCTCTCTAGAGTTTATTTTTTTTAGTTGACTAACGAGTTTATGGTCACTGAATATGGTTTTTCTGAGGTAAATGTGACGTTGCGTGACATTGTTTACAAGCTGTTTTATTGACGTCTTTCCGCGGTTGAAACACTGATTGAGCTATTACACAAGACATGATACGGATTTCGGTAAGTTGTACTGTGTATTTTAACATACCTTCAGATGTTTAGTCATGTTTATTTCGTGCTGTAACTGGTATTAAAGTGGAGGAGAGGATGTTTAGATGCGCTCCGTGCTGCCGCTTCTCTTTAACTGAGACGCTACAGCGATCTGTCACGTCACATTAAACAGCGCCAAAACGGTATTTATTTTTTGAATCTCATAATAAGATGGGCGTCATTTGAAATCTGAGACTTGGCTTCATATCAAAAGTAACAAAGCACAAAGATTACTGCGATTTATTGGATGGGAGGCGCGCTACATGTTCTGTTCATTCATCACCTGAAAACAGACTACACTAAACGATTCTTGGGATTTAAGAATCGATATCGGTTCGTAAAAATGAGAACCGATTAAAATCGAGAAATCAATATTTTTTTACCTAGCCCTAGCGCTTACGCTTTCAATACTCCTACATCCTGCGCCATACACCGCGTCACGGGTTACTCATTTGGCGACTTGCGCAGTATGCGTATGGTCATCTGCTGGAAGCTAGTTATTTTACTTTATGAAGTTTTAAATATGAATATTTTGTGCAAAACATGCCCCCCGTTCACTACCATTATAAAGCTTGGAAGAGCCAGGATATTTTTAAATATATCTCAGATTGTGTTCATCCAAAAGAAGATAGTCATATACACCTAGGATGGCTTGAGGGTGAGTAAATCATGGGATAATTTGAAATAATTTTTGGGTGAACTATGCTTTTAAGAGGCCATTCATATGGAACTAATTTTTGCGTTAAAAAGTGGAATTTAAAAAAATGCAAGGTCATGCTCATGTGCAAGGCACTGCAAAAGATGAGATAAATTGTCAAAAACATCCATTTAGTGCATAGTAAGATAGAAAAACAATGTAAACGTAGTGCAGTGAAATGAAAGGGTTAAGCATAGTGTGAAAGTACTTTGAGTTTTCAATGTATTCTTTTCCTCTCCATTGTGGCTATGTTAGACAATATAATGGGTTATATAAAACTTTTTTCATGACAGGGTCATTAGATCAGAGGAGGCTAACACCATGTTCCAAACAAATCACTTCTCTTTCATGATAATCCAAGGTTTTCCTAAGAAGCCATAATTGTGACAGTTTAGTTTTGAACTTTGCAGCATTACTCTAGATAGCCCCGCCCGCAATGAAATCCCATTGGTCGATCTCATGTAAATGACAGGTTGTCCTGCCCTTGCACCAGTAAACATCAGAGAAGATAAGAGATGTCGCTTCAAAAGGGAGGGGAAGTTATTTTGATTAAAGATTATGAAGGCACATGAATTTAAAAAAAAAAAAAATACTCATGTGTACAGATAAATCATTTATAATAAATACTGTTTAAAAGAAAAAAAAACAGTTGTCCATTTTGATTTCATGGTGACTTTAAGATCTCTTTATCTCACTTCTGAGAGTGTATTTGCTTGTTAATTATTTGCATTCTGGCAGTCACCATAAAATACTGGCACAGCACGTCTGGTGCATCCTGGACATCATGGAGGAATAAACAGGAAGAAGAAGGAAAAATTAGGTCACTGGGTTTGTTGCATTAAAGGAAGGCAAGTCACTTCCTCCTGTTACTCACGTCTGTATTGACTCTTTGGCGTCCAGCTCTGAGGAAAGACACAGAAAGAGTCAAAGTCAAACTCTTTCAGGAGTCAAAGTATGTTTGCATAACAATCCGTTCACACAGCGCAGCCTGCGAATGCCTCCCGACAGCTGCGTGGAAAATGCTTCCTAAACACCAGTGACATCTGAATAAAGACCTTCAGTTGATTATGTCAGTGCAGTTGGCGTTAAACCCACAAGCATGCGTGACAGACGTTAGCTCTAAGATTTACTATACTATCAAACCACCATCTTGAAGATCTCATTTAATTTAATGAGATGAATAAGAGTTTGTCTGGGTCACTGGTTACTAACTGACTTACTGGACGGACACATGGTACACACAGACACGCTGTTCAAGGAGAAAAGATATTGCTAATCGGTTTACTCACGGTGAACGCAAAGATGAGTAAGTTCAGAAACACTGGAGCAGTTGTTCAGGACATTCCGAGGAAGGAGGGTGTGCATTTCCAAATCAAGGAAACAGGAAAAATGCAGGGAATGCTGTAGAGATGACTGAACAGGGAGTCAGTCTTGACGGATAATGCTTGGGTGTGTGTGTCGGGGGTCAGGATGACTAGACTAGACAGTTTTATGTTTTTCATCATGAAAAGAAATTTATGCTCCATTTAATTAATTTATAGCATGGACTGAGTCTTTTTTTGTCCTTATGAAAAATTACTGTGGTAACCACAGTATTGTGGTCAGCTTAGTAAGCTTTTATTATTTTATTATTTTTTTGCATTAATAAAACATGACCCAACAACAATAATAAAATACCTATGGATATGAATTTATTTAATTTCATTTTAAAGTCAGCTTCTATATATCTTAAACTAAATACTTGGCTTCATATAAAAAATTTCTCTGGAAAAAGAAATAATGGTACAGGATACAATTCAACTCACTAAACAGTGACATATGGAGTAAGTTATCATATTTACTGTTTAAATTTAGTCTACTTTTGCTTATATATAAGAGTATTTAACTGAAAATAGATTCTAATAGAAGTCTAATTTTGTTGTTGTTTTTTTTTTAAACGTGAGCCTTCAAAGATGAAATAAATGCATAAAAGTAAAATATTAACAGCGTCCTCCATTCAGAGTTATCAGTCTGTCTGACGTCACGCAGCTCTAAACGCCAAACAAACAGCATAGTGGCACCGAGCGCGTGAGGGGAGGGACTGACAGCGCTGGTAATCCTATTGTGTCTCGCGCAGCCGGTGCGCGAGCTGCTGGTGTGTGGAGCAGTGCGCGCGGCCGTTTGGAACATAAGTGGGATTTATTTCTGCAGTACTTTGAGTCCATACGTATGTAACAACTACCCGCAACTGGAAGCTAAAGGGTTAGTATGCATACTGAGGCGTTATTTTATAGTTTTGGCTTGTGTGATGGTTTCATTTTGAAGCGCGCAAAATCTGAGACTGTAACTGTTGCATGTGTGATTTTACAGAGAGTGTAAACAACACTGGATATATGTACTGAAATCGCAAATGTGGCCATTTGCATGTTAAATATCCCTAAGGGGGGATTCAGATTGAACGAGTTTGTTCTTGCGTTTAAAAAATAGACGCAATAAGGCTCTCGAGACGCGTTTTAAAAGTTGAACTATTTTTAACCCTCTACCGCATATTGCTTGCATTACGAAAGTAATGTTAAAGAAATTGATTTTGATGATTGATTTTTTAGAATAGAATTGACCTCATTCCTAAAATAAAACAGACAACATGTAACGTTATCCTATATCACTTTAACCATATTTTACTGTAAAATGTATGAATCGCCTCATTATTTATGACGAAATTGGCATTCCAATAATTACATTAGTTTAGGTTTGAATTAAAAAAGTTATTTTATTTTTGTTAATAGTTTGTATATTGGAATGTTGCATTATGTTAAGTTATATGACATTTATGTTATTTAGCTCATATTTACCTCAGTAAAGTATTAGTGTCATGTAGTGATGGTGTTTATGTGGGTAACAGCTCTATATTTATAGTATTATTGACCACATTTGCTGGAAGTACCAATTTGGTCAACTTGAAATCATCATTCGGCTTTTCATTGTGCCACATGTGTTATTATCAGCACAATTTACAGTAAAGAAACTTATTTTAATAGCTCAGATGGGCTGGTATATCAACATTACATGATGCGATGACATATACAGTTAGGAACTTTGAAATACAGAGTGAAAAAATTAAATAATGAAATGGTTGGTCATTAATAATGAGTACTCATTGCATCCACTGTGCAATAGAGGGTTAAACTGTGAAGCAAGTATGCAAGAATGCATCATGGGTCTTTAGATTATAAGGGCGCTGTTATGCGTCTAGATGTATTATGACATTATCTTGACAGATGTTGAAATTGAAACATTTTTGTTTGTCTTTCTGGGATGTTTAAGGGTTTGTGTGATGTGATGGATTGTTCCATATGTGAGAATTCCATAAGAGCAGCAAATGCAGATAAACACACATAGCATGAGAGGAATGTGTGTGTCTATAGCTCATTCTTATGTTGTTTATTACACACACACACACACACACACACACACACCATGCACTAATGGTTCATGCCTGGGCTATACATTACACTATGTAAACCTTACCTTTAGTACTTAAACACACTGTCAAATAGCTCTCTATATAGAAATATACTGCTTTATGTGGTCTGTGTTTACTCAGTGTTATGTCTGTGTATGAATTCCCAGTTAATGGTGCTAATAAACATCATAACCTTGGCATTTGCATATTTGGTGGCGTTATATATCAAAAAAGAACTTAGGATATATTCAAAATGATGTGCTTTGCAAGTATAACTCATACTATAATTAATTTATCAACTGCATAAGTGCTTTTCGATGTGTAAGCAATGCGTCTGGAAAAACAGGCACACCAAAAAGCATGCAATGATGCAATTCAGCAGCATAATGATGTTATTTTAAATGTAATTAGCTCACCCATTTGCATATTAGCCTTATTTATTGAAGATCACTGGAGTAGATCTGTCAGCGGTGACATCGTGCTTGGCACATTATGGTTTGCTAACTGGCTCAGCCGTGCCCTGGTCATGAAGATGGGTGATTGTTGAACACTCAGCGGGCACAAAGGGCTCTCGTTAGCCTCCTGAGTGTGTGAACTGGCACCGGGATCAATGGCAGCGGGCTTGTGAAAAGCTGGTTCATTATGAACCCTTGAGAGCTCGTCACTCACCCGCTGCGAGGTAAAGAGGAGCCAAAAGATGGACGGTGATCTCAGATCTTTAAAGCTTCTGTTTACAATTGGGAAAGGGGTGCTGATCCTAGAACAGCATAAATGGGTCACCTCTATGTACTCATGGGAAAGCCACATTAAGGTTAATGTACAGCCAGGTGATGGAGGGGAGGACAGAGAGCGTGTGGGTCATAGATCGTTAAGTTCATTTGGAGAGGAAGGTAATCTATTAGAGTATCTGTAGGTAGTAAGAGTGGGGTCACAGGTCTCTGGAGTGAACTAAAGTGCTGGGTAAAATGATTGAAGATCGAATCATGAGGTAGTTGAAGCAGTGCTGATGTTGGTTATTAGGAAATGCAGTACAGTTAGGCAAGTGGTATTTGTTTTCATGCCATTGTTTGGCACTTTGGTTCCATGTAAGATGCTATTCTAGATCAGAGAGTCTTTTTTTTTTTTTTTGAATGGCTTCCAGCCCTTTGTACCAAACAAACCAAATGCTTTTGTTGCGGAACTGCTCGTTGTACCTGTACCATTTTTTCACTTGTTTACCAGTTAAATCCATTTTAATCCATGCAGTGAAAATGAATAGGGATGGAAGCTGTTGATTTCCAAAAATATCAACAAAAAAAGCACTATAAAAATAGTTCAGACTACCTTAATGGTATAATTCAAGTCTTCAGAAGCCTTATGATTATGAACTACACTACTGTACAAAAGTTTGGGGTTAAGATTTTTTTTTTTTTTTTTTTTTTTTTTAAGAAATTAATACTGTTATTTAGCAAGAATGCATTAAATTCATCACAAGTGGCAATAAAGACACTGGTATTTTAAACTTTCTATTCATCAAAGAATCCTGGGAAAAAAAATGTACCAGGGTATCCACAAAAATATTATGCAATAACAACTGTTCTTAGCATTGATAGTAAGAAATGTTTCATTAGCAGCAAATCAGCATACTAGAATGATTTCTGAAGGATCATGTGACACTGAAAACTGGAGTAATGATGCTTAAAATTCAGCTTTGCATCACAGGAATAAATGACATTTTACCTATTATGACCTATTATGCCCCTTTTCACAAGATGTAATATAAGTCTCTGGTGTCCCCAGAATGTGTCTGTGAAGTTTCAGCTCAAGATACCTACATTTCATTTATTATAGCTTGTCAAATTTGCCCCTATTTGGGTGTGAACAAAAACACACCATTTTGTGTGTGTCCCTTTAAATGCAAATGAGCTGCTGCTCCCGGCCTCCTTTCCAGAAGAGGGCTCGCGCTTCACATACTCAGCAACAACAAAACTGGAGAATCTCACGCAGCTAAATGAGGATTGTCAGTAACAGTGTTCAGCACATCGTTCAAACCGGAGTCAAACACTGATGGAGAGACTCAGGAAGAAGTTACAACTTTTAGAATGCAACTGGACATTTCTGAATAGTTAGTGGATAAATTTATGTAGTTGTTGTGGAGTTAAGTTGATTCAACTCACCGACTAGCATGTACCGTTATTTTATTATTTTTTTTTTTGTGCAAATCCAGTGTTAAAATAGAAAACAGTTATTTTAAATTGTAATATTATTTCAGTGGCCTTAATGAGCGTAAGTGACTTCCATCAAAAACAAACCCCAAAATTTTGAACGGTAATGTATTTTAATCTGTAATACCAATCAGAGCTAAAATTCAGGTCTTTAGGGTTTATAAGCATACTCTCTAACCACTGAATTGGAAAGAATGACCTATTTTTAAATGTCAGATAGTTTTAATGAACCATCATGTGAAGTGTGAAATGTAATTTCAGATCCCTTTCCATGGCTGTGACTGCTCAACAGTGTCTGTCTTTTCATTTCTGGATCTTTTGCCTCACTGATAAAGCAGCCATGCATTGCAGCTGAGAGGAATGAGCTGGCAAGCACTTCTATACATTCTTTCTCTCTTGATGAAACAGGTGCTGTGTTAATTGGTAAAGAGGCCTTGTTTACTGCTAGATGGATTTATTTACGATTCATTTAGCCTCCTCTTGGTCCTCAGACGGTCTGTTTAGGCCTCTTGTGTGAGTGTGCATGTGTTATATGTGCTCAAGTGGTAGGAAGATGAGACCGCAGCAGATGGTCTGTAAACTGTGTTCTAGCCGGACCCCTGTCGAGTCTGCCCTTTGTTGCACGGATGCATTCCTATGTGAGCGGGTCGGTGCATATGCCATGACACTTTAGTCTTGGCTTAGGTTGCCCTTATCTTACTCTCCATTCATCTCCAGCCTCAGGCGGTGGGCTGCTGCTCAGCATTCCAGCTTTTGTCTCCTTCATTTCCATTTGTAAAACAGGTGTGGATGCCAAAACACTAGAGCAAGTTTACGTGTAAATGAGATGGGTTGTGCTGACTTTTAAGATTTTTCTTTGAGTGGTTTTATGTGTTAAGTAAACAAAAATGTATCTTAATAGGTGACCTGATAGGTAAAACTACTGTATCATAATGAAGGTCAATTGCAGGTTGAAGCAGTTTTTAAAGGTAGTAACAAAAGGTCTGAAATGGTGCAAAATTGCAATGAAAAACTAATATGCAGACATTTTGGTGCATGAAACTATAAAATTACTTTAAAGTTAAAATAAAATGCTATGGTATGGTATGTACAGAATATGGCCTTACCATGCTTGTTTTTCCGTTTTATTGGAGGGTGTCCTATGGAAGCTTGTTTCCGCCATGAAATAAAAATAAAAAAGGTAATTGTTATTTTTTATCTCACACTTTTTTTTTGTCAGAATTGCGAAATATAAACTAACAATTGCGAGTTATAGTCAGAACTGCGTGATATAATGTCAGAATTGCGAGTTATAAAGTGAGAATTGCGTGATATAAACTCATAATTGCGAGTTACAGTCAGAATTGCGTGATATAAACTCAATTGCGAGAACAAAGTCAGAATTGTGACTTTATAACTCGCATTTGGTTATTGAGTTTAAATCTTGCAATTCTGACTCTTTTTTCTCAGAATTGTGAGTTATACTAAACTTGTGAGTTATTGTGAGTTATACTAAACAATTGCATGTTATAATGTCCAATTGTGAGGGAAAAAAGACTGACGTTTTTTTCTCAGAATTGCGAGTTTATATCTTACAATTCTGACTTTATAACTCACAATTGCATGTTATAAAGTCAGAATTGTGAGATATAAACTCAATTCTAAGAAAAAAGTCAGAATTGTGAGTTTATATCATGGAATTCTGAATTATTAACTTGCAATTGTCAGTTTATATCGCAAAATTCTGAGAAAAGTCAGGATTGTGAGATGCAAACTTGCAATTACCTTTTTTATTCTTTTATTTAGTGGCAGAAACAAGCTTCCATAGTTTCCTTCTGTAAACCTGATGAGTTTGCTTAAATGTTTTTTGTTTAAATAATCCATTGCCATGTCTAAGTCACTTCAGTAGGCAAACCTTTAATCTAGAACATAAAATACAGGGCAGTTTTTGTAAATTTAACACCCTGTTTGGCTACCCAAATGAATTAAGGGAGTCGTTTTACATAAATGAAACTAATGCAAATCTCACAAGCAAAAACTAATCTGACAAAAATAGGCCACAACACTCTCGGTTGTGCACGCAAGCTATTTCTGAATGATCAGTCGCCCCGTTTTGAGCAGTGCCGCGGAGAAGTCAATGGAATCACCGTTGTCGTTGTTTTTCCTTCAACGATTTCCATCTGCTTTGCTTCTCGACAGTCTATAAATACATGTTTAATGGTCGGCAAACTGATCTTGTTGCAGACGAAAATCAATGATCAAGACGGCGACAAATCCCTGGAGAATTACATAAATGAATACAATGAATAATTTAATCTTTCACTCTAATCATAACTCCATTAACTCTTTAAACTCTGCCTCAGCGCATGGGTCGGGCATGTCAGACATGCTTTTAAAGACTAGTAATCATCTCTCTCCATATGGATGAGGGGCAAACCAAGATGTATCCGGTATTGATCTGATTTTCTCTTGCTTTTTCTTTCTGTGAATGTATGTGTCCTGTTTATTTGCTTAAACCATTTGAGTGGGAAAAGATCTGCACTATTAAAAATAAAGATTTCAATTAGAGCGCAAAAAGACTTTGCAGTCTGATGCCGTAAAAGCTTAATGACATTTTATTCTCTTGTGGGGGATCGATCTATCTATCTATCCATCCATCCATCCATCCATCCATCCATCCATCCAGCCATCAATCCATCCATCCATCCATCCATATATACATATACATATACATATATATATATATAGGAGTAATGTAGCGGTTTTAACCTAAAGTAAAAAGTCGTTATTTTCAACACTCTTTCTTTCAAAGTGGTTTTTAATCCCATGGGCCAGCTCAAGCGGCCCATGCATGCTGTTCTCACAAACAGGACAGACACCTCATTCCCCAGCAGACTAAACATGTGACATCACCACACATCAACTGAGACAAACCCACAGTCAGAAGTCTCAGGCTCAGCTCCCTTCACAAATGTCAACACACCTGTACATTTGTAAATAATGGCTTTGAGTCAAGGGCTAATGACAGATCACAGAAGTGTCAGTGCGGTTTAGTACACAAAGGCATGCTCTGCCTCTCCTCTTTAATGACGGAGACCTAATTGGTTGTTGACATGGTTTGTTGAGAAGAAAGTTTTGGGGACTGAAAGTGAAGGAAGCGAATGAGATTTACCTGGCCCTTGCAATTGGAACTGTGTTTATGAATGTTTTTTTATTTACTTGAATATTTCATGCCAAATTTTATTTTATTTTTTGGTATTTTTAAATGGGGGAAAAATGTTAACAACTCAAACCAACAAACATCTGACCATTATTTCCATTTTCTCTCTGTAGGGGGCGACAGGGAGCGAATGACATCCAACCATGAGACGTACCTACTTATGGCCAGCACACAGAATGACATGGAGGATTGGGTGAAGACCATCCGCAGGGTGATATGGGCCCCATTTGGAGGAGGTGAGCTTCTGCAACCAATTTATCAGAATAAGTCAGCATTGGTTAATGGTTATAAACAAGCTGGTCACAGTTTAACTTTGCTTTACTCACACAGCCTCAGCTTTGCTATATATTATGATACTGTATAAGTATCAAACGCTAACCAGTTAAAGGTGTTAATAATATTTGAACATCTTCTTGCAATGTTAACAGCTCTATACCTTTCAGAAGTGATTTCCATTACATTCCATTATCTTTAAAATATTAGGGCTGTTAAAAGATTACAGTAAATGTGTGAGTGATGCAGTATAATTAGTTGTTTGTGTGGAAACGCAGTATTAAGAAAAAACTATGCAAATAAAGCCTCAGTAGAATCACCCATTGAGCAACATGCAGTAGATTGAATCAGCGTTTATGAATGAATTGGTTGAGTGATTTAATCAATGACTTATTCATTCATTCATTCATTCTGACATTTAAATGATTAAATTTTAGCAGTGGTTTGGAGTTGAAATTATATCATTAGGCTTTTTTCTCTGGGTTAAAGTTGGAGCAGGTTGCATAAAGACTTAATATAGATTTCATTTATGCAGAAAATGCCATTAGGTTTTTGAGATAGTTGTCAGTTTAATTGACTCTCGATGAGTGGTGTAATTGCTGTTGGTTATCCATGTCTCTCTTTGAGCGTGGTAATGAGTGAACTTGTTCGTTACTGTGTGGGTGTGTTTAAAGGTGTGCTCATTTTTTCAGCCTCACATACAGCACCAACATCATGAGACTGTCCACTTTCCAAGTTTGGTTTAAAGGTTTGTTCACCAGCCTGCAAGAATGGCTCATCCTTGCATGGCCGTCTGAATGATCCCACTCTCTGTGGGCAAAAATCAACCATTCATAATAATAAGCACATCTGACCCGGCCTCAGTGTTGAGGGTACCCAGCTATGTGATACAGACTGACAGCGTTGAACTTGGAGAGGCATGTTGTGGACTCGTCCTACATGATGTTGCATCAACTTTCACCTGCTGGCTTATCATGAAATATATTTTTCTTTCTTATAAACACAATGTTACATAAATCAATTGTTTAATTACTCAAAAGTTAAGTTATGGCCAGCTTTTGTGTTTTTGTGACCGGTTTGTAATCTCTTTAATCTCCCGGTTTGTCCTAACCTATATTTCTGTGTGAACTCAATTGGTTCACTGGATTTTGACAAATTGAGACTTTGTTACGATCTTGGGTGGCATTTCTGTGTACAAAGCCATTTATATCTGAATATATGTTATATATATGTTTAGCCAAAAATAATTAAGATTCCTTAGGAATGCATTTAGTGTTCACATTTGTAGTTGTGAAAGTGACATTCCCCTCCTCAGTCAGCTGATTTACATGATAGGTCACTGAGTCAAACAGTGTACAATATCCCACTGCAAGGGTTCTATGGGGTTTCACGACCACCCAGTTGCAGTGCATGTGTGTTCTAGTCTCTTCTCCTTGACCTTTGACATCTCCGTCTCAGATTTGATTTGAGCATGTGTGTGCAGCTGCAACAAGTTGATAATTCATTAGATCGCAGTCGTTGTTTATAATCATTATCAGATGTAATTAGATTTTGACTTGTTATTTGGCTTTTGCTGTGTGATTACACTTCTGTCAAAGCTTTCTGAAGTGACATTTAAGTGTCTTTGTATTATGGAGTACTGACGCTCTGAGGATGACATTTGTGTGATCCAAGTGAGATCACATATTAGTTAAAAGTTACTAAACAAGGAACTTTAATGTTAAATGTTGTGACTGGTTAGAACTAACACTTCACATCCACATCCAGTCCTGGTTAAGATTCTCTTAATGTCACGCAATGTTGTTAGTGTTAAAGGGTCAGTTCACCCAAAAATGAAATTTCTGTCACCCTCATGTCGTTCCAAATCTGTAAGACCTTTGTTCATCTATAGAACACAAATTAAGATGTTTTTGATGAAATCGGAGAGAGTTCTGACCCCCAAGAGAAAGCAACGAAATTACCACATTCAAGGTCCGGTAAAGTAGTAAAAACATCATTAAATATGTCCACGTGACTACAGTGGTTCAACCTTTATGTTATGAAGCGACGAGAATACTTTTTTCTGTGCAAATATAGGCAAGTATTAAAACAATGTGTACATGTGTATATGAGTGAAAAAGTGCAGAAAAGAATGACAACTCGATTATACAGCTTATACCATTGAACAAAATTGTTTTTTAAAAATTAAATATTTAATAACTTGCATTTGAAAACTAATTTGACCATATTTTGCTTATTTTTTTCTCATGCCAACCCTGTTGAAAAAAACAGCATATGCTGGTTAGGTATGTTTTGAAGCATAGCAGCTGGTTGTGCCGGTCCTTAGTTGGTCATGAGCTGGATTAAGCTGATCCTGAGCTGGAGCTAATTGCTTAGGACCAGCACTTGACCAGCTTAAACCAGCTCATGACCAGCTAAGAACCAGCTTAAACCAGCTCATGACCAATTAAGGACCAACATAAACCAGCTCAAACCAGCTGCCATGCTTCAAAACATACCTAATCAGCTGTATTTTTTTCAACAGGGAACGAACAGACTAAAAGCACTATGTCCAAAACTCGCTGCACCTCTCCGCTTCGATTTTCCACATATATTCCAGTCATAGGGGCAGAGGTGTGTTGCCAAAATCTGAGCCATTGATAGGCCATTGTTCAGCAGGGGAGCTAAGAACCTCAGACCGCTGCTCCGCGTTTCTCATAACTGAAAGATATTGTGACAGACTCCTTATAACCTGCACATAAACAAACAGTACAGAGTTCTGAGAACATATTTTAACATCCAGTTTAATAATATTCAGGATTGTAACAAATAAAAATCAGTTTATCCAAGGAAAAAGATGTTTCCATCATGACTGACACATTCAACCGACAGCCCTGTATACTGCATTGCATTGCATTAAATAAAATGATTTACAGCACTATAAAGACTTCATAGACAACATAAGATGTACACAAACCTTTATTTCATTGAATGAACCAATTCGGCGGCGTCGAGATGTGCTCCCTCCTGATGAGGATGCAAAAAGCCTGCACTTTGTGTAACCCAACCACTGGGTTGTTGTGTCGGTGGGCGGGTGGGGGAGGGGTGTATTGTCTCAACTGTCAGTGAGATTGACCAGCCTCTAACCCAATGGTTGGGTAACACAAAAACTACCCAACCATGGAAAAAATAACCCAACAAAATGACCCAACAGGCTCAACTCTGCATTTGGGTAGAAAAAAACAACCCAGCATTTTTTAGAGTGTATGTTTACTGTACTCGTTTCATTGTTTGAGATGTTAATCCGGGCCTGAAGGCTTAGACAGAGAATATTCATTCAAAATGCATGTTTTTATTCTTCATTGAGGAAGATCAAAGAAACAATCTTTATGTGTTTAATCTTTTCCGCCAATGAACTGGAAGGCCTTCTAGGCTGAGTGTGATTTGCCCACAGCTATTGTGGAGCTTTTGTGCGGAGCACCGTTGTTCAAACTTCTACCAAAAAACACGGCAGTGTGAACAGCAGGAATGAGGGCAGAAGGCTGGGAACAGCCACAACAGACGATTACACAGCTAAGAGCTTAACAGCTTTTTTTTAACACTAACCTATAGGGAGTGGAGTGGAGGGGGGTTGTTTTGGCTCTGTCGTACTCTCAGCTTTCGAGTACAGGTCAGGTCTGAGCTTTGGATGGATGGAGTGGTTCGTCTCCTCCCCTTTGAATCCGAACCTCCTTAAAGCAGGGAAAGCACTCTGTTTCCAGACATACAGGAGAAGGGAACAGTGAAAGTACAAGGAATGGCTTTAGGGCAATCTGACCAATCTGTGGACGAAAAGGAGACGAGATGAGATGAAGAGAGGGGATCAGAGGAGAGGAGGGGGGGACCAAAGAAACCGCAAGAGAACAGCTCAAAGGGTGTGCAACTGTAACAAGGGATAAAAAGAGATGAGAAAAGACCATCAGAGACCATCAAAAAAAGAAGAGACAACCTCAAAGGTATGAGATGAGACAGGAGGACCTAAAAGGTGCAAGACTGTAATGAGAGGAGAAGTTTGCAGGAAGAGCCATCTGCCAGCTGCTCATATTTGATTTTCTGTATGATAAGAGCTGCAGAGCAGCACAAAGAGCACTGTGTTTGAATGCGTGAGGTCAGCAGAAAAGCCTTGGACAGCTTGAAGATGCCGTGAAGTTGAGTGTGTGTGTTTGTCCAATGCTGTTAATTGCTATTGTGAAGTCAAAGTCAGAGGGACTATTTAACCCAAATGTGACATTAAAGCTCTGAGACGGGGATTCACAAACAGAGTGCTTACAGGGGATCCAGGCATGAGAAACCAAGTTATAAGCCAGGAGAACTCACCGAAGGGAGAGAAAATCCATCAGGAGATTACCTTTGGCTGGAAGCACAAGTCTGATTCATCAAACTTTTTTCATGGGAAACAAGAAACTCATGCAAGAGCTTCTGCATAAATCATTAAGAGTTGAAGCCAAGTGAATGTCTACATTCAGTTTATTTACTTTTGTTCCTACTGTGTTTTAGGCAGATCATCATCTCACACCTGTGTGTGCACCATAAGAACTTGTCCAGAGATACATTATTGGAAATTTCTGTGTTTATTCATCCAGAAAGGATCTATGTAGAAAAGTAAAAGTAACTATACGAATTATGTCCTTTTTCTTTCCGCATTTTGAGGTCCACTTGCGATCCAAGTGCGGATCTTCTCAAAGTTACAGTATGTTTCCAAAGCTTTTCCCCAAGACTTTGGTTGGAGGAAATTTCTAGCTGGGACTTAACGTTTTGGATGAGATTCTCGTGCCATTGTGTTTTTGTTCGGCCATAGTGTGACTGCAGGCCACGTCGGACTAATTGTTGAAGATGCTTGGAGGCAGACAGTTCGGATGCACCTTCTTGCATCCTTTATTTTACTATAGTTTCATGCACAGAAGTGTCTTCCGTAAAATTAAAAGTTGCATCAGCTTCAAACATGGTGAGTCAGACATTCTTTTGAATGTGAAAAATCAAAGAAAATGTGAAATGTTGTTTCTCTCATCTGTCCAACCCCCTTTTTTACCCTCCAACAGCTCAGACAGGAAAGGGCGGTAAATCTCTTCCTGTCTTCTAGGTTTAGTTGAATTTGTACCATCTCGTACCCCATGTCTGTGTCCGGAGACCCGGAAAGCGCCACCGATCCAAAGCTTCCAGGAAGTCTGGCCTAATCCCTGCTCATATGCATGCCACATGTGAATCACGCTTGTTTTCAGCCTGACTGATGCAGACAAAAGAACAATACAGGAGAGGAAGTGTGCGATTTTCTTCTCAGAGAACATGACATGAAAGAATAGCTTAAATCAGGCTTCTCTCTTTCCTTACTTTTATGGGGCTATTTTGTCTCTGATAGGAGGATCAGGAGTAGAGGGATCAATCTATGTTTTGCAACATGGACTTTTCAATTGAGTTAAAAACTAATTTTCAGATAGCTCAAGACTTTTTTTCCATAACAATATTACAATAGCACACCAATGCATTAAAGGACTGGTTCACTTAAGAATTCAAATTTCCTGATAATTTACTCACCCCCATGTCATCCAAGATGTTTAGGTCTATCTTTCTTCAATCGAAAAGAAATTAAGGTTTTTGAGGAAAACATTCCAGGATTTTTCTCCATGTAGTGGACTTCAACAGGGTTCAACGGGTTGAAGGTCCAAAGCTTCCAAGGTCCCAGCCAAGGAATAAGGGTCTTAGTGAAATGATCAGTCATTTTCTAAAAAAAAGAAAACATTATATACATTTTAACCAAAATGCTCGTCTTGCACTGCTCTGCGGTAATCACGTTGGAAAGATAATGCGTGACGAAGGCGTCTCATTTTCTCCTCCAACTTCAAAATCGTCCGACATCGTTGTTTTACCTTTTTTGTAAAGGTCGTTTGACTTAGTCTTTGCACGTTCGCTTTGTAGACATTGGAACGGTACTTTCGCCTACGCGTGACCTTTCCAACGTGATTGCATAATGCGTGGCGCATCGCAGAGCTAGCTTATCTGGTAGCTTATCTGGTCCTCATGAACTATGGGCTTGTGTTTCAGGAATCTTTGGTCAGAAGCTGGAAGAGACAGTTCGATATGAACGACGTTATGGCAACAAAATGGCTCCCATGCTGGTGGAGCAGTGCGTGGACTTCATCCGCCGCTGGGGTCTACGAGAGGAAGGGCTCTTCCGTTTGCCTGGACAAGCCAACCTCGTCAAAGAGCTTCAGGATGCTTTCGACTGTGGAGAGAAGCCGTCTTTCGACTGGTACTTGCTCTAAATACATTTATAGTCTCTGTTATGAATATGAAATGAATCTGTGTGAATGCAGACGTGCACAACTTTAAATCTTCTAAAGCATCTCATTCAGATTTTCTGTATTATCTGGCTTGCCTTTCTTATCTTCTCTCTCCAGTTTGTTTCTTTGTCTCAGGAGCATGCACATTGAGAGATGTAATAGTCATGGAGGATTTTAACGAGGTTTTGGTTGTAAACAGGTGGACGGGGAGCTAAAATGTGATGCATGTAATGCCACAATCTTTCATTCCCCTGCTGAAAAGACTATCTTGTGTTGGTTTGGTGCTGGTCTAGCTGGAATTTTAACCATCATGATCATTATGATGAATCTGTTTGACCGAAACACAACATGCTGGTAATTCCTGTGGCTCAAACAGTAGACTGTGATGCTAGCAATGCAAAGGTCATGGGTTCGATCACAAGGGAATGTATGAACTGATACACTACTGCAGGGCTATTCAACTGGCGGCCCACACCACCAACCCTACTCAAGACTACCAAGCGTATTATATGCATGCCATAAAGTGCGTATCATATGCACGCCAAAACTCATTTTGCGAATATTTCAGCAGTTATTATGTGTGTCCCGTATTTCTGTCGACTGAACCAGCGATACCAATTATTAATGAATTAATCATTCTTTTGTCTCGATTCTTTGTTTTCCGTGAATTGGCCAAATGGGCTTGCATAACTATCTGAAATGATTTGGATTCGTTCGGACCACTCTGTCACTGAATCATCTATGGTTGTTTCTCGGTCAGTAACAACAAATACAGAACAAATAGCGCTGTTTTCATGTGTTTCACTAGTTTACTTTGAACTACGCAGCACGGCCCAGTGGATAACTGAACGAAAGCTTAAAGGAGCTGCGCGTTTATTCCCGGTCACCATTATTAAACAGCGTTGCGACATCTAGTGAGTAATGTTTCAATTCGACACACACCTCTCGGTTACAAACCACAAATCACTTGATGATTAAACTAGTTTTGAATCGGATGAATCAGCCTCAACATTCCCAACAAGACTGATGAGAAAAACAGGAGAAACGTGCCATGAATGAAGATAGAAGACTTTTAAATCCCAAAATCACCACACTTACAAACATTTACCATGAATGAACTGTGGTAATTTACCATGGATTGTGGAAATGTGGAATATTTATATTGAATACCGTGTTGTAGTAATTTATATTGCAATATATTTATTAAGTGGGTAGGGGAATATATAATTCATTTCTTTGTGAAGGTGTGTGTAGTTTTTACCTGCATTTAGGCGTTTTTTATAGGCCTATATAACATATCATAATATAATATCATTTGACAGTGGTAGTAGTGAGTAGCCATGTATGGTTTTACCTGTGGTTACCAAGTCTCACTGTCAGAATATTTTCATTTAAGCCTATGTTAATTATAGAGAAAAAAATTCTTACCAATAAGAAACCTCAAACCACAATAAGATAAGCATATCTGCTAGATGCATACATTTAAATGGTGACCTCTTTACAAATAACATAGCTTTTAAATAATGTCTGAACTGAGTCCTAATTAAATGCATTATGAAAGTTTTTATTTATTTATTTATTTATTTTTTAAAGTGACACATGGCTCCAGTGACAAATCAAAGTAAAAAGATGCAAATGACAGCTCTGTTTAGAGCCTCACTTCATAATAAAACCCATTAGTGTGCCATCTTTTGGCTTTTTGCTTGATCAAATGGATTTGCTTTCTTTTCTTTTGCTTTCTTCTAAATCTGGATTACATCCACAAATTTGCATTTATGAATTAGCAAGACAAAATCTTCCTTTTTAACACCACCAGGTTTTTATTTTGTCTTTTTCTCCCTGTATATGACGTTTGCCAAATAACCTATTTTCCATTTAGCATAGATGTTTATCCATTATTAGACTGAAAGTGCAGCATTTTGTCAATTTTAATGGAATGTCCTCTCAGGACATTACATTACATTACATTACATTAAAATGTAGACGGTGGGCACTTTCTCTTTCAGGAAAAGCATTCTCTGCACTTCCATGATAACACCAGCAGCTGTTTTCCGGGTGATTTACAGTCTGATTTTAGCGATGGCTGTCAGGGCTTCACAATCACGCTGTCAGGAAGAGACATGCCAGGAAAAGCACACTGCATATTTAACACTGTTCATATTTAGATCTTACTGGTGTCTGAAGCAAAGGTGATAATTATAAAGGGTCATTGCACAAAAAAATGCATTTGGTGGTTACATTATACATGTGCCAGCTATTCCTGTATAGCCCACCCAGAAAGTGTCAATAAATCCAGCAAGTTACGGTGTTGTCACGAGCCCAGGTCCTCTATGGGGCCGTTACAGGGCTGATCAGTGATGTGCTAGTACTTGCTTTGATTTAGTACCAGCTTCCTGTTACTCATCATTAGATACACTGGGATACCAACACAGGGATGTCAATCTGTCATTTAGGGTGTGTTCAAACTTGGTTCTTTTGGTCTTGACCAAAAAGACAATTAGTCCTGGTTCGCTTAGCATTCACACTATCATTTTTAACACCGAACCTAAAGATACAAAGCAAAAAAGTTCATTTGGAAACAAACTGAGACCCACCTTTTCAGGGGTTCGGATGGCAGCAATCACACTTATTCAAATAAACAACACTATTAGAACAATTGCGCCAAAGTTCATTTTAATCTAACCAAACCTAAGTGTGAACATCACCTTAAAGTTTCCTACACTGCTTTACATGCCTTATTTCTTCTTTAATGTTTAAAAACTGGATGCTTCTAGCTTTTCATTGGTCACTTTAACATTAATATGTCTACACTTTCCATCTTTCTCTGCAGTAACACAGACGTTCACACCGTGGCATCCTTGTTGAAGCTGTACTTGAGAGAGCTGCCTGAGCCAGTCATCCCGTTCTGTAAATATGAAGAGTTTCTGGCCTGCACCAAACTCCTCAGCAAAGACCAGGATGAAGTGAGTCACCTCATAACACTTTTAATAAAATAAATGGAGGCATGAATGGCTGAGCTTCACATTGCAAGTATGCGGTCCTTTTGTACTTACTTAGTAGCAGTAACATAGGTTACACTTTATTTTACAGTGCTGAAGTTACATTGTAATTACTCTAATAAGTACTGAGTACTATTAATTAACTACATGTACTTACTATAGAGTTACAGTTAGGGTTAGGTTTTGGTTTAGGGTTAGTTATTTGTAATTAGACATAATTTACTGTTATTACTACAGTAAGTACATTTAGTAACATGTTACTACGGCACTGTAAAATAAAGTGTTACCGTAACATATTTCAGTACTTAAGATAGTGATTATTGAGTGTCATTAATGATGCAGGTTGCCAGATATATACATTATGGTTCAAAATATTGGGGTCAGTTAGATTTCTTTATTGGGTCATTCCATTCCATGTCAATTCAACCAGAGGGTCCCCGGCTCAAATTTTTGATTTTGTTAATATTTTTTCTGTAGGAAGACAAACATAAATAGTGATGAAAGCCAAAATATTAAATGTCACAGATATATAATGACTGAGTAATCCACTATTTTGTAAAAAATAACAATTTTCACCTGAGATCACCTGGCAGCATCATTATTTTATTTTTACACAGAGATTAGTAGGTCTATTAGTAAAATCTGTTGACTTTAGCAATCTTTGTTTCATTATATGCCAACAGTGACAGTTCAAAAATGGCAAAAAGCACTTCTTGTGTTTCTTGCCTCAAGTTTGCTTGCCTGTAACTCAATAAGTATTAAAGATATCTTAATATCCTTTATATGTATATGCCCCTTACTGCTGATTGGCTACAAGTGTGTTTTGGTGGTCGGTTCAATCCACTTTTAACAGCGTTTCTCTGAAATCGCTTACTGCACCTTTAACAAACTGAATAAATGTAAAGGATCATATCTTTTTCATAATGAGCCTACTGTAGACTCAAGGTATTGTTGAACTCTTTGGCACCATTCCTCTTGCTATTTCTCATTTCTGTTTGAGTTAGTTCCCACCATCAGGCTGAGAGAATGGCATATGACTCGTCACATTATTCTCCTGCAGTCTTTCATCTTGCATACATCCATTTCTTATTTTTTCTGAGCGGGATGACCCCGAGGAACGGATACAGCCTCATTCTGACTTTTAAGTTAAACTTTTACCTTGCGTAAATTACCAGCGCGTCCAGCCAGAGGCTTTTCAGGATAGAATCAAAGTGCACGATGGGGTCTTGCAACATTGAGTTTAATTTACTGCCCCAAGGTTTTGAATGAGATTCGTACCTGTGAGAACCCCTCGAGTATGGTACACACAAAGAATCGTGGTACATTGTCAAAATGAAGCAGAAGGCTTTACTGGATCCATTTGTTTTTGAGAAATGGCTTTCTCATGTGGTGCAGCAAAGCAATTTTCATCAGAGAGAGCCTGCAGGGAAAAGACATATCGACCATGATAAAAACAGATCTGGGTTAGAGCACATCATTACATCTAGACCGTCATCAATTGTTAAACTCATTGACCCATGCCTAGACGGAGAGCATAGTAATAACGAAATAAATTGCAATGTGAATATTTAAAGTCAATTAGGAAGAGTTCAACAGACTTTTAAAAGCAATGGGACAGGTTAAAGTGTCTTTTGATTTAGTAAGTCTTTAAATTATGTAGTCCAGAATGATCATTTAAAATGTAATTACGGAAATCAGTTTAAACAAATGCATAATTTGCTTTCTTTTTCTTTTTTGTCTATGCAGGGAATGAAGGAATTAAGAAGACAAGTAGAAGGTCTACCTCTGGTGAACTACAATCTGCTTAAATACATATGCAAGTAGGTGCTTTTTTTATTCTATTCAGTTCTATTCAGCTCATCACATTATGCGTTAGTGTTGGGAATTTTTCAGGTTAACATATTACATTGTTACACCTATATATCGCTTTATAGGTGAATTATAGAAATTTACTGAAATGATTTGTTCAAAACACTGATTCATTCAGGAGCGAAACAAGTGACTGTCTTTGAGTGAGTCAGTGAATTAATTTACTCAATGGCAAAAAATAAGGGATATTATATTATATTATATTATATTATATTATATTATATTATATTATATTATATTTACCGAGCCCAGCATATAGAGAGGGAAAAAAAAAAAATATATATATATATATATATATACTGGCCACAAATTAATAATTTGTTCCTTGATTTAGTAAATTTAGTAAATTATTACAATGTAGCCACGATTTATTAAAACAAGGAAACAAATTCTTAATTCATAGCCACAGTGTATATATATTTTTTCCTCATGATATTATATAATCTTATTTTTGTTTGCAATAGTAAAGATCCATCCAATAAAACTATAAACAAACAAATAAATAATAAAGTAAATATTACTACAAGGCTGTTTTATATCAAGTAACCATGTGGTAGTGCCTGTTTTTAAAAACTGTAAAAAAAAAAAAAAATATGCCATGATATAAAAATGGGTCATTTTATGTATTTACATGTTTATTTATTTGTATTTACGTCTTTTGTTATCCATTCAAATTTGTACATTCAGTTGCAGAAATCTGAGTTGTAATGTTAAGACCATTCATTCTTTTGATTTAGGTTTTTGGATGAAGTTCAGTCCTACTCAGGTGTGAATAAAATGAGTGTACAGAATCTGGCTACGGTCTTTGGGCCAAATATTCTGAGGCCAAAGGTTGAGGACCCGGTGACTATAATGGAAGGTAGGTCTTTTTGCTCATATCTCTCAATCCAGACAGCTCTATATCGTGATTATTTTTAGTGCTTGAGCAATCTGTTTGTCATATGTCCAGGCACAGTACTGGTCCAGCAGTTGATGGCCGTTCTGATCGGCCGGCTTGATGTTCTTTTCCCACCTGAAGAGGAACATACTAGCACGCTGGAACTGGTTAATAATAACAATATTGATACACAGAAACGGCCTACAAATGGTCAGCTACAAAACAAAGAGAACAATAACACCAGTGGGGTGCGACAATGCACCTGGGATGCACCCGAATCACCCACCCGGGCTCCTCTGGACAATGGCTCTCCACGCTCAGGCAGCCCACGTAATGGTTTTACAGGACAGCGATTCGAGGTGACCCGCAGTCCACCACTGGCGGTGAAAAAGAACCCGGCTTTCAGCAAAGGCAGTGGGATTGTCACTAACGGATCGTTCAGCTCGTCGTCATCGTCCTCGGGTGACGCCAATCAGGAAAAGTGTCAGACTCTACCAAATATGGGCACCCTGCATGCCCGTCGGACGGGCGCAATAAAGGGCTCGGGCACTAAGATGGGGGTTCAGAATGGTGTCGTTCGAATGGGTGTATCCAGCACTGACGTGACGAATGGGACTCTGAATGGGCGGAATGGACTCTGGGTGCCCAATGGTCATGTTACAATGCGCGAGGCTAAAAGTCGAGACGCCGAGAACCAGCCGAACCGTCTGTCCACATATGACAACGTCCACATCCATCAGCAGCAGACAACACAGCCCAGTCTGAGCAGCAGCTGTGAGGACAAACAGAGCGTGGATAGCGCCACATGGTCCACCTCGTCTTGCGAGATCTCCTTACCGGAAAACTCAACCTCCTGCCGCTCTTCTACGACCACGTGCCCAGAGCAGGACTTCTTTGGCAACAACTTCGAGGATCCTTTGTTGGACGGGCCGGTACAGGAGGACAACGCACTGGCAGTGGATGACAGGGAGCAGCGGACCAGTATTGGAGGAGGCCGGGGAAGCAGAGGAACCAGCAGCAGCGATAACAGTGAAACGTTTGCCATCACAAATGGACCGACCAACCACAGTGCACTGCACAGCCTGGTGGCCAGCCTCAAACAAGAAATGCTCAAGCAGAAGAATGAATACGAGGCCAGGATCAAGAGGTGAGAGCCATGTTCAACCATAAAATGAATGTTAAAATGACTTAAACTAATGGTACCAGGCTAGTGTTTGCCTTTGTCCTTGTACACGAATAAGAGATGTTTTTTCATAGTTTTAATGAAACTGAAAATGAACTTTAAAATGAATAGAAAATCTCATTTCATTCGAACCTGCATGCCTCTCTTTCTTTTGTGGAACTAATGTCAGTGGTGAGAGTCGACAACAAATCATTTTCTATCTACCTCATTTTTTAGTGTGATTTATAGAAAAAAAAAAAAAAAATGGTGTAGGGAAAACACCAATAATCAATGTAAGCAAAATAATCTGCCAATGGTGTAAGCAAAATAATATTATTTCAAACCGAAAACAAGATTATTTTGCTTTCCCCAATTGCAGATTATTATTTTGCTTGTTTTAAGGAAAAACTCACTTAATTTTGACTTATTTTTTCTGAAAACAAGACAATAATTTTGACTTGCCTAGAAAATGCTTCTTGATTTTATTAAAAGTGTATTCACCCACCCTTTCCCATCTTCCCTATAGTCTGGAACATCGAAATCTAGAGTTGGAGACCGTGATGGCGAATCTACATGAAGAGCTGGACCAGGAGAAGAAGAAATACACCATGGTGGAGATCAAGCTGAGGAACGCCGAGCGAGCCAAGGACGATGCAGAAAAGAGAAACGAGATGTTGCAGAAAGAGATGGAGCAGTTCTTCTCCACCTTCGGAGACCTGACCGCAGACCCGCGACGGCCCGACAGAGCCAACACCATCTGGATCCAGTGAGCCGTTTCATTCACACTTGTGTTGAGGACAGTCTACCATTAACATTACACTGTGTGGGCCGTGCTCAGACAGAACGTGACTAAATCAACCTTCATGGCATCTCCTCAGCCGCTGTCACCTGTCCGTTCAATGCAAAGTTTCGACACGGCTGAGCGAAGCCCATTGAGCCAAATTTTGGACCAGTCATGAGATTGCTGTTGGATTGAACCGGTGGAATTCATGAAGAAGGATGATGGGATGATGCAGCTTGGATTTTAAGGTAAAAGATGTCATGATGAGTGTCAAACCAAAAGAAGGGGATGTGACAGAAAATGAGTGTCAAACAGAAAGAAGCGGATTCTGACTCTAAATAATGACAGAAAACCTTTGCTCTGAAAGTGAACGGTAAGATGAACTCAGTTGAATGTGAGAAAATGAATGACAAGAATGAACAATGAGTCTTAGATGATGGGAATCTCCTGAAGGACGACAGAACCACGAATGTCACTCGTATTTCTTCTTGTGATCCAACCAAATGTGTCCTTGAGCTGTCATGTATCCTCTTGTGTATATAAAGGCGAAACAATGTTAAAAATTCCACGATGAAAAACAAATGTCTGTATAATTGCAAATTAAAGTAATGTTTAATGTACGTATTGATATTTAAACAGAATTCTCAATGTGTTACATATAAATTTTATATCAAGGCTTTTCCTTGCACTTAAGCATACGAGTTGCTGTTGTTTTTAGTATGGTACAAATATGAGATGTGGCAAACATTTGAGTATCATTTAGTCTTCCCTGTTGCTTTTTTGCATAAATTTACCACTGCAAATAAACATTTTCTTCATCAGTATTAAAAATAATTCTTTTTTTAAAGCATAAATCTAACAATTTAGGGAGGTTTTTGCTTTAAACAAATAACTTTTGGCCAGTGGCGCAAAATAATACATTCATACATTATTTGAAAAATGTCTCAGACAAAATGTAAGAGTTTTAAGGTATTTTTATTGGGAAAAGACAAAAATACTGATGGAGAACATGATTTTTTGCAGTGCATGCTGATGCCATGTGACCAAAACCAAGTAGACAAGGAAACCTGTAAATACTTGTAAAAACGGGGCAAACGCTGTTGCCTGTCTTTGTCATTTGTGCCTGTCGCACATCATTTGCTTTCAGCGGTGCTAGACGGGAGGAAGTCTGTTAAAATGAAGACTAAAGACTTGACGATTCAAACCCGATGGGGTTTGTTCATCTCTCGGACCACGTGTCTGTGCGTTTGGGGTCATTTGCCTTGTCTTGTCTTCTACTGTAGCTTGATGCATTCAGTGAAATGCGATAACAATTAAATTATGTGACCTCATTTAAATTGTCTAGTGTTATTGTATCAGTCGCTGGGGCCGACCACACATGAAATCTGTGGGTGGTCTGATGTGTACAACCACAAAATTAATATTATGAATCAATGCAACATCCTCCCAAACAAATTCTGGACATTGTCCATGAAAAGTCAATATCCTTTAGTGAAAAATTGTGATTTGTTTTGAAATGTCCAATGGTTATAATTCTTAAATGCAACATAAAACACACAGAATGATGCAGAATGCAACAAAATCATGAGAATATTGACCGGATGTTGTTGTTCTTACCCTGGGTGGGCTTTCATATCTTTTTCCCACTTTACAGTGTATTTGTGCATGTATTTGCAGGTGTTGATGTTCAATTAGGCAGAACATTTCTCAGCACCGCATTGTAATCTCTCACTAAAAAAAAATTCGGACATCATTTACTCAACCTCATGCCACTCCCAATCTGCATGACCCCCATAGAACTCAATTATGATTATATTCCAAGTCATTCTTCACAGATTAAAGGCACAATATGTAAGATTTTTGGATTAAAATATCCAAAATAGAACGTCCCCCTAAACTCATATCGGGAACGTTATTAAATGACCAACAGAGGACCATGTGGGAATGTTCTGTTAATGTCCCAAATGTCCTCTTTGTAACATTTTCTTTTGACCATAGAATAACCAAAATGGAACGTTCCCCTAAAGTCATATAAGGAACCTTAAACCGCAGCACTTTCATTACCAAAAGAGGACGTTTTAGGAACGTCCCGAATGTTCTGTAAAGGTTCGGAATTTTTGTCACCTTTAGAGAACTTTTAGGGAACGTAGCGCAAGGTCCTGAGAACGTCACCTTCTACGTGGGTAGATCTCCAGGAACAGGAGTGGGCACCCCCTGGTCTACAGGCTTTCACAGACAACCTAGGATGTTGGGGAAGATCCTGTTTTTTAAGTTTCTTTAAAAGTTGTTCACACATTGGCAATAAAAAAGTGATTAATACATGAAAACTCTTACATATAGCCCCTTTAACTTTGCCACAGACCTGTAACTCTGCCCCGGTGCACTCTGGGGATTAACATCCTTGTCATTTTTCCCAGTAAGGGTCTGCTTGAATTTAAAGATCCCATAATGTATTTCACCCTGAACCTATTAGAAGACACATCAGGGGGCCTGCGGTCTCCATCTCCCACACCAGCAGCACAGAGAGGGAATCTGGCTCACACACTCCGCACCTTTCTTCACTGGATAATAGGCTTAAAGCAGCCGGACAAAGTAAACGCAGCCCGCAAATTCCATTCTGAACTACAGATGACAGAAAGGAACGGGATCCAGGAATATTTTCACGCCAAGCTTGATCTGAAGAATACAAACCTCTGGAAGCTGGAGAGAAGCACAGATAATAGAGTGCTTCTCATGCAGGGATCGGCCTTTGTTGGCGATTCAGGTTTTGTTCCATTTTATAGAACTGAACCAAATGAGATGGAAGTCCACTGTAGGTAACAGCTATTGAGATGATAAATATGTTCCAGTCAAGTGTCTGAGAGAAAGAGAGTTGAATAAAATACAAATAAGAACTGTACGGTGGCCCACAAGACACGTAACCACCATTAACCATGTAAGTCTACTACTTTCTAAGGCCTCTATATGATCGACATGATCAAAACTTTGCTGCTGCACAATCTGCTACATGCCTTCTGTTGTCTGGTAAATAGTTAGCATACATTTTAAAAATGTCCCCCTTCGGCGCGTGGTTCACGTGTCTTTTTGCTATGAAATCTTTAATGATTTTTAAGTAACCATAAGAATAACTTTTATATTGTTAGTAATATTTTAAGATGGACACTTGACTGAAGCAGCTGATTATCCATACATCATTTTTGTAGGAAAAAAAAAAAATAATAATGTAAGTATCAGATATATACATCAGGCTTTTGAGGAACATTTATTGTTCATCTCTCAATCATCATTATAATGCATTGCAAAATGTTTTGCCCCCCACAACAGAGCTTTTATCATAAAACTAAGCATTTAAATATCATATTATTGGGAGATACAGAGTGGCAACTGATATTTATATGCATTTTATGTAGTCTGCTATACTGTTATAAAGATCTCACTCATTTTAATATCAGAATTGCATCTTTTTTGGCCATATAAATAACAGCATCTGCACCAAATTGCATATTTTTCCTCAGTTTGGGTCTCTGAATGAAATAGATGTTTTTTCCCTCCGTAACTATGAGTTCCATATGAGCCATAATGTATCAAATATGATACGGAAAAAAAAAAAAAAAACCACACAAAATTTATATATATATAGTCTAAAGGTTCGATAAACTGTTCCATTTAAAAAAAGATTTTTCTGACTATTATTTCATATGTCAGGCAAAATACACAAGTTGCTTCTGCAAACAAATGCTGCAAGTTTTTCTCAAAATGAATTTCACTTTTCATTTTTGCAGTCACTTTTAAATCATCTGGGTGTCAAGGTGATTTATAGTGGATGAAGACAGTTCAGCTGAAGTTCACACAGGTGTTCAAGCTGAATTATTTTATCATTCAAAACATTAAATCATTTTTTGAAATGTTTAGCTTGAAACGGTCCAAAGTTCCCACACTTTTGGTAAAAAGAATTTCCATGGCCTTTCCAGTCATTTTTGAATACCAGAAAATGATCAAAAATAAATAACTAAAAAAAAATCAGTAATGAATCATTCGGAAAGATTTTTGAACCAGTTTTACGGAGTCATTGAAAAGTATGAACTCGAAAGAACAATTTGCTCATGAATTAGACATCACAATGGCTCACATTAAGTTTAACTCCACATGTCTATTTGAAGAAATATTTGTGGATTTATTACAGAAACTCCACGACTTTCATTCACTCACAACATATTTTGATGACACGTGGCATAACTTGTTTTTGTTTTCTCTATTACAGTCATTATGGGTCACGCTCTTTTATACAACCCAACTTTGATTTCTCACAATTTTTAACCTTTCTAACTAATTACAAGGTCTCATGAAACTGTTTTGATAAAGTCTCTGATATTTCCAGGTTTTCCATGACTACAGGAACCTTATGGAAACCTGAGCTTATGCCATGTTATAAACTCCCTGGTTTGCTCATAGAGGGTGTGAGAAGTAACATTGATAAGGTACTAAAATAGGCAGATATTATGGTGAAGCCTCTGTGTGTGTTGAAGGACTTATGTATATTCAGGAGTGTCCTAAATTGAGGACTCTTCAAGGCCGGCTTTGAGAAACTAAAAATGACTCTAATAGAAAGGCAGCTCTCCTTAAAGATCTGACTCACTGGATTCTCAGAAAACAGTTAAAAGAAAAACAAAACCCAAAAGAACAAAAGAGGTGAGAAGTCTTTCTCTCAGTCCTTGGTTGGAATTGAAAACAAAAAAACTTGCTTTCTTCCTCTCTTTGTTTTAACCCCACATTCTGAACACACACACTCTCTCTCTCAATAATCACACTCATTCCTTTACTTTAAATTTTTACCTGAAATGTTGTCAACAACCAATATGCATGTAAATAGGTACCAGTCACCATGTCTATGTCTAGCTTAAATTAAAATACCTATAACGCATGCAAATTCAAGAACAGATGACAATTCATTTCAAGGTCAAAGGAGTTTATTTTCAGTCACATACAGATATTTATATTACATACACAGTACCTTTAAAATGTCGGGTGCTAACAGCAATTCATAGTGCTGTTTAAATCTTTAATTTTTATTTTTAATTTTTTCCCCCAAACCATCTCATCTTATCTTGCATTTGTAGAATCATTTGATTTGAACAACAGCCTGGAGCAGGTGGAGTGAAAATGGCGTTAGATGTCAGAAAGCACTGCGTAAAGAACCACAGCCTCCATCTCTCAACAGAATGGCTCACTGACAGCACGGAAAGAGATAGATGGAGAGAGAAAGAGGCTTAAAAATACCATCTGAGTCAAAATGAAACCATAAAGACTTGATTGAGTTGAACATCACCATGAGACTCGTAACATTAACTAGTACACAGTGTGAATTCATGATTAGAAAAACAATCCATCGTTCATCCACACTTAAAGAGTTTTGTTATTGCACTACTGTGATCTCTGACCTTGAATAACCTTAGAAAGAAAGAACATAGGAAAAAGAGGGGAGAACGAAATTAAGATGAAAAAAAGAAGAAAGGACAGAAAGGGAAAAAGGAAGAAAGAAGGAAGATGTAGGGGGAAACAAGGAAAGGACAAAAAAGGCGAAGAAAGGAATTTAAACAGAAAGAAATAAATGGAAAGGAAACAAAAAGCAAGAAAGTAAAGTGTTGGAAGGAAGTAAGGAAGGAAGGAATGAAGGAATAAAGGAAGGAAGGAAGGAAGGAAGGAAGGAAAAAGTAAGGAAGGAAGGAAAGTAAAGGAAATAAAGGAAGAAAGGAAGGAAAGAAAGGGAAGGAAGGAAAGTGAAGGAAATAAACTGAAGGAAATAAATTAAAAGAATAGAAGGAAAGAAGGAAGGAAGGAATAAAAGTGAAGGAAGGAAGGAAGGAAGGAAAGTGAAGGAAATAAAGTGAAGGAAGGACAAAGGAAGGAAGGAATAAAAGTGAAGGAAGGAAATAAATTAAAGGAAGAAAGGAATGAAAAAAGGAAGGAAGGAAATAAATTAAAGGAAGAAAGGAATGAAAGAAGGAAGGAAGGAAGGAAGGAAGGATTAAAAGTGAATGAAGGAAGGAAGGAAGGAAGGAAAAAGGAAGGAAGGAAAGTGAAGGAAATAAATTAAAGGAAGGAAGGAATAAAAATGAAGGAAATAAATTAAAGGAAGAAAGGAAGGAAAGAAGGAAGGAAGGAAAGTGAAGGAACTAAATTAAAGGAAGGAAGGAAGGAAAGAAGGAAGGAAGGAAAACAAATGAAGACAGAAAAAAGAACAAGGAAGGAAGGAAACAAACAGGACAAAAGAAAATGGAAAAATAAAGGAAAGGACAAGGTAAAAAGAAAAAAGAAACAGGAGGAATGGAAAGAAAAAGCAAAAAGAATGAAAGCGAAGGTAGAAGTAAAAAGAGAAAAAGAAATGAAAAAGAATAAGGAAGAAAGGTAAACAGGAAGAAAGGAAAAACGGAAAGGAAACAGATGGGGAGACAAAGGCAAGTGAGGGAAGTAAACAATAAAGAACTAAGGAAAGAAGAAGGGAAAAAGGGAGAGAAGGGAAACAAAAATGAAGACGAAAAAGCAAAGAAAGCAAGGATGAAAAGGAAAGGCAACAAAGAAGGAAAGTGAATGCAGAAAAAGGAAATAAGGAAAATATATATGGGAAGGAAGGACTGGAACAAAACGTAAGGACGAAGGAAAGTGAAGACAGGAAAAAAAGGAAAACAGGTCAGTGGTAAAGGATGTAGTGGTCTGTATTGCTCTGAGTGTTCATGTTTGATTGCAGTGACACAGAGATTCATCAACTGTACATTGTTGTGCAGATTGTTATGGAAGTATGTACTTCATACTAAAATATTACATTAAATATACCTTGATTTCAAACATAACATGACAGATGTGTACACTGGGAGCTGCTGAACTGTTTCTAGTGAACATGCATTCATTTGATGAACATACAAGACTGCATCATTTTTAATTGGACTAATTAACAGATTTAATCGAAACCTTAAAAAACAAAACCTGGGAATATTTTACAATTCTGTTAAGGCCACCATCTCGACCAATCAGCTTGAGTTTAAACGATGACATCATAATAGCACATTGTTAAGTTACATCATTTCCATTCTTTCGTTCCCTGCTCACAAACTGCACCGCCACTGTTACGAGACAAAGTCAAACTCTACAATACAGCACTTACAGCACACCTGCAGCTTTAACACTCAGTACTTTACCCACAATGCAACAGTAGTGGCATCCCGTGTATATCACTGTTCTCGCAGGTTTATAATGGTTTCAGAAGCAGCATTATAACATTGTGAAAAGTACAAACATTCAGTGTTGACACCTACTTTAATCAAAAGCCATTCTGAGAAATCAATCCCAAAGTTTTTTATTTGAAGCACCATGGGAGAAATGCACACTCCTGGGCTGAAACTCGACTCATTTCAACCTCTTATATGAGGAAACCTTAGAGTTTGAGTTAATACATCATGTTAACGCTTTGAGCTCAGTTTCATAACAACTGGTTTAAGTGATGCGAAGTTCAAAATGGATAACTGAGACTATGGAGTCATAAAAATTAACCCTGTGCGCGACCCAACAGAAAGGAGGGTCCTTTCGTTGAAAAATAACCTGTATAAAATGCAAGATGCCACACCACATTGTTGTCCGTCTATTCTAAAATGAAATGTAATCAACAAATTGGATACACAACGCAACGATTTACAAGTAATATTGAATTCTAACAATTGAAATACAAAAGCTACTATATATGTACGTGTCCACCCTGTTGTAAAATCATCAGCAGCCATATTGAATTATTTTGCAGAGACTGGAGACCTCCCAGAACCCCTCTCTGTCCTCTAGAGGTGATATGTAGCCTATTACTTTGTACCATATAAGGTTGTTATGGCGGAAATGTCTGATTAGGTTGGGAAACTTATGATGATGTTCATGCAAATAAAATAGGAATTTAAATGGCTTTCAATATCAAAATTCTTAAGTTTTATGTTTGAACTTAATTCATATATTCAGCTCTAAAAGTGTCAGACGGAAGGCTAGAATATGTAATGACACGTATAGGGTCAATATTTGATGTTAGAGGTGATAAATGCATGTTATTGTCATAAAACAAAAAATTCAATTGAACACATTTGTTAACTGAAAAACAAACGTAGAGGTACACCATGAAACTTTTTTGTTCAAAATTAACAAAATTTAAACAACGAGTTAATTTATAATAATATAATATTGTATTTTTGTCGTGCTCTGATTCACTACGGTAAGCCTATAGGTGTTTATATTTTAGACCTGACAGGATGGTTCTCGCGGGAATTTGCGTACATATAGTATGTCACTCGCCCGTGCGTGTCTCGCCACATCGGTAAATAAGAGAAAAGTTGCTCTATTTTTACGCGTGTATGGTGTGGGAGTTGGAAGTTAGTTTTCACAACGAGAGTGAAAATTTTACATGGAGCAGCAGCAGCTAAATCTTCAACCTGAGGGGAATCACCCGTTAAAAAAAAACGCCGAACAGAGGAGAGTCTGTTGGCAAACAGAGAACGCGACAGAGCAAAGTCCTTTTCAAGGAAAGTATGTTCACTCGGCGGCCATATTTGCAACGCCTCCGGGCAGCTATTTCGGGCATCCAAGACCAAGGGTGCTTCTCATTTCTTATTTGTGCTTCCTTTCCTCGCGTCTCAGCTCCACCCCCGTAGGATGTGAGGGGAGGATGCAAGGAAAGAAAACGAGGACGGAGGAATCGAAGGAAATGTTATTTGTATTGGAACGTTCTCGTTCACCCGAGCGTCACTTCAAAGCGTCATCAGCTGCGCTCGAGGGATCTGCCCTCATTGGTTATTTAAAAAAAAAAAAAAAAAAAAAAAATATTAATAACTCAAGATGCTCCGTTGAAATATGTGAGATGTTAAGTTTATTTAAACTGCAAAAGTAAAGATTACATTTAAATTATTGACACATGTGACGGGGGAGGAGAATGTATACGTGCGTCAGGTTTCTCGACGATAAAGACTTCCGCAAAGGATGCGCCTGAGTATCAAAGCCACTGGAAGGCAAGCCTGCAACCTAAGGCTAATGCTAACGCTCTGGCTGTGGCGGTAAGCAGGGAAGGGGACCATTACACGATAGGCTGAGTGGTGCCGCACGTGATTACGTTAGCCGTTACGCTTTCTCCAATGGTAAGAGATACAGACCCTCTCATCTCCCTATAATATACAATCTCTGTGTGTATCCTCGATCATGACTCCTCAGGAAGCTTCCTCACGGTGCAATTAGAGAATTGAGATGTCCTACAAATTGGCTGAGCTTGATCGGTTTCCGGGTCATAGGAGTGAGGAAACAAGGAGGGATATAGAGTGGTGCAGGTATGACATTACTTTGTAGGCCAAAATGCGGAAATGAGTTAGCATTTTAGCACTTCCGGTTCCATCGCCCCGAAGGCAATGGGTTTTTTGAATGGGATTTTGGTTAAATGGTTGAAATAAAGTCTGTGGTGAACGCAAGCTCAAGACAGTTTCACGATTTATTCTACGACATAAAATGCATCAGTATTACCCCACTTGTGATTTTTTTTAAGCTGTTATGTGTCTTGAAAAAGGCGGTTGCTAACAAGTGGCTAAATGGGACTACACAGGCAGTCGGGGACATTAATCGTCATCACTCTGAGAAGGTAAGCTCAGTCTGCTTTTACAGCCTCATTATGCTCATAATTGTACTCTTATAAACTATTCTAACTCAAACGTGCTGGGAAAATGTTTTTAGATAAAAACTGAAAGAGTTGTTGGAAGCTTAGTTGAAGTCGAGCGACCGTGGTGTAGTTCGTTTATAGCCTACCTTTAGCTTTTTACTTCTGGCGACTGCATTTAGGCTTCAAACTTCATAAAAGTTATGTTTATCTGTGAAAATTATCTTGATGGGCAAAACGTGTATTATCATAACCCTTTGTTGAACACAGAGCTTATTTTTTGCGATTTTCCAAAAGTCTATGGGAAAAATGCATAGGCTTTCAGTCGAGGGAACCCGTGTGCTGCTAGCTTCCGGATTGGCCTACAAAGTGACGTCATACCTGCACCACTCTATGGAGAAGCAACCCCAGTCCTATCTATTAGAATGGGGGAATCCTGAAATCTCAAAAACTGCTGGGCGAACTCACAATTAAATAATATATTTCAAATCAGCAACAAAATCTGACATGAACTGTCCTATAAATTTTGTTTCTTATGCTTAAATAGTGTTAAAAAGCTTATTTTTCAGGCTAGACTAGCCAATGTGCATGTGCGGTCCTAAACGCGAGTCTCAGGTTTTTATGGGAACTGGAGCTTCTAACGGCAGCTGCAGTGACGCAATGACTTTATCAATCAGCGATTGGCTTTTTTACTTAGAAGGCGGGACGTATTGTGCCATATTGCGCGTTGCAGTTTCTCCCATTCATAAGTAGTGAACCGTCTTTCTATATCTATAATCTTTGGACAGAGGCAGAGCTCATCATAAAACAATCAACATTGGTTTGGCTTCTCTGAGATGGTTGTAAATGTCTTTGAAATGTAAAAGCGACATGGAGATGGTGTTTTTATTACTCTAAATGCGAGTAAGGTATGTTATTAAACAGATAAATTGCCATTTGTCGCTCTCTAACAGAGTTCATTGTATTATCTATTGTGAAGGGTCATTTTATTATGGGTTGTTGTGGCGCTATGCTGGAATTTATTTTCAAGGAAGTACCGTGTCTATTAATGGGTACAGTAACATCTTCAGCTAGTCAGCTTAAGATCCTTTCCATCTAAACTGGTTATATCTCTATATAGTAGTGAATGTTTTGTGAGCAGTATGATAACCATATTCATCCTCACAGTCATGCAGAGCCGAAGCACAACCCAAATAATATTCTTCCACAAAATGCATTCAGTTTTGTTTTTAACCGCTTGACAGCCAAAAGTTACATAGTGTACCTCTAAGCAGAATCAGATAAACATAAACATGCAATGCCATATAAATGTTATTAAAAATACTAATAATTTAGGCTAATTAATAATAATTAAATTTTATCCACAAAAAGAGTGTTTCTGAGTGAGAATGAGTTAGAAAATGAGAGCTTTGTTACATAAACAAACCAAAAAATCATGTGTATTTCATCCCTTTATTAAAATTTTTAGTACACGGATCAAATTGGACAAATACAGGTACAAAACAAAACCGTACAACTTAAATATTATATGTTCAATTTACTGTGTACTTCATAATGTATATTCAATGAAGCTAAACTTTACCTAGTAGTACTAAAAACATCAGCCATGTGTGTTTGAAAATTTAAACTACATTAATCATCTTTTTAAAAATGGAACAATTAAATGTGAGGGATGGGGGGGGGGGGGTTACATTGGAACAAACAGTGGCCTCAAAGCATATTTGGACACTTCAAACATTTATTTAAAATGCATGTCAATCTATATAACAAAATATTAGTGGCATTTTTTTTTTTCCCAAACAAAGATCAAACTAATATGTATGTTAAATGATACATGAACTGGGGTTGTCAAACGTTAGTGGAACATTTTCATAGTTTAATGTGATGAACTACACCTGTGTAAACTTGAGGAGAACTGAATTTTATTTATTTTTAATGTTATAACATTTTTAAGTGTGATATAAATGTCCAAATACTGTTTGAGGCCACTGTAGTTCTCCGATCTGGGGCTTATAACAGATTTTTGTCCAGGTGCCTTTTTTTCTTTAACATACAGTGACTTTAAATCAGACACTTGGATACAAGAGCCAGATCTCTAAATCTATATGAATAGGGGATTGTGGGATTGGGTAAACAGACCTGACACATCCGACACCACCTGGAACATCTCTACCAGAGCCGTCGCGTTTACTGTATTCGTGTTTTTTGAGGAGGAAACTGCATTATTTCAAAGGCACTTCCCAAATCCGACAATAAACAGGTTTAATAATAAACTCCAGCTGTGAAATTTAGGTAGTAAGCATGTTGATTCCCTTTAGACAACACAAAAATATGAGTTTCGAGATGAGATTTAGTTTGCGTGGATGTGAACAAGGAACAAAATGTGAAGATGAGGTGCATGCTCTCGACTTAGTTAGACACACACCTTTCAAAGGTGAAGTTGAAGCATGCAAGGCTGTCGCAGAGAGGGCGAGTTTCACAAACACGAAGGAAGGGCTGTTGAAAGTCGGAAAATGACAGCAACCGTGCTTGTACCCCCCAATGGCTTCCTTTAAAGCAGCCTCAATTCCTGTCGAGTGACAGATACGCCCTCATTCACCCGTTAGCTCCTTAAATGTTATATAAACACAGTTATCTATATTTGTATATGTTATAATTAGCTTAATTACTTTTTCTCTGACCATGCAAGACTACAGGCAAAGGGAAACGGGTGATTAGCTGTAATGTGGCAAGGTGTGCAAATACTCCCTCTACTGGCCGTCAGTCCCACTCTGAGAACGCCTCACAACTGTACACAATTACATATATACAAAAAATAGGGGGCGCCATTGTACATATTATTATTTTACCTTACGAGGAGTCGCACATAGACACACCAGCCCATCCGAAACCAGTTGGGAGTTTCGGCACAAGCAAAATAAAATCATCTCAAAATCATCTGATCGAATATAGTACAGTGCTCTTTAAAATAAAAGCCCACCCTGCCACATCGACTGAAGCACAGAAAATCGCAAGGTAATAGATATCAGCCAGTCAATGTACACTTTACAGAGATGCCCGATTAGGCCCTTTTTTTCTCTTTTCTTTTCTTTTTTTGAAGTCTCGTTTTTTTTTCGATGCCATATGAGGGGATTAAAAGCAAAGCAACTAGTAAAGATTCATAAATATACATATTCAGACGTTTCTTTGAATGAAAATGCATACTTTGTCATCATTTACTCATGATACATTATTTTACGCATATATTAACTAATTTTTTTATTTTGTTAATTACATTTTTCAGAGGTTTGTGGATTTGTACTCGGTCGGGGTCGCGGTGGCCGTTCACCTTCTGAAGAACATGGGGTTGCGCAGGCAGGCGGTTAGTCACCTGCAGCACCCCAGCGGTCCGGCGGAGGTCTCCAGGCTGCTGTCGGTATCGGAGGCCAAGGTCTGGTCGGTGGACATGGAGGAGATGTCATTGACGGAGGAGGAGGGGGGGAGGCTCTCGCTGCTGTTCATGGCTGCACCTGCGCTAAGGGAAGTAACGGGAAAAACGGTTACAACGAAAAAAGTAGAGCAGCCACAGTGCCCTCTACAGGGCTAATAGATACTACAAGCAGAAGATCAAATATCAAAAAGTACATTAACAACAAAACGTGTACAAATAACCCACAGGGATGAAAGTGGGGTCTTTAAGGGTGGAGTCCATGGACTGAGTCGGCTCTGAGGTGATATTGTAGGATGTTGAGCCACATTTTTGTACAAATGCTAACAGATGACTATCCTGAACCCTAAGAACAGAATGTAACTATAAACTATTTTTACTATATTTTTTACTATATTTTTTTCTTAAGATATATAAATATTTACAACAATTAGAGTAGGCACACACACATACACACATCTCTCTCTATATATTAAATATTACTCTAAACTACATGTATTAAAAGATTATATTTAAATTATTTAATTTAATTATTAAAATTCATTCTAAATGTATATATTCTTTTTTACACACATCTCTCTAATACACACATCTCTCTCTATGAAATATTACTCTGTATTAAAAGTTTTTATTTAATGTAACTTAAATTCATTCTAAGTGTATTAAATGCATTCTAAAATGTATGTGTGTGTGTGTGTGTGTATATATATATATATATATATATATATATATATATATATTAAACATTACTATAAACTAAATGTATTAAAATAATTTATTTAAATTATTTTAATGTACTTAAATTCATTCTAAATATATTCTAATATATATATATATATATATAAAAAAAAAATAAAAAATAAAATATGAGTTATGCCACTAGGTGGCGCTAACGCTCTACAAGAAGAAATAAATAAAGGCTCCTGCAAAAAGGACAAATTGTCCCTATTTTTCATCATCAGGTCTGAAAGTTGCACTGGCTGCCCTATAAATCCACAACCCAGAAATCCTTGAATCCTTCACCAAATCTGTTTCAACACAGGAGCTCTGCCCATTCCAATAACACGCAAGGAGATTGCTTTTTGATAAAAATCAAATGCAAATAACCCCTTAAACAGCTTTCTATGATAACATTACAAGCTAATTTACTTGATTGACAGGCTACATCTTTCATTTTAATAGAAGGCAGCTCTTTAATGCCCATTCAGTGCTGTGAACATGATTTATAATAACTTTATACTACATTGCTCACATCCTCATTTGAGATTAACATTTCAAACATGCAATTTTGAAGCGTGACTGCAGAGTGGAACTGGAACCAACGGTTAAGGTGAAAAAATAATGGCAATATGATAAATGATGAAAGCAGAAGCTACCCTTTAAAATGAGAAGAAAAAATGAAGAGGGTGGGTGACATTGGTTCAGCAAGGGGTTTTTATTGCTGTCAGCTTTATGGTTACTGTCTCTCTTTCAGCCTCTCTCTCTTTCGCTCTATAAAATCGTGCCAGACCAGCAAAATGTGATAGCTAGTTACATGTCACATCACACTGAGAGCATCAGTGAGCCTCACGGCACAGACAAACAAGAATTTTTCCACAAACACTACGGAAGACGGGGAAAACCTCCTTACATTGCCCATAATTCTCTGTTCATCAAGGCTGTATTTTTTAAAATCAGAAATACAGCAAAAACAGTAATATTGTGAAATATTATTACATTTTAAAATATCTGTTTTCCATTTTAATATATTTTAAAATGTAGTAATATTTCAATTATTTCAAATATTTCAGCTTTCCAAAGTGAACTCTCAGGAAAAGTTCGCTCCAGCTGCAAAACACCTTCGTACTACCATTGGTCCATGGCGATAACATAATAGACGGAGTGCGCTGAGGCTCCGCCTTCTTTCACACGGAGCTCTTCTCTGACTCATTTCATCTGTTTAAGGGGGCTTTCACACTCGCAGTTTAATTGCTAATGTGAAAGCTGTCATGCGAACCTGGGTGCGCACCGGGGTACTTCTTGGACAAACCTTATCTAGATTCCGTGACTCGCCCACTGGTCTATATTTATATTAATATAGATCAGTGGACTCGCCAGTATGTTGTCATCTAGCAACATTTAGCGACCAGTTTTAACTACTTTAAACTGAAAGCAATTTACCCTTCGCCGGGAGTTTGATTGACAAGCGATCTAACCAATCATAACGCCGAATCCGCCATTTTATCCGACAAAGCAGTCAGTTAGAAGATTAACCTTGGTGGACTTGAACTTGAAAAATGGTGTGTATTGACGTCTTTCCACATTTGAAACAACATTCCTTCTCATGTTCATTCATGTTTATTTCATGCTATAAATTGACTAGTAGGAAGAGATGATCGGTTCACGAGCCGCTTGAGCTGAGGCGCTACAGCAACCTGCTCTGTCTTGTCTGTTGACGTGCTGTCAGCGTCCTCTTTGCTCCGCAATGTATTTTTCACTCTGTGTGCCGTGACAGCGCCATGGCTTGTCGGACCAAGCAACAGTAACTAAGGGGGGTGGGTCTTTGCGAAGGGTCAATTGACAACACTGATGATAGCGTTGATGATTTACCTTGGATTCGAGCGAGAGTTAGCCTGCAGTGTATTCGCGCGTTGCAAGTGCAATCTGAGCGGCAAAAGATCTGGGCCTTAAAGGGGCTGTATGTAGAATTCAGAAACCCTTGTTATTAGCAACACTGGTGGCCATTAAGTGAACTGCAGCCAGCAACTTATTGCTCTTGCTTGCAGTCGACACACATGTAACATACAGATGTCTTCACTGGTTTTCTGCGTATCTCATGACCATTTCCTCTGCTCTGTTTCGATCTCAAAAGTTCTGCCTTTCAACTCCTCTTTTTAGATTGACCTGGTTTCTTTACCCACAATTCATACACTGTAAAAAAGAATTGTTGGTTTAACTTAAAAAAATAAGTTACCTGGTTGCCTTAAAATTTTGAGTTCATTGAAATTAAGAATTTGAGTTGATACAATGAAGGCGATTGGTTTAATCAACAGAAACTCAAAATAATATATTATCTGAACCACATTCATTATCTAAGTTGATTTGACAAAAGAAAAATTGTGATAAATCATGAAAATAATTTTTTACAGTGTACTAGCTCCTATCACAGGAAATAGCATCATGACATGTATATCCCATACATGTGATTTCAGTGACCGTTTGGGTGGAAAAATAGACTTTTAGCTACATCGCTCTGATCTCACTAAACAGAATCCTCCAGTCATCCCCCACAAAGGACACCTCCAGCGTCCCAGAGAGACCACCATAAATCTCTGGTTTATATTGCAGGATGGAGCTTCTTAAAGCACAGCATCTCTGACTCCCAGACCCTTAATAAAACAGGAAGGGAATGAGGATTTATAGCCAGCATCGATTTTTAACCCCAGTACAGTTCTGTGGCTTTAACTAAACACACTGAATCACTGTTTAGTACAGGACGCCACATCAACAATGGTCCACTGCAGGTGCAGGACATCTATAAACATGAGTCTTCAAGAATTCTCATCCGTCAAAAGATTTCCAGCTTGTTTATAGGCATGTGATCAATGTATGTTGGAAATAACCCACCATGTACCTGTCAGAAAAATGCAAATAATACTTTTTCATAAAACACACTCAATAATTACACTTATAAACCACATATGTGGAGTTTGTAAAACCATAATTTGTAAAGTTGCTTTGAAATCATAAATGTGTGTTTATAAAAAGTGCTATACAATTGAACTGAATATGTGGTTTTCTACACAAAATCACAACACACTAACCCACACTGCTGTGAAATACAGAGCTGCATTGCGACTGCTTTCTTCAGCACAAGCACTTAATTACAAAGGGGGAGACGGACTGAGACTGAGAGCGAGAGAGAGAGAGAAAATGAGGCTACAACGCATGCAAAATGAATTCAAACATCCCAGTAATATCACAAAACATAAGCAGCTAGAAACCAACGTATCATTGACGTGATCAGATGTTAACAAGTGAATGAAATGACAGTGAACAGGAAGAACTTCAGCTCGTGTCACTGACTGTCACCTCAATGCTGCAGGATTGCAGACTGCAGACATGCAACACTGCACCAATGCAAACACACACATACATGTGCTGCCCTCTACAGGTCAAACAGAGACACTGCAGGCTGCTGATGACTCCACATCCCACAAACCTCCAAGAAAAATAAATGCTAACTCAATCCTAGAAATATTTCAGTGTTGAATGAACTATATTTTTAATATCAGACATCATGGACTCCAACCTTAATTATGAAACATGTATACATATACAGTGGCAAATATACAATACAATATAAAATCAGATACACATACATTTTTAAAAGTTAACCCAGGCCAGTTCCTAACATTTTAGCAATGTTTTAAACTTAAGCATTAATTCGCTTAGATTTTTGTTAAAATTATACCATTACTTGGATATTTTTACATTTATGTAGCATTTATTTACATATGGTCCAAAGGAAAAAAAAAAAAAAAAAAACACACAAAATGTTTCCTTTGCTAAGCTCTGCCCCTTGGTTATATTATGGTTATGGTTATATGGAATTTAAAATATGCTCATAAAGTGGTAAAAATGCTGGGATATTAAAAACAAGTTCAATTACACTTGTACAATAACACTCTGAACCAGAATCAAGGCAAATGCTTCTCAGAATCAACTGAAAAAAAAAAAAAAAAATTATATATATATATATATTATATATATATATATATATATATATATATATTTTTTTTTTTTTTTTTTAAGTGATGGTTATGAAAATCATTTGACTGTATTTTGGGATATTTTCAATTAATAGAACTGTGTATAAGTTTATCCAAACTCACAGATCCTCCATTGACTTACATTATACAGTGTGTGCATAATTATTATGCAAGTGCATTAGTATTGCATCCTTCTCATGGGCATTTAATACATTTCAGACTTTTCAGTGTGAGATAAATCTCTTTTTTTTTTTTTGGCCCATTTTATCTGTAAAAGAAAACCTGCTTAATAATTATGCCCATCTGAATATAAGGCTTTTTCACTTCCTGCCCTCGTTAATAATTAAATATAACTTATAAATGATTATATGCAAAATCAATAGTAGTTATTAAGATTGATGTGGTTTGGAATTTAAAAAAAAAGTTGCTTGAAAGAAATGATCAGAATATCAATTTGCCTAATTATGTACACACTGTAAACGAGATGAAGCTTGCCTGAGAAAATGGGGGGCTGGATTGGTCAGTAACATTTTAAGGCGGGGCTTAGCGAAGGATCAACTGTAACTCTTCAAGTGAAAAATAGGCTAAATTAAATACAGTGTTATTAAGTGATTTCTTAAAGATGCTGTAAGATTTTTTGGTGTATACCACAAATAAAATGTCCCCGACAAATCCAGAAATCCTAATTCACTACAGTCTCAGCACAAAACTCTGGGAGAGACCCACGCTTTTTTAGCCAATTAAAAACACTCTCTGCCTGTCAATCAGCGTGCACTTCAGTTGGCATGTCTTTGGGGGCGGGGTTTTAGGTGTGTTTACGCTATGACGTAATTACCGTAAATGCAAGATTACAGGTTGGAAAAAGCGGTCACATCCTCGTAGAACTTGTAATTACAACTTGTAAACTGAGAATTTTCTGTTTGAGTCAAAGAATAGCGGTAGTGGCTGAAATCGTTACAGCACCTTTTATTAATTTCAGCAAAGACTACAACAGACAACATTGTCAAAATTACAGATTACCAACATAATGAAAAACTAGCACGTAATCACACTCAAGACGTGTTCTGTTTGAGTCACACGGACGAGATGAGAGGGGGACAGGGACAAATGGAGCAGTCACAATGGGAGGGTTTCTCATAAACAGCTGAAATCACTTTAAATTGACTTACAGAAGCATAGCTTATGCACAGAGAGTACCTGAGGGAGAGGGCTGTCCCTTCACCACACCATTCTTTGTTCTCTCCTCGAAGTTCATCACCTCTTTATAAATGAGCTCTGAGCCAGAGAGAGACACAGGTGGAGAAAAAAAGAGAGAAATGAACACATTTAGAGCTAATGAGCTCAAAAGCACGCTTGGTTCATAAGAAACCAACAAAAAACAAGACAAGGATAAAATTAACAATTACTTGTAGATTATTATCCTAGTTTCTATCCTCAGATGCTAAAAATGGCTAGTTTTAGCATCTGAGGATAGAAACTAATGGGCTCAGTATAAAAACAAATGGCGGCCATGATTAAAAAACAACCATCTGGTGAATGATGTACTGCTGCATTTCTTCATCTGTCTGTGGGTCATGAGTTCTGTCATGTCTACATGCAGAGAGCTCCAAACGAAGGCCTACCTTTCCATTCATCAATCGAGTGTTCCCTCTCATCTAGCTGCTTATCATAGATCTGTGGAGGAGGCTGAGACAGAGAGAGAAAGAGGAACACATTTAATCGTTACCCCAACATTATCACAAACATTGAGTGTCTTAAGCTTTATCATTGCTTGTCTTTAATCATAAAGACAATCTTCTTACAGTTAAAAAAGAATCAAATCTCATGCTTTATTCATCAGGCAGTATATGTACTTATATTTAGTGTTTAATAATGTCTAAATATAGCACATCTGCTCCTGCAGAGTCACTTATTTGATGTAATGCTTTTCATCTTGCATAGATCTTGAACAGAAAACAGTATGAGGGCCAGATTTAAACATCAGGGTTAATATGTTACATTATAGTGTTCATGTTATAATATATTGAGTAAATTACATGTGTCTATTAAATTACTTTATTGTAATTAATAATTTTTGCACGAAAAATAACATGAACACTGTAATGTAAAGTGCTACCACCATTTGCACATGCAGCTGACATGTTCAACAGTAAGAACTTAGTAAATAAGGACCAAACACCACCATTAGTAGGACAGAAAATCAGAGAAAAGTCTGCAGGTTTAGGATTAAGACAGAGACATGAGAGAGGCTGTGTTTCAGAACCTAGTGAGCAGCCTAACTAGACTGCATTTTGGGGCATCATGGATACATTGACAATCAAATCAATCCTCAGCAGCATTTTCAGGCATTTAAATGTTCTTTTTTTTTTGGCATCCACATGTGATTCATTTCAAATGCTCTATTGTTGATGCCAAAAATGCTGTCTAGGTAGGCAGCTCACTAGGTTTTGTGACAAGCCAGAGAGTCGAAGAAAGATATAAAGATACAAAGAGAAAGAGAGTGATTAAATGGCAGTGAAAGGATCATTATGGGAAAACGAGGTTCCTTAACACACAATAACCTGCATAATTAATTTACAGTGTATTAGTTTTATATTTATTTCACAAAACCCACAGGTGAGTTATTTGGTTACACATTCTACAGTGCCGTAGTTACATTGTAATTACTCAAATAAGTACTAAGTACTATTAATTAACTACAGTTAGAGTTTGGTTTAGTGTTCGTTACTTGTAATTACACATAATTTACTGTTATTACTATTGTAAGAACACGTAGTAACGTGTAACTACGACACTAAAATAAAGTGTTACCAGTTATTTTAACGCCTTTACACTAAGTAAATATTTCTGAGGCTATGTCTACACTAATCCAGAAAAATAAAAAAACGCATCTTTTTCTCTCTGTTTTGGCCTTCCATCCACACTGAGATGGCAGTTTTGTCCTGCGAAAACTGAACTTTTTGAAGATGCTCTCCCAAATGGATCAGTTTGAAAATGCTGTTTTCATGTTGTACTGTGAAAACGGAGGAATTTGAAAACAATGACACGTTTAGTCATGTGACGCATATTGTACCGATAGATATGTTTATATTAGGGTTCGGCAATATGGCAAAAAAAAAAAAAAAAAAAATTAGAACGATTGACTGATTCACGATTTCGATTTTTTAAATGTTTAACTAGTCAACTTAAAAAAGTAACATTCTCTTTATTAACAGTCTGGTTAAAAAAAGTTCTATTCCAAGTGCAACACACCTGAAGTGATCTACATGGTGTAAGTGTAAAACAAATGACTTATGTTAAATATTTTTCCAGAAAATATGCATGACATATATATTGTACAAACTTATCTACTATTATTAACAGCAAATGCTTTGTAAAAACAGAAAATAACAGCTTTCAGCCTGTCACCATCATGCAAACATGAAATATCAAACATACAGTAGAAGTTGTTTACAGGTTTTTGCATTCCACTGTGCTATTTTTCCTATTGTTTTTATGTTTGGCGGACATGTTTGGCTGTTGCACTCGTGTCTTGCATCTTTTGCATCTCACCCATGAAACGGCATTCTACAAACGTGGAGCTCAAGTAAAAAAAAAAAAGTTTAACTCACGTCTAATAACTTTTTTTCCCCCATTCCACTGCCCGTGTCTCTTTTTTTTCAACGCATAACACATTTCTGAGTGAACAGCCGTTTAAGACTAGCGATGTGTTCTATGTTCATAGAGTGTCACGAGAACGGTTAATCAGGCGAACCATCATGTTGTCGGCTCATTTTCTTGTATTAACTGTTATCATTGCTGAATTGTCAACATGTGTAGTCTAATTGTAATGTTTGATAACATTTTTATTTAACACCGTGATTTCTTAATTTAAAAATAATAAAATTGTGGCAAAACATTAAATTTGAATTAATCGGGAAAAAAAGTCGGAAAAATCATCCAGCCCTAGTGTATACTAAGTGTGCCGCACTCATCCTATAAAATGATGCCAAAACATTTCGATCGCCCCCTGGTGGCTGGCTGCAGTATAGGTTATAAACCCCACCCTCTCCATTTAATCGAATGGGATGTGAGCCAAACTAAAAATCCAATTACACTTTACACAATTTTTTTCCCCAAAGATGGCTTCTGTCATTTTTGGTAGCTCTCATCACGCTCACATATGTTCAAGTGTTCGTTTTCCAACAAGTTTGGTTTTAGTTAGTTATTTAATGGTATAAAAATGGGTTGTAATGTCATGATTGACAGCGGTGTGAGATATTTTGCTAATAAAATGTTTGCGCCAGAAGAATAGCATGAGAACTTTTTTATGTCTGGTCTCTTGGTATCATCTCAGTAAGCTTTTATTACATTTTACGCATGTGCAGTTGGATGATTTAAGCGTCTTCTGACGTTTCAGTGTGGACAAGAAACTTTTGGAAAGCACTTGAAAATGCTAGTGTGGATGGAGAGCGTTTTGAAATGAAAACGCCATTTTCAAATGGATCTGGATTAGTGTAGATATAGTTTAAAAGTGAGTTCTGTTTGTTCAGTGTGATTGGGAGGCATTTGTTAACTGGTTGACCTGAATGATTGTTATACATCATTGTAAAAATTAATAATTAAGGTTTGATCATGATTTACCAATATTTAAGGATCTAGAGTCTTGCATTTGACCACCAACCAGAATTGTGGGAAGGTTTGGTGCCTTTACATTAACTTAAAAAAGTTTAAACCTCCTCAGCATTCTATTCTATTCTAAATTCATTATCTCTTTGCTGCATTCTACAAGATTAGTACACAATACAGACACACACAAATACACACAGATATTCACACCCTACACACACTGAAATTTTTTTTTCCTGTTTTTGCATTCTAGGCATCAATGTTTGTTACAAAGAGATCGGTGTGTGAGTGATTTGAGATGAGGAGGTTTCCTAGGTGTGGAATGGTCTTTATTTACCATAGATATCTGCTGATTCCTGGCCTTCATCAGAGAAAGAGAAACACCAGAGAGAAGGAGAAAAGAATCACACTAATCATAACGATGCTTCATGGGTTATTAAAACAAACTATGTCAGATTTTCTATCATAGTGCTACCATACTAGTATTTTTGTTTCATAATTCGATCAACAGAAAATGTATGTTCACATAAAATGGCATCTGCTAACAGCTATACAGAATAAATGTGAGCTAGTATTTCATTAAAAATTTGTCTCTTTAGCTTTTACTATGTGTTCTGTACTCTCTAAAACAAGAAAACCAGACTCGCTGCGTCATTGAAACCCCTTTGAAACAGTTGAGATGCGCACTTTAGACAAGAACAGGCTGTTTGTCAAAAGGGGACGTGTGAATAGAATCAGTCAAATGCTTATTAAATGTTTAGAAAACTTCATCAAAGAACAGGACAACCTTCTGTTATTTTTACTCCTTTCTTGTGTCCTCTCAAACTGATGAAGGTCCCCAGAATCAACCATCAACATTTACAAACTCAACAAATGCAACATGGTAAACCTAGCTAATAATCTAAAACTACTGAGTGAGGATCTGTATAAATAATATAATATAATATAATATAATATAATTTTCATCAAAGCATCCAAATATGATGATCAATATTACTGATTATTTGACTAAAATTACATTGTTTTAGCCAGAATAATTTTTTCAGCACACAAAAACAATTAAAACATTAAAATAAATCAATAAAATTAAATCAATCCATTACTAAATGTCTTTTTTTTAAAAATAAATAAAAATGTAAAAATCTCATTAATTATTGCAGTTCGATATTTCATACATGCATGCAATTGTTAAAAATATTTTTGTTGGTGTAACCTAATGTAGTGAGTTTAATTTATAATATTTTATAAATAGTAAACAATATATAACAATGTGAATGAATGAGTGAATGAGTGAATGAATGAATTAAAAAAATTGTGAGTGAATTAATTAATGAGTCAATGAATGAATGAGTGAATTAGTGAACGAATTAATGAGTGAGTGAATGAGTAAATGAATGAATGAGTAAATGAGTGAGTGAATGAAAATGAATGAATGAGTGGATGAATGAATGAGTGAATGAATGAGTAAATGAGTGTGAGTGAATGAAAATGAATGGATGAATGAATTAGTGAATGAATTAATGAGTCAGTGAATGAATGAATGAGTGTACAAATCAGTGAATGAATGAGTCAGTGAATGAGAGAATGATTGAGTGAATGAGTAAATGAGTGTGAGTGAATGAAAATGAATGAATGTTTGGATGAATGAGTAAATGAGTAAGTGAATGAGTAAATGAGTGAGTGAATGAAAATGAATGAATGTTTGGATGAATGAGTAAATGAGTAAGTGAATGAGTAAATGAGTGTGAGTGAATGAAAATGAATGAATGTTTGGATGAATGAGTAAATGAGTAAGTGAATGAGTAAATGAGTGTGAGTGAATGAAAATGAATGAATGAATGAGTGAATGAAAATGAATGAATGAATGAATGAATGAATGAGTGGATGGATGAATGAATGAATGAGTGAATGAATTAGTGAACAAATGAATGAGTCAGTGAATGAGCGAGTGAGTGAATGAATCAGTGAATGAATTAATGAGTAGAGTGAATAAATAAGTGAATGAGTGAGTGAATGAATGAGTGAATGAATTAATGAGTCAGTGAATGAATGAATGAGTCAGTGAATGAATGAATGAATGAATGAATGAAAGAATCATTGAAAGAGTGAGTGAATGAGTAAATGAGTGTGAGTGAATTAAAATGAATGAATTAATTAATTAATGAGTGGATGCATGAATGAGTGAATTAGTGAACGAATTAATGAGTCAGTGAATGAAAGAATGAATGAGTGAGTGAATGAAAATAAATGAATGAAATTTATTATCTGAATAAATTCAAGAAAAAAAAACATTCTTCAGTGTTTCATTTTAAAATCTTTCCATACATTTTCTTTGTCCTGAAAATTTAGACTGAATATGTCTTACAATATATCATATCGATTTGTACCTATTTATAGTGTTGTGCGTAGTATAACAATAAACAATAAAATAATAATAAAAAAAAAATTTCAGTCCTATCCAATCAGTTGTGAGTGATGGAGGATATCATGATTGGTCACAGTGGTCCAACCATGACTGAATGAATCAGAATAGTGAATATGGCCAAACTTTAGCACAGGCCTGAGTATATAAAAGCTGTGGCCAGTCTTTAATTAGCTAGCAGTAGTGTGGACTCAGCTGAGAGGCTGCCAAATCAGAATAAACAGGTGACAGATGGCCCCAGGCGCACTAATCGATAGTGCTGAGAGAATTAGGGAGAGCTATACTCACTGCCTCCACCTCGGCCGGGTCGTACCACACATTGATGTAGGGGTGCTGCAGGGCCTCGTCCACTGATATCCGCTTAGCAGGATCAATGATCAACATCTTAGACAGCAGGTCTCTGGCCTGACTAGCTATAAAACACATGACAACAGAGCTTAGAAATGTTTACATCATTAAAATGAGGGCATTTCACAGAAGTGTATAATTTTTATAAAGCTAATGTTATATATAGCATAACATTAGAGCAGAGAAATTTATTAAGCAAGTAAACATTGTTGATTTCAGATGTTTGAGGAATGCAGTGCAAACATCTCACAAATCAGACACCACAATCTTTATATTTCATCCTCTATTTCTGTTTGTTCCTTCGCAAGGGCACTGAAAACATCACACTCTCTTTTCCTGCTCTTCTTTCCTCATGCTCTCACCTTTCCTTCCCTCCCTTCCTCTCCACCTCTGTACGCTCTCTGATTCCCTCACTTTCTTGCTCTATAAATAGCTGGGTAAAGTCAGACCCTTTCTCTCTCCTCTCACAGCATCATCCCATCTCTCCCTTCTCTCTGCCACCAGCTGGACCGCTTCAAAATGGCCGACACTGATTTCTGCAGATCTGTATGGCTGACTCTCACTCTCTGTGACTCACTCCCCCTCACTGCCTTTCAATCTCAATTTGTCATGTAAATATTTTATTAACATGACAAAAACTTTACATTTATATTGGCTAAGTGTTTGCAGACTATAAAGTAAAACTGAAACGCAAACAGAAAGAGAAAGAGTCAAAAAAGTAAAGCTGAACAAAAATAAAATGATAAAAATAAATAAAATGACAAAATAGAGTAACGTAATAAAATAAAATACATGAAATGGAACAAAAATATAATGAAATACCATAACAAAATAAAATAATAAAATAAATAAATAAATATAAAATAAAATATAATAAAATATAAAAATAAAATAATATAAAACTGAAATAAAATAAATAAAATAAAATAATAAATAAAATGATTCTGAAACGCAAACTGAATTCACAAATAGACAAAAAGTTAATACACAAAAGGAGCAAAACTTAACGAAATAAAACAAAATGACATGACATAAAATGACATGACATAAAATTACAAAGTGATAAAATAAAATAATATAAAATAATAAAATATAATATAATAAAATATAAAAAAATAATAAAATATAAAACTAAACTAAACTAAAATAAATAAAATAAAATACATAATGAATCTGAAACGCAAACTGAATTTACAATTAGACAAAAAGTTAATGCACAAAAGGAACAAAATTTAACGATATGACAAAATGACGATATAAAATGACATGACATAAAATAACATGACAAGACATAAAATGACATGACATAAAATGACAAAATGATAAAATAAATAAAATAATAAAATAAAACATAAAATAAAATATTAAAACATAAAAAATAAAATAAAATAATAAAATAAAATATGGTGGCTCCCATTTTTAAACTTAGTGGCTCACAGCACAGCCCATACTGGATGTCTTCCTTATCTCACACACCCAGAACAGTTCATGGAGCCTCGACTAACAGGCTGATGAGTTGAATCAGTGAGTCATCAAAAATGTGCAGTGTTTCCACAAGGCCTGGAATTAAATGTGCGCTGAACCCTCTCCTCCATCACACTGTGACAGACCGAGCCTTTAGCTGCTGTCCCTGACGGCTTCAGAATCACACTCATATCCGTTAGACTCACCCACACAATTTACACTCACAGACACACAGAGTCTAATCAGCCCAGCAGTGCCTTATATCCTTCTTTGTTTCCCAAACTGTAGAAAATTCAGCACTGGCCTGTGATGTCTGTTCACCAGCAATAAAATCCACCACGCAATTTCCATATCAAAAGCTCATGATTCTCCTCTGTTATCCCCTGAAGAACAACAGGAGCTCTGATAACAATTTATGAAATGTCTCTCAATTTTGCAAATGGGAAGGAAATTGCTGCCTGATTCTTGCAGGCAAACCATTAAAATAACACACATACAAATACAAAGAGAGATGAGTCAAACAGAAATATCATTGTTCACCTCATTTGATTGTTTATTTAAGTATCCTAGTAGTATTTTTGAGTAAAGCTCACAAAGAAATGGCTTAAGTGTACTTTACAATTAAACAAATATATATTTTTTTACATTAAAGTAAAAGGAATGAGTTTTTTATGTTACATATATTACAGAGGAAATTCTAATTAATATTTATAATTAATATATACATTTTAATTTTAATTTTATGTGCACAAATTCTCACTTACCTTTGAGTTTGTTGTGCTCCGAGTCTGCAGGGAAGAGGCAATCAGGGAAGAGTTTCGGGAAGGTCAGGCCAGCATATTTTGGCCTGTTCTCCACATAGTTACGCACCGTCGGCTGCAGTTTCTTCATGAACTCAGGAGAGGGTGTGCCGAGCTGCTCTATAACCTTATTCCATTGGTCAATGTCTGAATGTGGGTGGAGTCATGGAAAAAAACACCTACGTATACACTCCTCACCTTTCAGGTTGTTTATGCATTACATAAAGCATAATATTTCACTTTTAAACAGAGTATAAAATGAAGATAACTACATAATGTGGTTATTCTAACATGATTACACAAGACAAACATAAAAGCAAGTGCTGTGAGCCTAAAAATGCCATCGGTAGTAAAATAAAGTTTGATTACACTTCCTCCCCAGCATAATAAAAGCTACATCAGTGAAGGTTAAAACACCCAGAGGGGTCCTATTTAGACCCTGAGTGTGAAAAAAGCCTGAATTTGTAGTACATAAATGGAAAAGAAACCAAATCAACATAAGAGAAATTGATACTAATGACACCAACCAAGACATTACAATAAGAGAATCTGATTTTTTTTTTTTAATTACTGCCCATTAGGCTCAAACACAAACTCCTGACACCATAAGATCCAATATTACCTTATATTCCAATATTACTCAATATTATAACTCTCATTTTCATTATGCATTTGCTCAAAACTCATAAGATGGAACTCTAACTGAAATCTTGTAAGAGTTCATTCCGAAGGGAAAAACAGTTTCAGAGAACTAATGTTTTCATTAAGCTGCTATATCTGCTCTATATCTGCATATTACATTTAGACCTTATGCGCTAGAGAAACAAGCGCGCCGCCATCTTTATAATATTGTCTTTGAACTTCCGTTTTTGCGGTAGCTCTGTATATTTCTATGGCATCGCTGTCAAAGAATAATTAGCTGGTGAAGTGAATTTACTTGTTGTAGAGTTAATGAAAGTTATCATGAGCATTGTAATGTTTAAAGTAGATGTCTTAATAAATGTCAGTAGACTGGGAAGATTTTAAAACGAGCAGTTCATTCATAAATATGTAAGATCGCTGTGGAAATACAAACCGGAAGTCAAAAGACAACGATCGCAGCGCTGGAAAGGGGCGGGGCTGCATAAGGTCTATACCGTATAGTACTGTGTCATCATTTTATGTCAAATACATCAATATCATCCATTCATTAATTTATATTTATATTAAAATTTTCATTTATCAACATTTTTTTACCCCAACATTTCAAATTTCAGTGGCATTTTTGTCAATTTCAGTGTTATTTTTTGCCCCAAGTCCCTGTTAATTTCTGACCCTGATCTATTATCACATGCTTCAGCGGATGTTATCACATTATGGCCAAACAGTTCCAATCAGATTGCCTGACCTAATATCATGAGCAATAAATGAATTAATGATTAATATAACAAATATTTTATTAAATGATTTAATTTTTATATTTACATCACCAAAAGTTTGGAATAATGATTTTTTAATGTTTTTGAAAGCAGTCTCTTATGCTCACCAAGGCTGTATACAAATACAGTACAAATATTGTGAAATTGCAATATTATAATTTAAATTAATTGTTCTCTATTTGATTATATTTCAAAATGTAATTTATTCCTGTGATCAAAGCTACATTTTCAGCATCATTACTCCAGTTTTCAGTGTCACATGATCCTTCAGAAATCATTCTAATATGCTGATTTGCTGCACAATTTATGAATTATTATTGGCGTTCATTATTAATAATGGTTCTTAGTATTACCATTTTTTTGTGAAAACAGTGATATATTTTTTCAGGATTCTCTGATGAATAGAAAGTTCAATTAACAGCATTTATTTGAAAAAGAAATTTTTTGTAACATTATAAATGTATTTACTGTGACTTTTGCACCGATACCATTTTTTAAGGACGGAGTACGAGTACCGATACTTTTTTCTAGTACTCGCCGATACCGATGCCTATACATTTATTAATTTCTCTCTCTCTCTCTCTCTCTCTCTCTCTCTTTTTCTTTTTTTTTGTGATGTGGCAGTTTTCCAAGCACAACACAGTGAGACTATAATTTCACAGTGTCCAATAACTTTCAAAGGGCATAATTACCAATATATATAATTGCTGTTATATAAAAAGAAATTTACAAACAAATTACAAACAATACAACAAATACTATAGAGATACAAATTAAAAAACTTGTTTTTCAGAGACAGTAGGTTTATTTACCATGTATACATTTATTTAACATATTTTGTTGTTTTATTAACATTAATGACAAATATAGGCTACGGTCCCTTTAAGACCGAATCCATGGATACTGGCACATATCCTGTTTTCACCCAAATGTTTACGTCGACTTAAGCCATAACCGACTGTATTTACGTGAGATACTCCACACGATGGACATTTTCACAATTATGTGTGCATTTGACCATTCAGGCGCAAGGAGAACTGATCGCGTGCTCTCTGAGAGAACTGGGATCACGCGCAAAAAAGAGAGAGAGAGAGCACGCACGAGAGAGAGAGAGCGCTTCTAGTCTGTGTCATTCAGCGCGATTCCGCCTATCCCGCCTTCACTAATCGATAACGAATTGTGACTGAAAGCATGCAGTTCGCAATGTGCGTGTTGTGTCATCATTAATTTGAAGTATTTCCACACCCCTGAGGCTGACATTGTTTCTGCTGCTGCCGCCGGTGTCTCTGTGCACGGAAAAATCTGTCAGTTACGTCACGTGAGGTATCGGTCTTTGGTATCAGGGGTATTTTTATGAGTACGAGTACAAGTACATGAGCTTGGTATCAGGCATCCCTAATATTTATGCATCCTTGCTAAATAAAAGTATTAATCTCTTTTTAACTAAGTACCCAAAACCTTTAAAAAATTGATTTCCACAAAAATGATTTATAGCCAAATCACCATATTAGATTGATTTGAAGGATCATGTGACACTGAAGACTGGAGTAATGAGTAATTCAGTGTTGCATCACAGGAATAAATTACATTTTAATATATATATTAAAAAGAAAACAGTTATTTTAAATTGTAATAATATTTCACAATATTACTGTTTTACAGTATTTTTGATCAAATAAATGCAGCCTTGGTCAGCAGAAGAGACTCAAAGGTAGTGTACATAACATCTGAATGTCATCGACCGGTTCAAACACTTCTTATTTAAGAAATCTGAACTGCACCCTTGCTATAAAATGATCTATTCATTCGTCATTATCACAGAAGTGCAGCGGTGGGAAATTAGGGCAGCTAGGGCAGGAACGGGATGGAGAGAGAGGCTGCTGGAATTCAACGCTCTTGATTAGTGCCATTTAAGCGAATGGTTTACGGCATATAGGTCTGCGCTGAACAGAGTGAATGGATCCTGAAGACGTTAAGAGCCGTCTGTATGGGTGCCTAGCAACAGACGGGGGAAATGGATGTTGTCATGGTAGCCCAGTTAGCCTTGGGGAGTCACATGACTGCTTTTGCTCCCCAGGCTTCCCATGATTCCCACAAAGGGGGGTCCTGGTTCAAAGGGCCGGGGCAGCGAGGACTACATTACATCATCCAACAGGGAACGACCCGCCCACCCAAAACACAAAGCCAGACCCGTATCTCTCTCCCTCTATCTTGCAATCACACGTTTAAGGGAGCCAAACAAACAATAACGGCTGCCTGGTGGCTTTCTTTCTTCAAATAGCTTCCAAAATCAGGTTAAATGGTGAGTCTAATAAAAAACAGGTTTGTTTCTATTAGATTCATGTGATCTAGGGTTCTAGCAAGAATTTTCCAATAGTATCTACTACATATATATATATATATATATATATATATATATATGTAGTATATATATATATAGAAAGCATTTCTTTTAAATTGTAATAATAATTCACAATATTACTATTTTCTCTGTAATTTTGATCCAATAAATTTCAGCCTTGTTGAGCAGAAGATATCTTAGCAGACACCAAACCATAACATTTAAATATATAAAGTGTATATTAACATTTTAATATGCATGTGTGTGTATATACACGTACACACACACACACATTCATATGGTCATATTTGGCAAGTAAAATATGAAAGAAGACAGCAGAGTGGAGAACAGACAGAAGGGAAGGATACGATCTGTCCCTGGAAACAGCACTGTTCCTCTTATAACTTCCCCAAAGATACAGCCTACAGACCACATGTCCACTACACCACACACATACACATATGCAACATACTATCAGACACTCATTATATCACATAAAATGACACGCATACTATATATTTTAATATAATAACTCTTCCAAAACCTGATTTAGAATACTACATAAGCAACTCGTATGCTCGAATCAATTGATTCCAATGAAGTTTGTTGCTTGGATTCATGCTTTCACAAATGCTATCCACATTTTGGAACACTCTTTCACTTGTGTTGCTTTAAAATGCTATCTAGGCAGGCAGCTCAACAGATTTATAAAGAGTACTAACAGAGGATAGTACATGTGACACATTTAAAAGATTATCCATCATTGCCTCCATTTTGTTCAAAATCTCACTTCACTTATGAACTCACTCAGGTTCAGTGAGATAAAGCAATCTTTCATATTCATGATTTAAATATTCTAATTTATTATTAAACGAGGAAATTAGAGCAATCTATGTTAAGAATCTAAAAGAGTTTAGCAGAATGTGATACAGGAAAAAAAAAATCAAGGCCAAAAACGTACAGGCATATCAGGCTCAAAATTACATTTTCAACTTTCTTTAATGTGTAATGTTGAGCATAAAAAAGGTCTGCAAAGTTACAAAGCACAAAGTCACTCCAAAGGGGGGTTATTCTTTATATCAGTAAACACTGTTTCTGAACTCCCTGAAACACCTCAACTGTAGACTTGAGTTTCTTCCAGGAACGAACACGTCACAATATTCCTCATTTAAAGAGTTAGTTCACCCAAAAATGAAAATAATGTCATTTATTACTCACCCTCATGCCGTTTCACACCCGTAAGACCTTCGTTAATCTTCGGAACGCAAATTAAGATATTTTTGTTGAAATCCGATGTCTCAGCGAGGCCTGCATAGCCAGCAATGACATTTCCTCTCTCAAGATCCATTAACGTACTAAAAACATATTTAAATCAGTTCATGTGAGTACAGTGGTTCAATATTAATATTATAAATTAATATTATAAATAACGACTTATATAGTGATGGCCGATTTCAAAACACTGCTTCAGGAAACTTCGGAGTGTTATGAATCAGTGTGTCGAATCAGCGGTTCGGAGCGCCAAAGTCACATGATTTCAGCAGTTTGGCGGTTTGACACGCGATCCGAATCATGATTCGACACGCTGATTCATAACGCTCCGAAGCTTCATGAAGCAGTGTTTTGAAATCGGCCATCACTATACAAGTGGTTTTTTTTTTTTTTTTTTTTGGTGCACCAAAAATATTCTTGTCGCTTTATAATATTAAACCACAGTACTCACATGAACTGATTTAAATATGTTTTTAGTACATTAATGGATCTTGAGAGAGGAAATGTCATTGCTGGCTATGCAGGCCTCACTGAGCCATCGGATTTCAACAAAAATATCTTAATTTGTGTTCCGAAGATGAACGAAGGTCTTACGAGTGTGGAACGGCATGAGGGTGAGTAATTAATGATATAATCTTCATTTTTGGGTGAACTAACCCTTTACATAATTCCTGCTCAAGGCATACACAAATAAAGGGGTGAGGTCTGGTTGAGTTGTGTTAGTAGTGTGTTGAAACTTGCGGTTATGATAACATGCTTGAAGTGGCTGACCAATCACAACACACTGGTCCAGCTGGCCAATCAGAGCACACTGCGCTTTTCAGAAGGAGGAGCTTCATAGAGATAGGAACTAAACAGGGCTGCGTTTCCCAAAAGCATCGTTAGACAACTATGGTTGCAAGTTCCGTTGAATTGTGTTGGTAACGACGGAACTTGCGACCATATTTGGCTTTGGGAAACGCACCCCAGAGCGTTACTGACAGACTGGAAAGTGAGGTGCTGTTATAATGTAAAATATGTGAAAAATAATGTTTTTTTTTAACATTCAAGTATAAAAACCTATTCTAGTAGACCCCAAAAACAAAATCAAGACATTGAAAAAGGGCATGATAGATCCTTTAAATGCAACCAAAATGAAAATGTTAAAAACTTAAAAGAGCTTTAGTGTTCAGGCTCTGGTAAAGTGGACCCTGTAGATGCTGACTAGGTAAGAGGTATCGATGAAACAGCACAGCAAAGAAGTTCATTCAGGCATGTGTTAATGAGTTTTTAAAAAGACCCAAATAAGCCAAGCTTGGTCTACAGAATCAATACCTTAATTGCAGTTTGGAGAGCAGAAAACCAGCACTGTTCTCCTGCAACTTAACTATAAATACAATTGAACTCTCTAGGATTCACCACCATCACAGAACAATCCAAAAACAACAGCAGAAAGAGAAACCACTAAATAAATGAATAAAGTTCAACCTAATGAGTGACTGAAGAGGGAGACTGTATCATTATTTCACTAGTTTCACTTTCTCTAATTGCCAATTATGCAAGAATCTCTTCCCATTAAAGGACGAATAACTATTGCGATGAGGAGAGGTGCAAAACACATCCGACAATGATCCACTGAACTCAAAAACACATCTGACAATGATCCCATCCTAATGAACAAAATCTTCAATATTCATCTGGGATTTAAGGGAATGAGAGAAGGTACAAGTATCACAAAGTGGAAAAAGAGATTTATACAGCATTTGGATATTTCAGCTACAACTATAAATAAGAAAACCTGAGCAAAACCTGCAGGTTAGGAGAACTACAGCCTTAGTCGATTAGTTATGCCTGAACAGATGAACACTGGTCCAGTCAGGTTGAGTCTCATGTGGACCACAAAACCATGAAAACCATAAAATAGTAATCGTAAAATTACTATGAGTGTGTGTATATATGTGTGTGTGTAATATTAAGATTCATAAAGAATTATTATGCTTGTTTTCACAAATAAATGATGCTATTTTCTTATTGGCTAGTCAAATCAAATCAGTTTGGACCCATTCATGAAGGATACAATCCCTGCCGGGGAATAGGATTTTGTGGCGCACCATTTCTCCCATGATGCAACCAACTGACCAAATATCCACTGCAGGCACAGAAGCAGGAAAGAGAGCAAAGGAAAGAAAAAGAGAGGTTAGCGTTAGCAAAAACAGTCATCAGTGATAGAGAGAGAAAGACCTATGTGAGCTGTATCACTCTCGCTAATTATATCTGCCACACATGTAATTAGACAAAAGATTATTCCACAACTGCTCAGATCAAAATTGCAGTTGGGGACAGACCTCAGGGAGGACCGTTTGTGGCAGGAAATCCATAGCCTGACCTCTCTCTTCTCTCAAACTCTAAATATACACACTAATATTTAAGTCTTTAGTGTATTAATGAGTTTTCAAGCAGTGGAAAGACTGTTAGTATTTCAGTAAATTAACAGCAGGTTAGCAAGAAATCTAACTACTGAAGTAACTTTCCCAAACACAAACTTGTTTATTTTTACCCAACTGGACTGCTCATTTGAACACATACTTTGCAGTGTCAACAACACATATTGTCATTTAACACAATTTCCTGAAAGTCCTCCTGGGACGTTCGTATTTATGAGTTGGAAAGTCGTAATTACGACATCAGGTGCGTTCAAGTTACTTTGGTCGGAGCAAGATGGCGATGTACCTTTTCTACAGTACTTCTGCAAATGATGAATAATGTGCATCTGTGTGTTTTGCTTTTTTATGTTTTTATTCAATTTATGAAGGTGCTATGAATTGAATCATTTTATATTCTACCATAATTGAGCAATCTTATTTTGTACTCGCATCTTAGTTTTATTGTGAACAAAAAATTTCATTCATTTAAACAAATTTACCATCAAAACAGACATTTCATTCAACATATTTTCTCCCTAACACACTTCCAACTCGGAAACTCGGAAAGTTCAGAGTTTCCAACTCGTAATTACGACTTTGTGGTGGCGTTTGTGTTCAGTCATTCAAAATGTAAAATAACCATATTTACTTTCAAAATGAAAACTTGCTTAAATACACAATGTAGTGAGGTCATGTGACCACAATATAGCATACTTCCATTTGCATAAAACATACCGGTTCACACACTTACTAAAATACTAAAATTGTTGGCAGACATGGACTAAAAGTCACAAAACTCACATTTTGATTTCATGGGGTCTATAAAACTCAAAATTCTAGTGCTATTTGAAAGTGTTGGCCAATTTGCATGAAGCCCTGAGTTTGGTCATGTGACCACAACATAGCATACTTCCAATTGCATAAACATACCGCTTCACACGCTTACTAAAATACTAAAATTGTAGGCAGACATCGACTAAAAGTTGCAAAACTCCAATTCAATAAAACCCAAGATTCTAGTGTTATTTGAAAGTGTTGGCCAATCTGCATGCAGCCCTGTGATTGGTTTACCGTTCTCCTTGTAGCCCATGCCCAGGATGACCTCCGGGGCCCTGTAGTACCGCGTCACCACGTAGGGCGTCATCATAAAGCTAGTGCCGGCAGTTCTCGCCAACCCGAAGTCCAAGATCTTCAGCGTACAGTCGGATTTCACCACAATATTGCTAGGTTTCAGATCCTTAAAGGGGAGTATGTGTCATGGTAAGTTGACGACAAGAGTTTCGATTTTATTTATTATTTAAATTTATCCTTCCAACCAGGAATGAATTCTGGTTCACGCAAAATTAAAATTATTTCATCATTATTGATCCTGCGGTGTGTATCCATGTCTCTCACCCTGTGGATGATGCCGGCTGAGTGCAGGTGTTTGATTCCACACAACATCTGGTACAGCAGGTAGGACATCCTCTCATGGTCCAGTTCCATCTGAATCACCTGGCAAAGGTTTGCGTCCATCAGCTCCATGACCAGGTAACTGAAGAAGTGAGAAAAAGAAAAATGTGAATTTCACACAACAGTGACTGTCGCATTGATTCTGTCATATTTCATTGGCATGGCTTCATTCATGCCTTCTTAATGTTCAAAAGAGACTGCTGTGGATCAATGTGGATCTTTACAACCTCTTATGCAGAGAAAATACTTTTCAGTTGATGACAGTCAGCAAGGCGATGAATGGAATACTAACAGTCAACTGTATTCTGCTGAGTGCTCAAAAGCCATGGCGGCACATTTATGGATTAAACATCACATTTGTAATTTATTTAGTTCCAAAACAGAGAATTTACTCTTCGCCGGGAGTTTGATTGACAAGCGATCTAACCAGTCATAACGCTGAATCCGCCATTTTGTCCGACAAAGCAGTCAGGAGTTAGAAGATTAACCTCAAAAAATGGTGTGTACCGACATCTTTCCACATTTGAAACAACATTCCTTCTCATGTTCATTCATGTTTATTTGATGCTATAAATTAACTAGTAGGAAGAGATGATCGGTTCACGAGCCGCTTGAGCTGAGGCGCTATAGCAATCTGTCACAACACATTAAAGAGCCACAAAACGGTTTTTATTGTTCGAATTTCTTAAACAATTACACAGTTTGAAAGCTGGGACTTTGTTTAATATCATAAGTAACCTGCTCTGTCTTGTCTGTCGACGTGTCGTCAGTGTCCTCTTTGCTCCGCGATGTATTTTTCACTCTGTGTGGCGTGACAGCGCCATGACTTGTCGGACAAAGCAACAGTAACTAAGGGGGGGCGGGTCTTTGCGAAGGGTCAATTGAGAGTTGACCCTCAATTAATCATGTGATTTTATATATATATATATGTGTGTGTGTGTGTGTGTGTGTGTTCTGTCATACAGAATTAATGATAAAACTGATGTTTTCACCACTAATTGCAATAATTGATGCTATTTTCTTATTTTTTCTTATTTTTTTTACTGTTCATTACTGTTATGTTTTATATTATTATTTTAAATTTACTTATAATTATTGTCAATACTAAAATGTATATAAAATAGTGTTACATTTATTATGTGTGTGTGTGTGTGTGTGTGTGAATCACAAAAAATTGTAACATGACAAACAATCTTTTTTTTGGCTGACCACAATCTAAACAAAAATCTGAAGCTAGTTTGTTGATTTATAATAATTTAGTCTGCATGAACTCATGCCCCATCCATCCTAACACTCAAATCATCCGGCTTTGACATTTTATACTCAACATATTGATCCTGCTCTAGATTAGTCCACACAGCGGGTAGAATAAATTAAGGCATGGGCGGCACTAGATTCAAGCATCGAGACCAACCAGAGAGCAAGAGCATAAACGACTGCAGGTGATAGATCACCCTCGCACAGCAACATCACAGCAGTTGTATTGGGACCCTGCATGAGCTCAAACACCACGGGGCAAGCTGTAATCAACCTAAAATATCATAAATCACCCTAGCTGACTATACATTGTACATTTGTACATTATACATTTACACCAGTATTGCATATTATGTATAAAAAACATTTTCATCATTAATGGTGTTTACTCAAATGCAAACACTTTTTAACAATAAATGTCCCCTTCCATTTCTGATTATATATTTCTTTCCCTAGGAAAGCAGTTTAGCATGGGGAAAAAATGGCTTCAATGTGGCTTATCCAATCAGATTTCAGAGCCAGAACTATCAGTTTCATGATTGTTTTTTAAACATTAGCTGCAAACGGTTTATATCCAGACTTTAGAGTGTTTATTATAATATAATCAGATGATTTCATGTCTGGAAAATCCCCAAACGTTACTTACACATCTTGGAATTCCTCTAAAGACTTCTGTGGTGTGAAGACATTTAATAAGCTGATGATCTGGAGGAGAAAAGAAGAACTTTAGTAAATCATGAAATTATACAATGATACTCCATTTGATTAATTATTAAAGGAATAGTTCAACAAAAATTAAAAATGTATTAATATATAATAAAATGTATTTATTTATTTATGTTCCACAGGATAAATAACAGCACACATGTTTTGAATGACACAAAGGTGAGTAACCAAATGCTCCATTAGATTAATTATTAGGAATTATTAGGAATTAGTTCACAAAAAAGTAAAATACAGTCTATAGTCCTATAATTGTATGACAACTTTTGAATATATATATATATATATATATATATATATATATAAACTACTTATTTATTTAGTTCCACAGGTAAAATAACAGCACACAGGTTTTGAATGACACAAAGGTGAGTAAATAATGGCAGTACTGTCATTTATCTCTGAACTATTCCTTTTACTACTTATTTAGAATAACATGTAAGTAAACTTTGCCCAGTTATTTTTCTCGAAAAGAGGTTGAGAGATTAATAAAAGGACTGTTCAACAGTCAATAAAAGTTGAGGATGATAGAAAAAGAACATTTGTATTTCTGTCACGTCCAAGCTGTCCTTTATAACCCGAGTCTCAGAAAGAGAGATGGAGAGACAGAGAGAGAGAGAGAGAGAGAGAGAGAGAGAGAGAGAGAGAGAGAGCGAGGGAGGAGGACAGGAGATCTGGCAGCAGCATTGTGAAGTGAACTCTTCAGTTGCCAAAAATCTTAACACTATCACTCCCTTTCTCTCTTACTTTGTTATTCGTCATCCAATGCCACCAAACTCTCTCTCTCTCTATCGGCCTGAGGTTCGTGTGCTGTATCAGGTACTGCATGTACATTAATGCTCAATATGGCAGGGAGCAGGAACAGAAGTCCCACCTTTCAGTTTAACAAACAAATCATCTGTTTATTTACTCTAGAAAATGCAAGCACATTAAACAGGCCTGAAAAAATACATTTTTTTAGTTACACAAGGGTAATCCTCCAGGGTCATTATTCTCTAATAACAAACACCCTGAGATTTTTGAATTTGATTTTTGCTTTCTGAGTTCACTTTTTGTCTCACAGGAAACAGTTTTTAGCAACATTTGCCATCCAATGGGACAACGAGTGAGAGATATTGAGCTCTGGCACTCACGTTTTTGTGATTGACACATTTCATAAGCACCAGCTCCCTGTATGCTCTCTTGGCGTGAGTCTGGTTCTGAAAGGGTCTGCTGAGTTTCTTAATGGCCACATTTCTGTCCAGGACGGCGTCATATCCAGCACTGCCAGGGAAAGATAGAGAAAAAGCAACATTAATTTGTGCAAAACAATAGATGCGTCCCAATTTGTGTACTTACGCAGACACTACATGGTGTTCATAGGATCATAGGGTATACTTTAAGTGCATAGTGAGGTCATTTGGGATGCAACTAATGAGTTATTAAAAATAATGAAATTCATTTAAATGTTTAATCCATTTAGAGTGGAATTCAACACAAATTATCATCTAACCATTGGCCTAAAAGCAATATTAAAGATGCAAGCTAATTTGAATTTGTATCATCTAAAATTATGAAGGGTATAAAATAAACTAGATTTGCATTTTCACAAAGAAATAGTTAACGTTTTGGGTAATGTAAGTTTTGGTTCTGTGGAAATGAAATGGTCAGCACACATCTTGTTTTCAGTTTGAATAGATGTAATGCCAATCACAATTCAGTATGCAAATAAATGCAAGAATGAGGACCAATCACAAAGCAGTGAGCAAATATCACAATGACATCATCAGTATCAGTTATATTTTGAATGTACAGTACACTGAACATTCTTTTCATGTGACCCCTTAAATAAATGAATGTTTCACCAATCATTATTACATATTTGGGTCTTTAGTGACCCGGATGTATATCTAACACAGACAGCTCTCTAACTGCAGCAGTAGTATCGAACTCTACGAAAAACATGAAAACCTGACGTGTGTGTGTGTGTGTGTGTGTGTGTGGCTTCAATTCCAAAGCACTGCAGAAAACAAGGTGGCCAATGGTGATATATATATATATGCAGTAGTAGAGCCGTTGTTAAAAAGCACTATATTTTTTACGACTAGACGACTAGGTACAGGGAGTGCTAGCAGAGGCCATCATGTTCTGAAAGCTGAGGTTTATGACTAAATGCTTCAACCCACAAGGCTGCACTGAAAAAGTCTGCTCTTTAACCATGTTGACATGCGCTGGTAAAGGTTAAAATGCCACTGCTAAAAAAAAAAGACATAAAAATAAAGACCAATGTGACTCACATAGGACCAGGAAATGCAACATTGATTGAAAAATGATTTCTTCCTGTGGCACTTCATGAGTCTGCCATGTTCTACAGTCAAAACTGACATTCAATGATTTAATCCCACATAAAAACCTATTAAAAAGCTTTGTGAGTGAATAAAATGTGTGATGTGGACTCTTTTCGAGATGGTCCTCACTGCAGAACACGAGATCCAGGCGGCAAGGTTGAATCCAGATCCAACTACTTGCCCTTTACATATCTCTAAACGTACCCGTTTCCACCCCCTAGATCTGGATCCTGGATCTCATATTCTGCAGTGAGGAGCTACTGCTCTTTTCGGCTTTCAATGCAACCTTTTTTAAAACCTCCACTACAACCCAACAGTCAAAGCTGCATGTTTACACCTGAATATTAGTGTGAATTCAAGAACGCACAGGCCCGTATGGATCTTTGATTCACCTATGGATCATTTGAGTGGACAGTCAGAGCTGTGGGGTTTTTTATACAGCAGATGGTCAAAGCAGAAGGGGGTGAGGTACAACAAAACAGGTTTTCTAGGAGGGGTGAGGAGAAACCCTACAGTACATACACACCAGGGTTATAGTTGACTAAACCATAAAAACACATGCAGACATGCACACACATTATACAGTTATTTTTTTAGTCCACTAAACAATGTTTAGAAAGATATTCCCTGAGAGCATGAAAGTTTCTAAAGCACTTTTTTGGAAGCGAGGACTGATGTGTCCATGGTAACGGCAGTTTCAGAGATTTTTTTGCTAATGGCGGCCATAGATACCCATTTGTGTCAAAGATGATGTCATGGCTGTCTCTCTAGGTGGTTAATGCATTGCAGTATTGCTCTTCGAGAGCCCTGCCTACAGGCAGCTGTCACAAACCAGACACCATTTTAACTGCTTTAACACCACATTTTAAGCTACAGCATAGGAAACAGTTCATACAAATAAAAAGACCTGACATATAACCACTGGCACTATATCACACTAGTGAAATCCAAAGGAATAGTTTGTCTAAAAATATTCTGTTATCATTTATTACACATTTTCCAAAATAAATATATTCTTTCTTTTAAGGAATAGAAAAAAATGTTTGTAAATGAGTTACAAAACTGCCATGTAACGAAAATGATAATCGTTAATTCATATTGATAAGCTCCAGAAAAAAGTCACAAAACAACTTAAGTTCATACAACATGTCTTCAAAACCATATGATTTGTATGAAAAACAGACAGTGACGGCAGGAAACAGGCAGTTTCAAACTGTGTTTGTGAGACTGTCTTTGGTACACCGCAGTTTTAAGGAGAAAATACTCTTTAATGGTGTTGACTGATGAATTTGCACATAGTTTATCTTAAAGCATATTGAGCATATTGAGAACTCTATGTGGAGAAGAAGTGGAAACAATGACTAAGTCACTGACAGCCATAGTTGAGTTTTCTGACAGCCTGGTGAAATTAAACACAGCCTAGTGTAATTAACTTGACACTAAGTTCATCACAGTGTTCAGCCTCTCTGCCAGCTGCTCAAGAGTTTGCTCAGAACTGTCCTAACAACTTGTTTGTGCTCTCATTATTTTCCTTTCATAAATGACAGAGTCTTTGTGCCTAAGACTGTTCTTGTCATATATGCAAGACATGTAAATAAAGGCGTTTTGATATGGGGGTGTATAATAATCAGAAATTAGTACTACCGTAGCGCTCACTGCATACTAGTATTAAAGGTGCAATATGTAATTTTTTTGCCACTAGAGGTCGCTTATTTAAAACAAAGGTGTAGCCTGATGACTCTTTGATTTCGTATTAAAGATTAATTAACATTACTGTAGTATGAAGCAGAGTGTTGCAGCGGAACGAGGCCACTGGAGCGATTGCTAATGAGAGACGAGCCCTACACAAGACTCGAGAGCAGTGAAACTTTTATTATGCCGCAGACGACCGCTTCCGCTTCTTCCGGTCATGAGTATGTGGGGTAATGCAGTGCTGTTTTATCATATTAGATACATTTGTGTGTTGAAAGTTGTTATAATGCTACTCTGTGCGTTCGCTCGGTGGCTACTATGAGACACTTTTCGCACAATGCAGTAAGCTAGATCGATATTAGGCATGGTAAAACATGGTACTCGCTGTAAATCAAGAAAAAAAGATATAAACAATAAGACTGTGTTGAACTATATAACATGATTAGTTTTCTGTCTATGAATGTATCCAAACAGTTGCTCCCTTGTCTAACAAATGGTTTCTACAAAATAAAACAGGAAACTGAGGGTAACGCAGGTATGATGTCATTGATAGGCGACGCACAGACACGGTCTGTGTCCTGTTTAAAATTCTTTATTTCTCTGGATTCAAACATTCTTGGAAACATTTGGGATAATGTAAGTACACAAGTCAACAAAATATATAACATTGTTCTAGTGGTTTTGGGACATTTTAATCCAAAAAACCTTACATATTGTGCCTTTTTTTTGCAGTAATTAGTTTATCCACAAGGTGGCAACTGTGCTCTGGGGGCGTCAATTCACAAGGTAGTCAAAGAAAAACTTCATAAACAGAACAGACCGGAACGCATGCAAGCTACAGCGACAATGGAGGCTACATAGATGACAGGTTGTGCGAAATCACACTCATTTCTACAACTCTAGTATGAAAAATACAGATATATTTAAATGGATTGTAACTTATGGCGAGAGATTGCTGAAAGCTGCGCATCTATCAAACACCTGTGTACACGTACAAGTCAAGTGAAGTATACTTCGCATACTTAGTATACTATACCCAGGGCTTTTTACATAGCATGTACTCTACTGTTCAAAAATTTAGAGTCGGTATGATTTTTAAAATTCTCTTATGCTCACCATGGCTGCATTTGTTTGATCAAAAATACAGTATAAAGTGTTAAATATTTAAATTTAAAATAACTGTTTTTAATTTTTAATATATTTTAAAATGTAATTTATTCCTGTGATTGCAAAGCTGAATTTTCTCCAGTCTTCAGTGCCACATGATCCTTCAGAAATCATTCTGATATGCTGATTTGCTGCTCAAAGAAACATTCTGATTATTATCAACATTGAAAACAGTTGTGCTGCTTCATATTTTTGTGTGAACCATGATACATTTTTTCCAGAATTCTTTGATGAATAGAAAGTTGATATAGAAATCTTTTGACATTATCAATATCTTACTGAGCCCAAGCTTTTGGGTAGTACATGCATAAAAATAGTATGCGATATGCAACAATACTGTAAATGTCCAAAAAATGGTAGTATGCCATTGCAAACCCTCACTTTGAGGACACACATCAAGCTACTGTCAGTGAAACACATAAATGTGGAAATAGCATATTGTTTTCTTCCACTATTTGGGCCCAAAAAACCCCACAGAGTCTAAAAGCATCTTTCTGATTCTTGAGAAATTGCCTTGGTATTGCATAATGGATTATGTAATTCAAAAATTGTGATTTGTTGCATTTGTTCATAATGTTGTTGTGCATGCTTGTTTGTTTTTCTAGATGTACTAGTATGTACTTGTACATTTTCTTTCTTGGCACACACCTTTTTACCCAAAATGCAATAAAGAAGAGAGTTCTGCAAGACACAGAATCTCATTTTCCGTTATGGGGGTGTGTGTGTGTGTGTGTGTGTATGTGATATGATAAATTATTAGCGACCGAACCTTTAGCAGCAGCACGATGCCAGATGCTCATGGCTCTGAGTATTAACTCTGAGGAAGCAGCACTGCGTCATTTAAATATTCAGCATGTAGCTTTCCTACATGGACTGTGAATGATATGATGGATCCGTTTAATAACTCCGCAGATCCAGCTAGCTAAACTATGCCATGAAAATATTCATGAAAATGTTGTGATAACCTAACCAACATACTTAATAATTTGATAAATGTTTGGTTTGTTTAATGAAAATAAATACATACACTTAATGTATTAAGTGTAATACAGTAAAAATACAGTAAAAAGAGAAATATTGTAAAATATTAACTTTTTTCTTTTTTTATACTGTAAATTTTCTAATATATTTATTCCAGTGATGGCAAAGCTGAATTTTCAGTATCATTATTCCAGTCTTTAGTGTCACATGATCCTTCAGAAATCATTCTAATATGCTGATTTGCTGCTCAGTTATGAGCAAAAACTGTTTTCAACATTGATAATAAGAAATTTGAGCACCAGATCAGCATATTAGAATGAAAATTCAGCTTTATCATCAAAAGAATACTGTAAATTATATTTTTAAAAATGTATTAAAAATAGTTATTTTAAATTGTAAAAATATTTCACAATATTACTGTTTTTACTGTATTTTTGATCATATCAGTGAAGCCTTGGTGAGCAGAAGAGACTTTCAATAACATAAAAAAAACGTATTATTCCAAAATATTCCAATAATATTCCAAACTTTTGGTCAGTAGTGTATTTTTTGCAGAAATGTTGCAAACGTTATCAAACTTTTGTCAGCACTAAAATGATTTTGTCACATTCATTATTCATATTCAAGGTTACCAATAATAGAAAATAAATATAGTAATTATATCATCATATCATCAATGACGCTCTTCACTAAGTGTTTACACAGATACACACGGGAGCATTTGAAAGCAGGCGTCTATCAGTGGACCAGTCCGTTGATGGACGCCTACTTTCAAATGTTCCCGTTCCCACTTTCAAAACTCTTTCAAATTCAAACACTTCCGTGTGTTGATCATTGTAGCCAATCACAGACATATCTGTTGAGTGAGTGAACACAATGGCCAATCAGAGGTGTTTACGAATCCGCTCAACAGCGCTCAAAGCGTCGCATTTTTAAAATTTCAGTACCAACTTGGTATCGAAGTCAGTACTTTTGACAACACTAGACTCTATAATTATTTGTGAAATTTACTAGCAATTCCTGAGTGAAAATTGTTTCTATAACAATTTTAAAAAGACTTGCATTCAGTGGAAATGATATAAATCATCCCAATTTACTTACAGTAATTGTATATAAACTGGCTGTCATGGTAAATTGCCAGATTTGCACAGATTTGCTATTCAAATAAGACAACTGAAGCTTTGTTTGTAAGTAAAAATAAAACAGCTACAACAACAACTAACTTCACACTTTTAACATTTTTAAAACATTGTACAGCAATGTAACCTAACCACAACCAGTTTCATCAGGGCCTGTTGAAGACATGTGACTTTGCATAGTCCTCTTAAACTGTCCTTCTTTTGCCTCTCTCACTCTCTCTCCGGAGAATGATGTGGCGTTTGCTAGGCTAATACAGCTGCCATGCTACATCATGTGACTGCTGCTGAGGAGAGGAAGCTAAATTAGATCAGGGTTGTCCGTCCAGCAGGCACGATTACTGCAGCAAGCAAACCAGCCAGAACACATCAACAACGTCATTAACAGTCCAGTCCTGCCTCTCTGCCTTCTCCGCAACATTTTGCTGCCACTGAAATTGAGATGCAAGGAAAGAGGAATGGGGGAGGGAAAGAGCCACCATCATCGAGATTACCTATAGACCGTGACTCATGATACTTTTGCACTTTCATTGCAAAAATCATAAGGTTTGGATTTTGGGAAGCGCAATAAATGGATGGGTTCTTTTCTGAACTCGGATCCAAATTAGCTGCTGTCTACTGGGAACTGCAATTCATCACACACCCTGCCAAGAAACTCCCAAATATCGCTCTTAAAATTCAAAGCCTCAACCAGAAAGATGTTTGAGAATCATTATGATATCCATAAGGACATAGTTCATGTTAAAAACACAAAGTGATGCACCGTGAGTACTCACCACACTATTCCCTGAGCCCCAGAACCAATGGGCTTTAGATTTTGGTAACGTTTGAGAACTGTGAAGGTGGAATCTCCTACTTCCACACTGTAGAACTGGTTGTCCACTTTGCTTTTGCTCATGTTGTAATGCTGGGCAATGTACGAAACATCAACTTGTTTGCCAAAACCCTATGTGGAGAAAAAGATGGACGTATGAGCTGAGAACATCGTATAACTTGTGTTTAGAGAGTTGATAAGCAGCTCCAAAGCACTCGTAGGCTGTTATTAAAAAAGCACATTCATAAAGTCATAAAAACCTGGGCAAATGATTCTATGATTCACCTCAATAGTGAGATAAATAGTGTGAAGAGGTATGGATAAAACTGTTTGTATTCTCTTCATCAGCACAGGATATGAAAACCCATTTAACACTGTAAAACCACAAATGAGTTTGTTTAATTGATTGCCAGATAAATAAATTATTGCAATGGGCAGACATTGATATTTAGGTCAAACCTATGGAAGCTTGTTTCCGCCACTAAATAAAAAAGGTAACTGTGACTTTTTATCTCACAATTGTGACTTTTTTTCTCGCAATTGCGAGATTTAAACAATTGTGAGTTATTAAGTCAGAATCGTGTGATATAAAGTCAGAATTGCCTGTTATAAAGTCAGAATTGTGGGATATAAAGTTGCAATTCTGACTTCTTTCTCGCAATTGCGCACGCAATTCTGACTTTATAATTAGAAAAATTCTTTTTCTCAGAATTGCTTGATATAAAGTCAGAATTGCGAGATATAAAGTCAGAATTGCGAGTTATAAAGTCAGAATTGCATGATATAAACTCGCAATTGTGTCTTATAAAGTCAGAATTTTCACAATTGGACATTATAACACGCAATTGCGAGTTTATATCTCACAATTCTGACTATAACTCACAATTCTGACTTTATATCACACAATTCTGACTTTATAACTCACAATTCTGACTTTATATCACACAATTCTGACTTTATATCACACAATTCTGACTTTATATCAAGCAATTCTGACTTTATATCACAATTCTGACTTTATATCATGCAATTCTGACAATAACTCACAATTTTGACTTTATAACTCACAATTCTGACTTTATATCAAGCAATTCTGACAATAACTCACAATTTTGACTTTATAACTCACAATTCTGACTTTATATCACACAATTCTGACTTTATATCAAGCAATTCTGACAATAACTCACAATTCTGACTTTATATCAAGCAATTCTGACTTTATATCACACAATTCTGACTTTATATCATGCAATTCTGACTTTATATCATGCAATTCTGACAATAACTCGCAATTCTGACTTTATATCACGCAATTCTGACTTTATATCTCACAATTCTGACTTTATATCACGCAATTGTGAATTTATATCTGAGAAAGAAAGTCAGAATTGTGTGATATAAACTCACAATTGCGAGAAAAAAAGTCAGAATTGTGAGATTAAAAGTTGCAATTACCTTTTTTATTATTTAATTTCATGGCAGAAACAAGCTTCCATACAAACCACACATTAAACAACTAAATTAAAATAATTTAATGAAATGAGGTGTCACAAATGAGTGAAGACAAATATTACAACTATTATAAGCAATTTGAGAAGAAGCCACAGAAAGAATTTATATCTATTAACCAGAATATCAATAAGAATATTAAACATGGAAACCTAACATTGTTATTGTGAAATAGTTTAAAATAAGATGTAATGGCTCATTTTGAGATACAAAGTAACAGTTTAAACGTGATAAATGAAGTCACTCTTTCTCACTGTTTCACAATGTGGCTTTGTCTCATAGCTGCAACTTTATATCGTCCAATTGCATCTTAATTTCACGTAATTATGTTGCAATCGTGAGATAAAAATTTAAGTTGCAGGGGATATGAAATTATGTATATTCCCAGCTAACAGGGAATATTTTCAGAAGTTTTGCTAACGTTCTAGAAAAGGTTCTCTTAAAGTTATGAACAAACGTTCTTCCAGTAACATTAATAGAACGTTTGTTCAAAGTTATGTTTTTTTTGGTAATGTTCTCAAAACTTTAGCACAGAAATGTTATTTACATTGTTTAGACATTTTAGTTGGATGTTTGTCTAACATTTTTTAAAGAACATTCAAAAGTAACATTCCCAAAATGTTTGCAGAATGACAAAATGGAATGCTGGAACGATTGTATAACCAAGTGGAAAATGGAACGATTGTATAACCAGGGAAGAAAAAGTTTTTAAAACATTTTAAAAACTGGACGTTTTGAATGTTCAGAGAACATTCAGAAATAATGTTCTCATAACCTAATACGAACATTAGCAAAATGTTCAAGAGAACATATGTTTTGTTAGCTGGGTACAAGTGCATAACATCCAAACATCTTGGTTTCGCTATAGGGAGAGCATTTTATCTGTGCTTGGCTGAAGATCTCAGATATCAGACTATATTAAATCCAACTATCAAGGTTATCAGGGGTCTCTTTGTTCTGGAGTTCATGCCAGCGACGGCACAAGGGCCAGCTGTGTAATCGATTGTACTAACTGTCACATAGTGAATATATTTCGGGTATATCAGGGGAGGAAGCTGTCCACATAATTTCACAAGCTAAAATGGTAATTAGTGAGAGAGAGAGCGAGTGAGAGCAATATATATATATATTTATAAGTGTGTGTGTATGTGCTTCATAAAGTCTATCTTTATCATGGGAGTCACCCCTTACTGCAGTGCCCCCCTATTAAACTGACTAGGCTAATTTGAAGCTAATGAGCTAAGATTTGCGATAATTGCTGCCCTTTATTGAAAAAAGGGATAGAGCACATAGAATGGTTTGGTTTCATTATTGTGGTGAAATCAGTTCTGTTCCAAAACCTAGTGAGCACCCTAGAAGGAATTTTGAGGCAAAAACATTAAGAAGCATAAGAATAAAAAAATACTACATTTTTAGCATTTAACATTTAATGAATATATAAATCAGGCATGTGATTTATATATTTATAGTCAAACCAAAAATCATTCAGACACTAGATATAATTCTTTTATATTTTTTACTAGTGGGTGCAGGACACTATAGTTCATTTATGTAAGTGAGGATAGCACAATAAAGTAAACTGTGACATATTATACCCAAAAATTCTTCATACAGTGGACTACCAGTAAAATTGATAAAAAAATTGGAACCAAAAATTATTCAGACACTTTGACCAGACCAGTGTTATCTGACATAATTAAGATTCATTTTTTCTGACACAGTTTAGCTCTGAGATCTTGTCATATTTTATTACCATTTTTTTAAACTATAGTGAATAAACTGTATTAATGAATGAAATGTTCAAGGTGTCTGAATAAATTTTGGTTTGACTGTATATATTAAATTATTATTATTATTAAAAATATATTTTATTAAATTAATAAAGAAATATCTTACTATTGCAATAATACATACTATTGTAAAAAATTTAGTATTTAATAATAATAATAATAAATTACATTATAATACAATACATGCAATAATAATAAAGTATTAATGGAATTATTATTATTATTATTTTATATTTATTTTATTTAACAGAACAACAAAAAAATAACAATACTAACATTTATGGTTGCCTTCATTTATTTGGCTTTCAAAAATTAAACCATTGAGCATTTATTTTGGCGGAAAACTGCATGGACTTTAACACTTCTTTTTGTTGACAATGAAAGATTTATAAACGATTCTCATTAC